>NW_012123931.1:6001991-6107243 GCF_000951035.1 Colobus angolensis palliatus
GATGGTCTCGATCTCCTGACCTCGTGATCCGCCCGTCTCGGCCTCCCAAAGTGCTGGGATTACAGGCTTGAGCCACCGCGCCCGGCCTCAACTTGCCTTTCTACAAGAGTCAGTTGAGATCTAACAATAAAGAAAGACTGAAAGTGGCAAGATGGAAGTAGACATTCCATGCAAATTTTAACCAAATGAGAGCAGAAGAGGTCAAAGTAACATTACACAAGCTACATCTTAAGTTAAAACTGTCATATTTTATAAAATGTACTTTAAAATCAAAACTCCAAAGAGACAAAGAAGGACATTAAACAATAATAGATTCACTCACTGGGAACCTCTGACAAATTTCTATATACATTTTGTGGTGTGTGTATCTCACATTAAGGTTCCAAATATATAAAGCAAATATTGACAGAACTGATGAAACACATAGAGTGCAATATAATTATAGTAGGATATTTCAATACCTACTCTCTATAATAAAAATAAAACAAGACAGAATATTAGAAGGGAACAGATAACTTTAAGGTAATATAAAACAATTACTTCTAACAGGTATAGAGAACACTTCTCAGTAACAGCAGGATATACACCTTTCTCAATAGCTCATACAACATTCTTTTTGACAGGCCACCTGTTAGGACAAAAAAGAAGTCTCAACAAATTTTTTAAAACTCAAATTTTATAAATTACTCTTTATGATAAAAATGGAATCAGGGTATAATTAATGTTGTAAAGATATTCACACTGCTCGATGTAATCTACAGATTTAAGGCAATGTTTTTAAAATTTCTCATTGCATTTTTGAAGAAATAGAAACAGCAACCTCAGAAGTATATGGAATCTCAAAAGACAATAAAGTACCCAACATTCTTCAAAAAAAGAAACAATGTTTGAGGCATTATAGTTCCTGATTTCAAACACAGTACAAAGCTATAAAATTAAAACAACTTGGTATAAGTATAAAGCTGAAAAGGTACACTAATAAGAGAATGCAGTACACACGTAATGTATATGTCATATAAAGAGTCATTTGCCTACCCATAATTATTGCAGCATTGTTACTGCAAGTCAATGGGTGAAAGCAATGCAAATTTCTGTCACTAAACCATTCAGCAGATTTAATTTGAAATACAAAAATACTGGAATAGGTCGGGTATGGTGGCTCAAACCTGTAATCCCAGCACTTTGGGAGGCCAAGGCGGGTGGATCACTTGAGGTCAGGAGTTCGAGACCAGTGTGTCCAGCATGGTGAAACGCCGCCTCCACTGAAAATACAAAAATTAGCCAGGCATGGTGGCGCATGCCTGTAATCTCAGCTACTTGAGAGGCTGAGGCAGGAGAATTGCTTGAACCCAGGAGGTGGAAGTTGCAGTGAGCCGAGATTGCGTCAATGCACTCTGCACTACAGCCTGGGTGACAGAGTGAAACTCCATCTCAAAAAAACAAAAAACAAAATACTAGAATATCCCTCAGTTTTCAAAAAGCAGGAAATATTCTAACAACTGTAGAGATAAGTCTTCATGACACTATGCCAAATAAAATGAGCTAGCCACAGAAAGACAGAGATTGTATAAGATACTTAAAGCAGTTACAATCTTAGACAAGGAAAACAGAGTGGTGTTTGAAAAGTGTCACAAACTGGGAAAAATTGGTAGTTGTTTAATGTGTATTCAGATTCCTCTTTGCAAGATAAAAACATTTTGATGATATGTTGCATAACAATGTCAATATAATTAAGATGACTAAATTGAATATTTAAAAATATTTTATTATAAATTTTGTTGTTTTTGATACATAAAAATAAACAGAAATACCTAAAAAAGATACAAGGTAATGATAGTTTTTATATTATCTTCAAATTCAAAAGTGTTTCTCCCACGTAGAAATAATATACATTCACAAATAAATAAGATGATAAAAGTAGAAGAATTTTTATGACTACTCACCTACACAAGATTAAACAACCATTCACAACCAAACTATACAACAAATACACAAGTTATAGGAAAACAGAAATAATATTTATACAGACAAACATAAACACATTAGCAATAGACATATGGCTGATTCATATTTGATTTTGCTTCACACTGTCATAAATTGCAGAGTTAAATATTTTCATACACAATTATAATATAAACTAAAACATCAAAACACAATTAACTAATGTGAGCTGGAATACCCTTAAATATGAAACACAAAAATATAAAAGTGCAAAACAAAATTAAAACATGAAATGTAAAACTTATTGGACACTATCAAGTAGAACAACATATTCATGAAAAAGATCACAGAAGAATATAGCAAAAAAGTAATACAGAGGTTACTTGAAGATTAAAAAAAGCTGAGACCTTTCCAAATTGATGTAATAAAAAATTCTTAAACAATACTACTTGAAAGTATGTTTATAATTATATATTAATATATAAATATATAAAAATATATAATAACTACACTACCAATTATTTTACTGCAAAAACAAGATAAAAATAAAGACTTTTCAAAATAAAAGGTGAGGGTATTCATGACCCCTAGCATAGTCCTACAAAAACTGCTACATGGTTGCCAGGCACAGTGGCTCATGCCTGTAAATCCTACAGTTTTAAGAGGCCAAGGTAGTCAGATCACTTGAGACTAGGAGTTGAAGATCAGCCTGAGCAACATAGTGAGACACTGCATAGAAAATAAAACAGGCTGGGCGCGGTGGCTCAAGCCTGTAATCCCAGCACTTTGGGAGGCCGAGGGGCGGATCATGAGGTCAGAAGATCGAGACCATCCTGGCTAACATGGTGAAACCCCGTCTCTACTAAGAAAAATACAAAAAATTAGCCGGGTGTGGTGGCAGGCACCTGTAGTCCCAGCTACTTGGGAGGCTGAGGCCCGAGAATGGTGTGGACCGGGGAGGCAGAGCTTGCAGTGAGCTGAGATTCAGCCACTGCACTCCAGCCTGGGAGACAGAGCGAGACTCTGTCTCAAAAACAAAAAAAAAAAAGAAAGAAAATAAAACAGAAAGGCTAAATAAGTCCATTATGTTAAAAAATAAAATGATGCTGAAAAGCATCATAGAAATATATATAAATAAAAAACTCTTTATTAAATATATCAACATATATAACATTATTTATTATCATAATAATGGTGCATAAAACTCTTAAATTCTCTGTAGAATATGAAAAACAAAATCTAAATCTGTTAATAGAGACACAACATAAAATAATACTTAATACCAATAACAAACTGGAAAATATAGAGTCAAATAAGCTGAAAGTAACAGAACAGAAAAACTTTTTATTCCATGCAAATATAACCACAATTGAGTGAGACATTCATAATTATATTAGACATAATATGCTTTAAGTACTAGCATGAGACAAAGATTGATATTATAGTAAAATGGGTCAATTTACCAGGAATCTGTAACTATTATGCCTATTTATGTGTATATGTATATACAACATTAGGGCTCCAAAGTATATAAAGCAAATACTGACAAAAGTGAAGCAAGAAATACATAGCAACATAATAATTGTAGACATCAAGACCCCATTTTTAATAATAAATAGAAAATTCAGAGAAAAGATCTGTAAGAAAACAGAAAACTTAGACAACATTACAGAATATATTATTTTGCACATAGAGGAATACCTGAGAGTGGATAATTTATAAATAAAAAAGGTTCGTTTGGCTCCTGGTTCAGCAGACTGTACAAGAAGTGTGTGCCACCATCTGCCTCTGGTGGAAGGTTTCAGTAAGCTTCCACAATGGTGGAAGGCCAAGAGTAACTGGACATATCACATAGTACAAGACAGAGCAAATGTGAGATGAAGGAGCCAGGTTCGTTTAATGAGGCAGCTCTCATTTGAAATAACAGAGTGTAAACTTTTTGATTACCAAGAGGATGGTACAAAACCATTCATGAGAAATTTGCCCCATGATCCAAACATCTCCCACCAGGTCCAACATCCAACACTGAGGATTACATTGCAGCATGAGATTTGAAGAACATGAACATCTAAACCATATCACAGACCAACTAGGATTAACAGACATGTACAAAAGTTTTCAGTCAAAAGCAAGAGAATACACCATATTCTTATTTGCACCTTGTACACATAACAAATCTTACTAAATTTAAGAATACTGGCTGGGTGAAGAGGCTCATTCCTATAATCCCAGCACTTTGGGAGACCAGGGTGGGAGGATCATTTGAAGCCAGAAGTTTTGAGACTAGACTGGGCAACAAAGTGAGACCCTGCCTCTACAAATAATCAAAAAATCAGCCAGGCATAGCACTGCGTGTCTGTAGTCCAAGCTGCTCGGGAGGCTGAGGTGGAAGAATCACTTGACCCCAGAAGGCCAAGGCCTCAGTGGGTCAAAATCATGCTACTGCATTCCAGGCTGGGTGACAGAGTAAGATTCTGTGTCAAAATAACAATGACAACAACAACAAATAAATTTAAGAAGACAAAAATTATACACTGTGTGTTTTCTGACCAAAACTGAATGCAACTAGGAAATAAAAGCAAAAGTAAAACTGGAAAATCCAAAATTATGTAAAAATAAAACACACCATTCAACATATTCTTGCTCAAGGTTCAAAAAATTTAATTTTTCAAAAATGTCAATACAACCTACAGTGTCAAACAAATTCAATATAATCTAACCAGAAATCCCAATACCACAATTTTTTACAGAAATATTGTTTAAAATTTGATTATAAACTATAGCCAAACACCTATGAAAAAGAACAGAGGCATGATACTTCCTGATTTTAAAACATAATAGGCCAGCACGGTGGCTCACATCTGTAATCCCAGCACTTTGGGAGGCCAAGGCAGGTGGATCATGAGGTCAGGAGTTCAAGACCAGTCTGGCCAATATACTGCAACCCCATCTCTGCTAAGAATACAAAAAATTAGCCGGGTGTGGTGGTGGGTGCCTGTAATCCCAGCTACTCAGGAAGCTGAGGCAGAAGAATTACTTGAACCTGAAAGGCAGAGGTTGCAGTGAGCCGAGATTATGCCATTGCACTCCAGCACGGAAGACAGTGAGAGAGTCCATCTCAGAAAAAAAAAATAAGAAAACAAAAGCTATAATAACAAAAACAATGTGGTACTGACACAAAAACAGATAAACAGATGAAAGAACAGAATAGAGAGCACAGAAATAAACTCTTCTGTATATGATCAAATGATCTTTGTAAAGTGGCCATGAGCTCACAATAGAAAAAAAAAATCTCTTCAAGACATAATGTTGAAAACTGGATATCAATATGGATAAAATGAAGTTGGATTATTTCCTTGAACCACCTATGAAAAATGTTTTTTAATAAAATACCCAGATATAAAAATAAAGGGGGAAAGACATGACATTGGTCTTGGCACTGTTTTCCTAGATATGACATTAAATGCATGAGCAAAAAAGAAAAGAACAGTAAAATTTAACTGCACTATACTTCAAAGTTTCCGCACATCAAAGAAAACATTCAACAGACTGACAATGCCTCCAAGGAAATAGGTAAAACTATTTGCAAATCACATGTCATAGAAGTTAACATTGAGAATATATAAACAACTTGTAAAACTGAACAATAAAGTTGAATAATTTTACTTAGAAATGAATAATTGAACTACATTTTTCTCAAAAAGAATACATGAATGGGAAAAAGCATTTGAAAGGAAATGTGGCCAGGTACGGTGGCTCATGCCTGTAATCCCAGCACTTTGGGAGGCTGAGACAGGTGGATCACTTGAGGTCAGGTGTTTGAGACCAGCGTAGCCAACATGGCAAAACCCTGTCTCTACTAAAAATACAAAAATTAGCCAGGTGTGGTGGCATGTGCCTGTAATCCCAGCTACTTGGGGGGCTGAGGAAAACTGCTTGAACCCTGGAGGTGGAGGTTGCAGTGAGCTGAGATCATGCCACTGCACTCCAGCCTGGAGCAAGACTCCATCTGGGGTGAGGGCGAAGCACGGGGAGGGAAGAAGGAAATGCAAAATTCCTGATTTATAGAGAAATGTATAAAAATCACAATGAAAAGCAAAATCACCTCACACCCATTAGAATGGCCACTATGAAAAAGAAAAAAAACAAAAAAAACCCCACCAAATCTGTTGCTGAGGCAATGAAAACAAAACCCATATTAATTGGTGGAAAACAAAGATGCAGCCATTATTTTAAAATGTCATAAATGTTGCTCAGATAATTAAAACTGGAATTATTAAGTACAGCAATCACATTGATGAATGTATATCCAAAGTATGCAACACAGAACCTGAGAGACATATTTGAGCATCCATGTTTATTGTACCAGTATTCACACAAGCCAACACACTGAAGCAATCCAGATGTCCCTTGATTTATAAACACATCAAAAAAGTAACATATACATACAATGAAATGTTTTTTCAGACTTAAAACAGATTATCTTGTAACAATTTAACCTTTCAGAGTATTATGTCACTTAAACTAAGCTAGCAATAAAATGGTAAGATACAATATTATTCCACTTATATGAGATATCTTAAGTGGTCACACTCATAGAAACAGAAAGTGGAAGGGTGTTTGTCAAAGGCACCAGAGAGGGTAAAATGGGTTGTTGTTACTTAATGGGTATTGAGTTTTAGTTTTACAAGATGTAAAATTTCTAGAAGTCTTTTGCATAACAATGTGAATATACTTAACATTACTGAAATATAGAGCTATTTTTTTTTGAGACAGGGTCTCACTTTGTCACCTAAGCTGGAGTGCAGTGGCACAATTATGGTTGATGATAGCCTGAAATTCCCAGGCTCAAGTAATCCTCTTTCTTCAGTCTTCCAAAGATCTGGGACCACAGGTGCACACCAAAATGCCAGGCCATTTTAAAGAAATTTTTTGTAGAGAAGGAGTCTCCATCTGTTGCCCAGGGTAGTCTCAAACTTTTGGGTTCAAGTGATCCTCCTGTCTTGGCCTCTCCAAATCTCTGGGATTACAGATGTGAGCCACAACCATGCATAGCCCTAAAATGTACACTTCAATAGACTTAAGATGACAACTTTTATGTGTTTTAAAAACATTTTTTCTAAAAATTACCTGAAAACAATATAGAATTATAAGTATTTTCAGAAATTATATTCATATCACAAAAGCATTTTTTTCACACAAAAGAAATATATATTCATCATTAAACACATGGTGAAAATAAGACGATCTCCCTGACTACTCACGTAAACAAGATGAAACAATCACTGAAAATCAGCTAAGAGGTCGGGCATGGTGGCTCACGCCTGTAATCCCAGCACTTTGGGAGGCTGAGGTGGGCAGATCACCTGAGGTCAGGAGTTTGAGACAAGCCTGACCAACATGGAGAAACCCCATCTCCACTAAAAATACAAAATTACCTGGGTGTGGTGGTGAATGCCTGTAATCCCAGAAACTCAGGAGGCTGAGGCAGGAGAATCCCTTGAACCCAGAGGCGGAGGGTGTGGTGAGCTGAGATTGTGCCATTGCACTCCAGACTGGGGGTCATATTTATAGATAAGCACACATACCTATATAATTAGATTGTTATAGACATATGGCTGATTTATGTCTTAATGAAACCTCACATTGACTTAACGTGTACAAACAGAATTGCAAGTTATCTAAAATTGTAACGCATAAGTAAAACCAAAAAAACACAATAAACTGATGCTAAGAAACCTACACTACCTGGGCGTGGTGGTTCAGGCCTGTAATCTCAGCACTTTGGGAGGCCGAGGTGGGCAGATCACCAGGTCAGGAGTTCGAGACCAGCCTGGCTAATATAGTGAAACCCCATCTCTACTAAAAATACAAAAATTAGCCAGGTGTGCTGGTGTGCATCTGTAGTCCCAGCTACTTGAGAGGCTGAGGCAGAAGAATTGCTTGAACCGGGAGGCAGAGGTTGCAGTGAGCTGAGATTGTGCCACTGCACTCCAGCCTGGGTGACAGAGCGAGACTCCATCTCAAAAAACAAAACAAAAAACAAAAAACAAACCGACACTGAAAAGACACACTAATATGGAACTGCAAGAGAGTAATAAATGTTTACTCATAAACTCTGGTTTGCAATATTGATGTACCATTAAGAAATAATGTGTCTAGACAACAATATTTGACTGTGTACTCATGGAAAGCAGGTATTTTGAATCATTGGCAGGCACCATATGGCAGTAAAATTTCAGAGAAAATGCAGTATAAGCATAAATAGAATATTGTAATGAGAAACTTTTTATAATCATTTAAAAGAAACCATAGATAAATTTTGTTTTAAATATATGCATTTTTACACAAAACGAAACTGCTGCAATCCAAATTTAGAAGCAAATAGCCTTACACTGCTAAATAAAACACACACACACACACACACACACATATATATATGTATACACACACACATATATAGCAGAAGACGGTTATAGCCTCTGATATATAAAACAAATATTTGGGAATAAATTATGCTATTATTTAGATTTAGGCTGAAGAAAGTGGTTGAATATCCTATAATTCCGTTTTACCTGCAGCAAACTTAAATTTATAAGTAACTATTTTAGTAAATATGGAGTGCCTACTAATTGTCTAATTTACTTCAGGCATAACATGTAAATTCTAGCATATTGTTCTAAATGTCTGAATCTAAAATTATAGACAAATTTGAAATGGAAAATAGAAAGTAAAAATGTATAGAGAGAGTAACATCAGCAAGATGGAAAAATAAAAGGTGCTGTACTTTCTTATGCTCCAACAGCAAGAAAATTTTTCAGCCTTTCCTGACAAAAATGCCCTTATGAGAGAGCCAGCCATCATGGCTCACCCCTGTAATGACAGCTACATGGTACACTGAGGTTGTAGAATTGCTTCAGGTCAGGATTTCAAGAGCATCCTAGGACAAATGCAGAGGCTCATGCCTGTAATTCCAGCACTTTAGAAGGTTGAGGTGGGCAGATCACATAAGGTCAGAAGTTTGAGATCAGCTTATCCAACACGGCAAAACCATGTCTCTACTAAAAATACAAAAATTAGCCCTGTGTGGTTGTGTGTGCCTGTCACTTGAACCCAGGAGGAGATGGGAGTGAGCCAAGATCATGCCACTGTACCAAAGCCTGTGTGACAGAGTGAGACTCCATCTCAATAATAAAAACCAAGACTAGCCTAGGGTCTGAAGCAAGACCCTATCTCTAAAATAAGTGCCTGTAAGAGAGTTTTGAGATTCAGGGAGGGACTTGTGAAACTGCTAAAGCCCAAGATTGAGGAGTATCCTTTTCAGAAGGTAGGGCCTCATTCAGGTGGCAAACTACAGAAACTCTGTTCTTGACTACAGACCAAAGAAATGGCCCGCCCAGCTTGGTCCAACTGACAATTCTGAACTTACTTTGTAATCATCCCCAACACCTCCCAGCCACAGTATGAAAGGCCCTGCCCTTCCAGAGGTCTGAAGGAAGACACCAATTTATAGACATGCAGACAAGCCTGCAGACCTTGGTCTTTACTGTGGTCCCCAAAGCAGTTTAATGACTCAGTTCCAGCTCCCTAAGTCACAGTTCATGGCCAGTTCTGCCTACACAGAAACCCACAGTGTCCTGGAGAAATGCCCTCTGGTATTCAGTGAAAACCATACTCATCCACATCTGATATAAGCCCTGCCATTATTAGACTCGACTGCAGAAACCTGCCCTATATATAGAAGTCCTGAAGGATATTCAGTCTGTCCAAAAATAAAATGTGAGTTACAGCTACCCAAGCCTCTTATAACAAACCAACTAAAGGTAGACCCTAGTGCAGACCCAGAAGCCTTGTGATTAAGCTACAACTCCTCTGCACTATAAACCCAGAGGGCATCCCATCACCCTGGGGGCCCAACAGAAGATCTTAACCTTCTGAAACCGGTTTATAAAAACTTGAAGAGGGCCAGGCGCGGAGGCTCATGCTTATAATCCAAGCACTTTGGGAGGCTGAGGCAGGTGGATCACGAGGTCAGGAGTTTGAGACCCGCCTGGCCAATACGGTGAAACTCCATCTCTATTAAGACACAAAAAAAATTGTCCAGGTGTGGTGGTGCACACCTGTAGTCACAGCTACTTGGGAGGCTGAGGCAGAGGTTACAGTGAGACGAGATCATGCCACTGCACTCCAGCCTGGTGATAGAGCGAGACTCCGTCTCAAACAAACAAACAAACAAACAAAACAAAACAAAAACTTGAAGAGCTGTTTGCTCATTCAAATTCATACACACCAATGCAAAACTATATTGTGTTCATTGTAAAATGTGAAATAGAGGTTCCTCTTCAAAGGGACTTTCCTCCTCATCTAATTAGGAATAAATAGTAACTTTTCTTAGAAGCAAAATGTATTCAAAGACCTATGCTAACATTCTTAGATATCTGCTGGCCGTAATAAAGTAATCAATGTACTTTGTGTTCTTAGCTCCCACATTTTAGCCTAAATATTTGCCCTGGCATGCTTATACTGGTCCAAGCAAGCATTAGGTCATAGCCTGTTCCTATTCCTTATTTGGAGGTGTTTTTACCTTTCTCAGCATTCCACAAGTTGCTCCCTCCTTCCTTTGTTCTCCTCTGCCTTTGCCTCTTTTAGAAAGTTCTAAGTTGCTAGCCAATTGGAACAAATACAGAATGTGAGGTCCTGTTGTAGCCAGTGGAAACCAGACACAGCAGTAGGGTGGACACATCAGGTTATAAGTGACCCTGTCTCCTTTGTTCAGTGCATTCTTGCGGCAAAACTGCTGGCGAATGTACTCTTTCTGCAGAAAGTAAACTAGCCTTGCTGAGACATCCTTTGTCTCTCAAAGGATTTTTGTGACATCAAGCAACCGTTCCCAATACTGTTGTCAATGCTTCTATTTTAATATAGCACTGGAAGTATGTGGCAGAAGAATTAGTCAAAAAAAAATTTTAAAGCCACTGAAATTGAAGACAAATAAGTAAAAGTTGCTGGTTGTAGATCATATAATCTTATATATAGAAAACCATCAATAGTACATTAAAACCTGTCTAAACTAATAAATACACTCAGTAAATCAGCAAAATATAAAATTAACATACAAGTATAAATCATGGTTCCATATATTTAAAACTACCTGATAAAGAAAACAAATTATTTATAATAGCATCAAATTAATAAATTTCTGAGAACAAATTTAACCAAAGAGGTAAAACATTTTTACACTGGAAGATATAAGATATCATAGAAAGAAACTAGAGAAGACGCAAATAAATTTTAAAATATTTTATGTCTATGGACTGAAAGAATAAATATTGTTAAAGTGTCATGTTACACAAAGTAACCTATAGATTCAATAAACTCCCTATCAAAATTCTAGTGGTGGCCAGGCATGGTGGATCACACCTATAATCCTAGCACTTTGAGAGGCCATGGCAGGTGGATCACCTGAGGTCAGGAGTTTGAGACTAGCCTGACCAACATGGAGAAACCCTGAGGTGGAGGTTGCAGTGAGCCGAGATCACACCATTGCACTTCAGCCTGGGTAACAAGAGCAAAAAAAAATAATAATAAAATAAAATAAAATCTAGTGGCAGTTTTTACAGTAATGAAAAACACAATTCTAAAACATACATGAAACTATGATAAACTTTGAATAGCCAAAGCAATCTTGAGGTAAAAGAACAAAGCATAGGGGTATCATACTTTATAATTTCAAACTATATTTCAAGACTGTAGTAATACAAACAGGATGGAACGTGCAGAAAAATGAACAAAAAAACCCCTCAATGGAACAGAAACCACTATTCACACATTTCAAACATGATGCAAAAATAGAATTTAAAAAATTGTTTAACAGAGAGTTTTTCAAAATTATGCAGATATTTGTGTGTCCCCCAAAACAATGAAAAAGCAGTCAGACCGTGCAGTCTCTTATATGCCCACAAAGAGGACTTTGGCTCTAACCGTAAACTTGAAGATCACCAAAGAGAAAGTAGAATCCTTAGAGAATTTAAAAGCATAAGACAGAAGATGCCCCCATGTGAGGGAAAAAAAAAAAAAAAAAAAGAAGAAAGAAAGAGAAAGAAAAGAAAAGAAAAGAAAGAAACCTCAGGCTTCCGAGAAACTATTTTCTTTGGAACACAGCTTCCCAAATCACATTTTAAGGACTGGCTTTCTCCTTGACCTTTGGACCTCTCATCTCTGTCGTCTACTGTATTCATTTTCACTTTCACCTACCTGGGGGTTTGGCCACCATGATCTCATGTCGCTTCATACTCCAGGCCTCCTTTCCTTGCTCTAGACAAGCGATCAGGTCTGGCTTAGAAACAGCAATACCTGTTTTATTAAAAATAAATAATAGAAATCCTGCTCATATTCTCTAATGACCAATCTAGTAATGTGCTTAATAGTACATTAATCCCAAAATACTAATTTATAACAGACATTTCCAAATATTTAAAAATATTTTTGATTTGTAGGTTCTTAATTTTACTATCCAGTACTATTGAATCAAAAATTGGTGTTGGCAATTACGTTTTAAGGTATGGGCAAGAATATTTTATGCCACGAAATTTGTGGAATTTAGTAATCTAGAGTGAAGGATACAGATCAGCTCAGGAATTTGGAAAGTTAAGTTAAAAATGAAACATCTTGAATAAATTCTTTTCTACATGTATAATCCCCAAGGTTTTCTTGAAAACAGGGATCTGAAACTAATTTATGCAAAGCACACTTTACCAAAAAAATTCCACAAAGAAAAGAAATAAAACCTTTAGCGTATATTAGAAATTGTGTATTGAAGTTATCCTCACCCAGGAAGACCAGGTTTCTGTAGTTCTCTAACATCACATTTCTATATAAATTCCGCTGTGCAGTGTCCAGGCATTGCCACTCCTTCAGAGAGAATTCTATGGCCACATCCCTAAATGTCAATGGTCCCTGAAAAATACACACACACACACACACGCGCGTGTGAGCACACACACATACACACAATTACCAAGTGGTTATGAAAAGCATTTTTAATTTGACTCGAGGTGAAATGAGAGAGTAAAGATAATTTTCTGACTTACAGGAGGAACTAAAATTATAAAATAATTTTTTTAACACAGAAATATTCTCTAATGTATAACTCTAAAGTGGCAAAATATCCACAATATCAGTGTATATATGATACTTTTCTGGATGATATAGTATAAAATTAAGGGCATAAAAATGTATATTTTTTGAGTGCTCTATATGCATTGTACAGAATGAGTTATGTTTTTCAGATGGAAAAGACAGGTTGAATTAGAAGGTACTTTTAAAATTTTAAAGTGTACAATAAACTGGAGAACTTGTTAACGCAGGTTGTTTTTTCAGATGATCTGGAATAAAGTCTGATTGTCTGAATTTCTAACAAGCTCACCAGTAAGGTCAATGTTTTCGGTCAAGAAGAGTATTTTGTCAAACATCCAGCAAGGGGAAGAGCCCTGTGTTTTTCCTAATTTTTCCGGCCTGTAAACAAAGATAAGAGCTTTGATTTTCCAAAGACAGATATATGCAAAAAAAAAAAAAAAACAAAACAAAAAACCTAAGAAAAAAGGGCAGCTGCTGGATTAACTGTGATGGTTTATGTACATTAGCTGCATTAAGATAATAATGAAGAGAAAAATAATTAACTCTATAGTGACAAAATCTGTCAGAGAACTCTTTAACCAAGTGAATCATTAACATGAACTGCACTAGGACAAATTTTTATGATGTGTTGATGCACACGGAATGACACAGCATCACAGCTGTGATACTGCTCCTCCAAAACTAAATTACAGTCTGAATTTTAACATTAAAAAAATCAGTTTTATGCAAAGTTCAGGATACAGATATCTTCCCTGTTCTATAATTTGTAATAGCAATTTTAAGTCATCTTTCTTTAGCACCCTAGAGAGCAGGTATCTCCTGACAATTTTTTTTTTAGAACTTTCTGGGTAATAAATTTCATCTTGTTTAACTAAGCATTTCCTTGATCCTGTTTTGCATAGAGGTAATGGAGAATATAGATGGAACCTCAACATTGCATGTTTTGCATCTTTACAAATGACTCCAGCTTTCCGCCAATAGAAATCTTGAGTATCCACACCTTTTCATGTTCAACAGCGACAAAGGGAACATTTTTAATAGTGCAGATTATAAATTCGTGGTAGGAATTCTGCATGGCATATAAGAAGCCACAATGTAAAGAATGTAGAGAGGGCTCTGGTATATAGAAACAAATATTTTTGAGACACCCTTGACTAACATAAAATTTTTTTTAAAGTAGTTAAACTCTTTAGGGAGGAATAATACAATAGAGAAGTAATGATCTGCATGGCATTCTAGAGGCACTGTGGACACAGCTCTTGATCTCAGACACGTTTTGCTTAAAAAAAAAAAAAAAAGCCATTTTTTCCTCTTTCTCCTCCTTTTCTGGGAATCCTTTTCAGATGAGATTCTTTGAACAAATTACAGCTGCATGTTGAGAATATGTCTTTAAAGATGTCAGCATCACCTGCTTATCTGCTACCACGAGACCCACAGGCAGAAGGATCAAGATCAGCAGAAAAAGCTCACTCATTTCTGTCCTTTATAATGGAAGAGATTCAGGAACAATGAGCTGCTCCATGGAGATCAAAATACGTTTCACTTTTCCTGTTCTCAGGTGCCCTCCCCTGTCACAGACACCAGCAATTTCTGCTACAATAATGAAAATATGGGCTATGGCTGGGCTTGGTGGCTCACTCTTGTAATCCCAGTACTTTGGGAGGCTGAGGCAGGCAGATCATGAGGTCGGAAGATCGAGACCATCCTGGCTAACACAATGAAACACGTTTCTACTAAAAATACAAAAAATTAGCCAGGCACAGGGGCATGCGCCTATAGTCCCAACTACTATGGAGGCTGAAGCAGGAGAATCGCTTGAACCCAGGAGGCAGAGGTTGCAGTGAGCTGAGATCGCACCACTGCACTCCAGTGTTTTAAACTCCATCTCAAAAAAAAAAGAAAAGAAAAGAAAAGAAAGGGAAAAGAAAATACGGGCCATACCGGGCCCAAACAGAAACAGTCCTGTGGCCACCCTTTAGTGCAAAGGTAGAACTTAACTTATCAATGTACCTGGAACACCTCATACTTGATTCTGGCCTCAACTTAGAGTCATATGAAGCACTTCATTGCTACAGTATGGATGCTTCCCCCCAGAATAATAAACAGAATCCATGGAAAGGGCACAAGTAAAGAGATTTCTGCAAATTGGCCATGGAATCCTAATGAGAAGCCTGGGCTGATAACCACTTAGCTAAGCATTGCCTCTCAAGCCTTAATGAGCTTATAAATCACTTGGTAATTTTGACTTCATTCTATGTAATGTGATTCTGCAGGTTTGGAAAGAGTCCATGAATGGGATTTTAAACAAGTTCCCTGTCAATGCGATGTTGCTCCCCCTGGGCTCATTATTAGCATTAGAGAAAGCAGACACAGCACAGGGTCCCTTACACTCAGCACTCTTGTCACAACCAAATACTTCTGGTACAAATAAAGACAACACATCTCTGACAGGTGTGGTGGCTCATGCCTGTAATCTCAGCACTTTGGGAGGCCGAGGCAGGCGGATCACGTGAGGTTGAGAGTTTGAGACCAGCCTGACCAACATGGAGAAACCCAGTCTCTACTAAAAATACAAAAAATTAGCCAGATGTGGTGGTGATTGCCTGTAATCCCAGCTACTCGGGAGGCTGAGGCAGGAGAATCACTTGAACCTGGGAGGCAGAGGTTGTGGTGGGCTGAGATCATGCCATTGCACTCCAGCCTGGGCAGCAAAAGTGAAACTCTGTCTCTAAATAAATAAATAAATAAATAAACCCATCTCCATCCTAAAGTATCATATTCTTTGCTGGCTCATTAAAGTTTACAGAGGAAACAGAAGGCAGCAATGTCTGAATAAGCCTGCATTTGGCAACAACATGTACACATATACTAATGCAAGATACATTAAGTGGGAACTATGTATTCAAAAGGATGTTAAAGAGCACTAACACAATACGTGATTTCAATAACACATTACGTGATTTCATCATCATAACACCCTGAAAGCTGTTATTGTTTAATAATTCTCAGGATTTAAATAAAGAGCCCAGCCTTTCTATTTCTTCTTGTTTCTCTGTCATTGATTTTTTTTTAATTGCATAGAAGAAAAGCTAAATATAGACAGATGAGAAGAATACAGAAAGGAAGGTTTAATGTATTTTAAAGAAGTTTTTACCATATTTATATTTAATTTTATGTGACTTGCAGAGCAAGTACTGGATTTGCAAAAGTAGAAAACAAGTTGTTAAACAGAATGTTTCTGCAAGCACTGGTTTTAATAAAAAAATTAAAAATTAAGACCCTAAAATACATACTTTATTTTTACCATTTATCTGTTTTGGGGTTTTAGGAGATTGTGAGCACCAGCTCCAGAAAGGCAGCAGGATTCACCAGACAAAAACTCTGACCTCGTCGTCTTCTTTTTTTTTTTTGAGACAAGTCTTGCCCTGTCACCCAGGCTGGAGTGCAATGGCATGATCTCAGCTCACTGCAACCCCCACCTCCTGGGTTCAAGAGACTCTCCTGCCTCAGCCTCCCAAGTAACTGGGATTACAGGTGCATGCTAGCACACCAGGGTAATTTTTGTATTTTTTTTTAGTAGAAATTGGGTTTCACCATGTTGGTCAGGCTGGTCTCAAACTCCTGATGTTATGATCTGCCCACCTTGGCCTCCCAAAGTGCTGGGATTACAGGTGTAAGCCAACCCACCTGGCCCAAAACTCTGATTTCTTCTTACAAATTGTGTGAGGCAAGACTCCAGAGTGGGGCCAGACCTAAATAAGGCCTCCAAATAGGTTAAATCTAAACAGAACTGGGGCACGGAGAGGACTCTGTGTAGAATTATGTTCTCTATGCCACTGGGGTATTTCCAGTTCTGTTTTTCCTAAGCTTACCTAACAGAAACTTAAATCCCAGAGTTTGTGTAATTTTAATCTTTTTAAGCCACTGCCCCCTCAATTTTATAACATATACTAATCAGAAATTTAAAGAAATATTTTAAGGTTTTCTAGGGTAATTTTAGTATAAGATATGTAAGTAATCTTAGCAAGGTAAAAGAAATAGAAATAGGCTGGGTGCAGTGACTCATGCCTGTAATCCCAGCACTTTTGGAGGCTGAGGTGAGAGGATAACAAGGTCAGGATTTCGAGACCAGCCTGGCAAAGATGGTGAGGCCCTGTCTCTACTAAAAATACAAAAATTAGCCAGGTGTGGTGGTGTGCACCTATAGTCCCAGCTAGTTGGGAATCTGAAGCAGAAGAATTGCTTGAACCTGGGAGGCAGAGGTTGCAGTGAGCTGAGATCATGCGATTGTACTCCAGCCTGTGTGACAGAGCAAGACTCTGTCTCAAAAAAAAAAAAAAAAAAAAAAGAGATCAGAGTTTTTGTCTGGTGAATCCTGTCACTGTACTCCAGCCTGGGCGATAGAGCAAGGCTCTATCTCAAAAGAAAAAAAAAGTAAGAGCTCAATAAGAACATGTACACAAAAAAAGAAACAACAGACACTGAGGCCTGGTAAGGGTAGAGGCTGAGATGACAAGGAGAATTTGAATAAATATTTGTTTGGTGTCATGCTTAGTACCTCTGTGACAAAATAATCGACACCAAACCCCTGTGACACAATTTTACCTGTATAAGAAACCTGCACATGTACCCTTGAACCAACATCAAAAGTTAAAAGAAAAAAACTTCATGGGTGGGGAAAAGTGCAATGTAGGTGGAAGGATTGTAGGTTTTTGCTACATATAGATAGCAGTCCCAGTGGGGCTGTACTCTGATTTACTTGTGCCTGTGCAGGCAGATGAGATTATGAACAGGTGGTCCAGAACCCTAGCTTGGTGGAGAAAACAGTTTGCTGCTGCAGATTCACTGTCTGGGGGTTGGGATATGCCAGGAGACTTGTAGACACTCTTGTGGGATTTTGGCAAGAAACACTAGGATCAACAATGATGTGGTAAAAGTTCCGAGGATGATGACTACTCTTGAGAGGGATGTGGATACGTCAATGTCTAGTGTGTGTTTGTGAGTGGGTGGGACTCCTGTGGTGGCAGCTGCAAGAAAAGGGGGTCTGTCATCAGAGGTCCTTTCCTCCAAGTTTTCAGTCCACAGTCACCCTGGGAGGAGACTTGGAATCACAAGACAATGGGCAGTGTGACAGCCTGTGTACATGAGAGCAGAGCCTCCCATTCCCAGACACCCAGAGTTTCATTTGAGGTCAGGCCTCTGTGATATCTTTTTTCTAGTATCAAATCTGTAGAGTTTGCTGAACACTAAGCAATTCTCTAATACCTACTAATTATCTGAAATTTGAATTCTGACACCACCCAGAGTCAACACAGACCCTGATTCAGGGTTCGGTCCCACAACACTGTCCTCATTACAGATGCCAGTCACAAACCCCATAGGCCCATCTATGCTTCTGAGCTACTAGTAGTTTAAAATTTGGGGATTCCCATAACCTCCCTCTAGTTCAATAATTTGATAGAGCTACTTGCAGAACTCAGCAAACACCGTTGTTATGTTTACTGGTTTATTATAAAAGATACAATCCAGAAAAAGTCAAATGAAAGAAATGTAGAGAACAAAGAAAAGGGGGGGGAAAAATGAAACACACACATAATCCTGGAAAACAGCTGTGATTAATAACATTCATCCTTCGTGTGCTCCAGCAACAGTTTATGAAAAGTAACTTTTTTCCCCCCTCAGATGGAGTCTTGCTCTGTTGCCAGGGTGGAGTGTAGTGGCACGATCTCGGCTCACTGCAACCTCTGCCTCCCACTTCAAGCGATTCTTCTGCCTCAGCCTCCCAAGTAGCTGGGACTACAGGCACATAACACCACGCCTGGCTGATTTTTGTAATTTTAGTAGAGACAGGGTTTCACCATCTTGGCCAGGCTGGTCTTGAACTCCTGACATCGTGATCCTCACACCTCGGCCTCCCAAAGTGTTGGGATTACAGGTGTGAGCCACCACACCCAGCCAGAAACACCCTTCTTATTATGACTTAGAAGGTGCTCCCTTTTCTTACCTATCACATAGCCAGATACATACTCTACACATTTTCTTCCTTTTCTCATTAAAAACTCAGCTGAATTTTTGAGTAGGTGTTGGAATTTGTCTTCACTGGTCTAAATAAAATACTTTATTTTTTTTTTAATTTTTATTTTTTTTGAGACAGAGTGCAATGGCACGGTATTGGCTCACCACAACCTCCACCTCCTGGGTTCAAGGGATTCTCCTGCCTCAGCCTCCCGAGTAGCTGGGATTACAGGCATGTACCACCATGCCCGGCTAATTTTGTATTTTCAGTAGAGACAGGGTTTCTTTGTGTTGGTCAGGCTGGTCTCAAACTCCTGACCTCAGGTGAAATGCCCACCTCAGCCTCTCAAAGTGCTAGGATTACAGGCGTGAGCCACCATGCACAGAAATAAAATACTTCTTAATCAAACTTCACTTAACTTTATTTTTTTCCCCACAGGCTGCTGAACTTTGAGCTACCCTGAGTGTGAGTCAACATACAACTCCATTTTATGTCCCTCCTACAAACATGCTGACTTCAGGGTAAAACATTCTCTGATCTAAAATCTGATTTTTTTCCCTCTCCATTTGCCATTCCCCTCCCCTTTTTTCTAATCTTTTATGCTCCTCCCTAGGAAACAAAGCCATTGTCTGCCTAAACTTTGCAAGCCATAAAGATTATATATTTGGTACTTCCTCCTGTTGCAATATTCCTCTGGAATTCATTTTTTTGTTTACACAGATCTAACTTTGTTTTATTTTACAAAGTCTAGAAAGCGCCTCAAAACAATAAAAAAGTTTCTCATCAGTAAGACCCTCCTAGTTTCCTTTCATCTTAACCTTAACCGCATTTGCCTGTGGGGCCCCAGCTTTCCAAGGCTTTGAAGATTCTCTTAGGATAAAGACTTCTTCCACGGCTGGGGTGAGCAGGCTGGGACATCTGCAGGGGAGACTCCCCAGAAAGAACTAACTGGGCCTTTAATAACCTTTTATTGTAGGCTTAATATTAGCCTTAGGTTGCAGTCACTGGGTTCAAGCTTTAATTTCCACATCAGATTTATTCCCTTGGTTTTTGAAACTGAAAACTCCAATGAAATCACTCAAACAGAGTGTTCATATAAAAAAAGAAAATTTTTGGTGCTTACATTTTATACCTCAATTAGAAAAGCAAAAGCACCTATTCCTTTTCAACAATAAACATATTATTTTATTATTCCTATAAAAAATCATGTAGTAAACAATTAGTCATGGGAACACTAAGAGGTACCTTCTAAGAGGTACCAAGTTTCATCTCATAAAATTCAGCATGAAACTTGAAAATCAAGATAGCAGGATATGGGACAGAAATATTAACTGTCATAACTTTGCCCTGCAAAAAGAGAAATTGATGTTTTCATGAATCTATGTAACTCACCAATTATACACCACATTCTCTTGTGGAAATCTATTTATTTTCTACAGCCAAAATGGAAGAGAGATTTTTCCTAATTTTCTCCTTGATAACATTCTAAAAGCTAAGACTTGGAATTCTGTTTAGAATCACCGAGCCATAAGCACACCTGAGAAAAATTTTAAACTCACACTGACAAAGGAAAAGGTAAATGAGAATTCTTAACAAATGGAATATATGATTAGATTTTAATTTTTTTTTCTAAAACCCACTTCTTTTATGCCCTGTGCAAATATTTTTGTGCCTTTTAAGCCTCATTAATTAAATGCAATTTACAATTAAAAGAAGCTGAAGTCAAAATAAGTGAACAAATCTTTTTGAGGTGACAAACCCACGGAGTGACAGTGCTGATTAGAAAACACATGTGTCTGACCTATGTGTCAAGTCAGGCCACTCAATCACTTGATTCTCCCACCCACTCCTGCTCACTAAAGTTCTCAATGACCAGCCTCTCAAGAGACACTGCACTATACCCCAGTGACTGCCCCAAGTGCATTTTACTTTGGAAGTTCTTGCACCATCTCACTGGGGTGACTTTTTTCTGTCTTTTGGGATACTATTTTTTCTTTCACAAATCTTAGAGAATCCAGGGGGTAAAAATTATTTCTGCATTTTTCTCTCAATACCAGCATCTGACTGGCTGACCAGCAATGTGTCTCCAAGAAATAGAAGCTGGGTTGGGTGAAGTCAATCTCTTTTTTTTTTTTTTTTTTTTGATACAGAGTCTCGCTCTTTCGCCCAGGCTAGAGTGCAGTGGTGCAATCTCGGCTCACTGCAACCTCTGCCTCCCGGGTTCAAGCAATTCTTCTGCCTCAGCCTCCCTAGTAGCTGGGATTACAGGTGTGTGCCACCGTGCCTGGCTAATTTTTGTATTTTTAGTAGAGATGGGGTTTCACTATATTGGCCATGCTGGTCTTAAACTCCTGACCTCGTGATCCGCCCGCCTTGGCCTCCCAAAGCGCTGGGATTACAGGTGTGAGCCACTGCGCCCAGCCGGGTGAAGTCAATCTTAATGTCTCAAGGAGTTAGCTTTTCAAAGGAAGAGTACACCAGGAGATTGCCCTCAGGCCCAGGGTATCTACCTGCTCCCTTGATGGGATACACTTCATACCTCAGGTTGTCCTATGAGAGAAAATGACCCAGGAGCTGATATTCACTAGACACTCTAGCCAACAGAGCCACCATGGTGGGCATCTTGGTTTATCCCCAGACAGTACTGAAAACCCAGGACCAGGAAAAAACTGAAGAGTGGCTGATGATCCATCACCCCATAAAGTTTCCAGATGGAAACCTTGACCCAACACCATTCTGATAGGAACTCTGTGCCTAGGGAAGATAAAAGGAAAAGAGACACAGAGATTTTTTTACCATATGGTGTCAGGGATTATTATTCGCTTTCTTCTCATGGGAAATATTTACAAACAGAAGACAACGTTTTAAATAGTGCCATCCAATGGTTTGTCAAAGAATTATTAATTGAAATATAATAAAATGTACAATAAAGGCCAAATAATTGATAATGTGTATCAGGGAGAGGAAGGTGGCATTTGGGAATGCCAATGACACTGGAAATTTAGTATTTTACTGTAAATCAGAGTTAATCTGGAAGAACAGGGAATAAGAACTAGACTTAAGACCCTGCTTGAGACACGTGTGAAAAATGCAGGGGAAAAGAAGTACCCTGCGGACTGTGTAAACAATTCAGTAGCAGGCAATTAGACTGAGGTGGCTCTAGTCCCTGAGGTCCTCCTTTTTAAAAAAATCTAACTAATAATGTATTTTTTAGTAAATTACCACATCGGGGAAAACGAAATTCAGGCTTAACCAACTATAAACTGCCAATTAAACTCTGATTACATAACCTGAAAATTGCCAACACGATCGTACAAATTAAGAGACTACATAACTGTACCTAACCAATTACTAAATTTGATGTTCTTCATCATGCTCCTTATAAAAGTCTTTTATTCAAGCCTCCCATGGACCACAAACTACAAGCCATAGCTGAGTGCTCTACAATACTTGAACCACTTTTTAAGTTCTTTAATACTTTTGCGGTGACTCCTATACATTTTTTTTTTGAGACGGAGTTTCGCTCCGTTGCCCAGGCTGGAGTGCAGTAGCGCGATCTCGGCTCACTGCAACCTCTGCCTCCCGGGTTCAAGCGATTCTCCTGCCTCAGCCTCCTGAGTAGCTGGGATTGCAGGCGCACGCCATGACGCCCGGCTAATTTTTGTGTGTTTTTTTTTTACATTGAGACGGGGTTTCACCATGTTGGCCAGGATGGTCTTGAACTCCTGACCTCAGATGATCCGCCCGCCTCGGCTTCCCAAAGTGCTGAAATTACAGGCGTGAGCCACAGCGCCCGTCCCCCCATACATTTTTAATAGAAAAAAGGAACTAGGAACCCCAAAGACCAAAGCTCTTCCCATTCATGAACCCGCACCCCGAGTCAGGATTCTCCCCATGACGACCCTCCCGTGGTCCCTGCTCAATCAGGGAGAGACGCAGTGCTGCGGACGCAGAGCTGCCCAGAGAGGGCTCCAGTCCAGGGCACAGTCACTGTGCAGGGAAGAGACAGGACGCCCGGGCACGGCAGTCTGCGCAGCCGCCATCTTATGGCTGAAGGGGACTAGGGCCGAGCTGGGCAAAAAGAACTCGGAGCGCAGATTGTGGAGCTGACTACAGGGAGGCCCGAGTCCCGCCACAGCCGCTTCCCACCGGTTTCAACCAACCCCTTTCCCCTCTCGGGATGGCGCACCCGGCACTCTCACCATTTCTAGGCTTCCAGGGTGTCCCGGCGTCTTAGTTGTGGATCTCCCAATACCTGCAGGTTACAGGAACACAGACGCTGGGCCTCTAGGAGCAGAGGACACAGAGCAGAGAAAACAAGACCTGAAGCTGAGGCTGCAGCGAGAGACAAAGGCCCCGCCACATCCCGGAAGCCGCCCTGTCTGCTCCAGCTGCGTTCCTGATTGGACGGTTCCCAGCCCAGCGTCTCTGACTGGATAATATTTAAGGCACGTCTTTTCAGGCCGTGAGTGACAAGATGTGATTAGATGCCGGGCTGAAAGAAGAAAGAGTGACAGCCTAGGCTGTAGCCTTTTCAGACAGGGCTTCCTTCCTGAGCTGAGCCAGGCCCGCACCAGAGGGTATTTGCCCTTAACCTCGTGTATCAAGTTATATGCATTCAAAACTAATATATTGTATGGCTATTCACCAATGAACAAAGTATAAAAACAATTGTTCTAAAATTTTAGATTTTATGACCTCCCTGTATTCTGGTCCTTCGATCAGGCAATCCTCTGAAATAAAATGTGAGTCACATGTGAATTTAAAAATTTCTAGTAGCCAAACTTTAACAAGAAAGAAGAAACAAGTGGAATTGATTGTAACAATTTAACCCAATATATTCAAAATATTTTCAGTTTAATATGTGAGCAATATGAAGTATATATACATTTGAAACAAAATCTTTGAAACTAATTCTGTATTTAACTTTCCAGCACATTGCAGTTCGGACCAGCCGCATTCCAGGTGCCACACATGGCCAATAGCTGCCACATTGAAGTACAGCTGTGATGTCAGTGGGGGTGGAGGGCCTGAACACCCCTTTTTTGCCACAGGTGAGGGGACAGCCTCTATTTATCAACATCTCTCTTCAGTTCCGAGGGTGAAACAAATAGTGGTTATAGAAAAAACTGTTAGCAGCAGGAATAAACCACAGGTAAACCACTGCTTACCACCTGTTGCCCACCTTTCTTTCAGAGATCAGACAGTGAACAAAGGATGATGGGGCCACAGGAGAAAAAAAAACTATGTCTTCAGATCTGTTGACAGTCTTGACCTTTAATGTTTACATAGGAAGAAAATAGATTAAAGGCACACTTATTTTGCTATTTGACCATGACCCTAATGGTCAGGCTGTGGTTAGCTGTTTTCTCCTGTGATGGGAAACTGAGTGAATATAAGCACCAATCACATGCATACATGTCCACATGTCCACATGTATTTCGGCATTTCTTTTTTTTTTTTTTTTGAGATGGAGTTTCACTCTTGTTGCCCAGGCTAAAGTGCAATGGCGAGGTCTTGGCTCACTGCAATGTCTGCCTCCAGGGTTCAAGCAATTCTCCTACCTCAGCCTCACGAGTAGCTGGGATTAGAGACATGTGCCGCCACGCCTGGCTAATTTTTTTGTATTTTTAGTAGAGATGGGATTTCTCCATATTGGTCAGGCTGGTCTTGAACTCCTGACCTCAGGTGATCCAACCGCCTCGGCCTCCCAAAGTGCAGGGATTATAGGTGTGAGCCACCACCCCCGGCCATATTTCTGCATTTCTCAACATTATATTACTAGATATCTAACTTTAAATGGGGAAAAATAGCAGTACTTTTATGGTGCCCAATGTTAGAAGGTAACTAGTAATCAACCTGCCATTAAATCTTAGCATTCTGTCTGCACTGGGTGCATGCATTAGTTGGCTATGGCAGCATAATAAAGCATCCAAAACTGCTTAGTTCATAATTGAAATGCTCAGTCATTTAGGCTGGGCTCAGTGGGGCCATTCTTCTGTTCTCAGCTAAGCTCCTTCAGACATGTATCTATCATGAGCTGCTCATTGACTAGGAAAGCAGCTGTGCTTGTAGAGGTGAGCTTCTGCTTCTGGGACTGTCAACAGGGTTACCTTGCTTCTCCTCCTCATAGTATCTTATACTCCAGTTGGCTAATATGGGTTTTTTTTTCTTTTTTTGAGATGGAGTCTTGTTCTGTTACCCAGGGTGCAGTGCAGTGGTGCGATATCTGTTCACTGCAAGCTCCACCTCCTGAGTTCAAGTGATTCTCATGCCTCAGCCTCCTGAGTAGTTGGGATTACAGACGACCACTACCATGCCCGGCTAATTTTTTTGTATTTTTAGTAGAGACAGTGTTTCACCGTGTTAGCCAGGATGGTCTCCGTCTCCTGACCTCGTGATGTGCCCACGTTGGCCTCCCAAAGTGCTGGGATTACAGGTGTGAGCTACCGTGCCTGGCCTAATATGGGCTTTTTTTCATGAAGATGGCAGCATTCTGAAAGAAAAACAGAAGCATGCCAGGCATGCTGGCTCATGCCTGTAATTCCAGAACTTTAGGAGGCCAAGGCGGGAGGATCACATTAGGTCAGGAGTTTGAAACCAGTCTGGTTAACATGGTGAAACCTCACCTCCACTAAAAATACAAAAATTAGCTGGGTGTGGTGGCACACACCTGTAGTCTCAGCTACTCAGGAGGCTGAGTCAGGAGAATTGCCTGAATCTGGGAGGTGGAGGTTGCAGTGAGCTGAGATCATGCCACTGCCCTCCAGCCTGGGTGACAGAGAGAAGGACTCCTTCTCAAAAAAGGAAAATAACAGAGAAAAGAAAAGAAAAACATAAGCAGTCAAAACTGTTTGAGCCTAGGCTCCAAACCAACACATTGTCATGTTCTCAGGTTTCTACTGCCATGAGCAAATAAGGCCAGCCAGATCAAGCGTTTGGAAAATAGATTCTGAATCTTCATGGGAATGGCTGTAAAAGCACCTGTCAATGTACATGGATACAGGAGGGATGAAAAATTGCTACCATATTTGCGATCAGTATCCTTCTGTTTGTTTTTTTTGTTTGTTTGTTTTTTGTTTTTTTTTCTTGAGATGGAGTCTCACTCTGTCACCAGGCTGGAGTGCAGTGGCACGATCTTGGCTCACTGCAACCTCCGCCTCCTGCATTCAAGTGATTCTTGTGCCTCAGTCTCCTGAGTAGCTGAGATTACAGGCCTGCACCACCACACCCAGCTAATTTTTGTATTTTTAGTAGAGATGGGGTTTCTCCATGTTGGCCAGGATGGTCTCGATCATCTGACATCGTGATCTGCCCAATTCAGCTTCCCAAAGTGCTGGACTTACAGGCATGAGCCACCATGCCCAGTCCATTCTGCTTTTTCTGCATATGCAGTCTGTAGAACTCTTCAACATCAAAAAATTGTCCAAACACCCACAGCTACTGAGTGGCTTGGGCCAGGACTCAGGATCAACTCTGTCTAACTCCAAAGCCTATGTACCTCCATGGATCACACTACTCAAGTAGCTGTCATAGACTCTTAAAATCCTGGAGAGTGACATTTCTAAAATAAAAGCCAGATTGCTTGTAGATGTGTGCCCATAAAGTACTGTTTATTATTGGGAAAAATCTCAAGAAATCACTGAAGTGCATGGTGGCCCAAATCTGTAATTCCAACACCTTGGGTGGCTGAGATGGGAGAATCATTTAAGCTCAGGAGCTCAAGTGCAGCCTGGGCAACATAATAAGATCCTGTCTCAATAAAAGAAATTTTAAAAATTAACCAGGCATGATGATACTCAGGTGTCCAAGGCAGGAGGATTGTTTAAGCCTGGAAGGTGGAAGCTGGATTAAGCCATGATTGATTACACTACTGCACTCCAGCCTGGTTGATAGAGTGAGACTCTGTCTCAAACAAAATGAAACAAAAACAAAAAAGAAATTGCAAAAGCATTTTGAAAGAACGTAGAATAATTTGGAAAAAATAGCTGACATAGCTGATATAGAGTAATTTGGAAAACATAACTTGTTTTAGATAATCAAAGCCCAACAACACACTGCTTATTTTTTATCATCGAACAAATTTGAGGCCAGGTGCGGTGGCTCACACCTGTAATCCCAGCACTTTGGGATGCCGAGACGGCAGATCACCTGATGTTGGGAGTTCAAGACCAGCCTGACCAACATGGTAAAACCCCGTCTCTACTCGAAATACAAAATTAGTCGAGTGTGGTGTCTCGCGCCTGTAATCCCAGCTACTCAGGAGGCTGAGGCATGATAATCATTTGAACCCAGGAGGCAGAGGTTGCAGTGAGCCAAGATTGTATCACTGCACTCCAGCCTGGGCAACAGAGTGCGACACTGTCTCAAATAATAATAATAATAATAATAATAATGAAAATGTGGAAACTTTGAAAAGAAAAATAACTTCAGAGAACTTAAATTTAACATAGTTTAATTGAGCGAAGAATAATTTGCAAATTAAGCAGCCTGTGGGTCCTGAGTAGCCTCAGAGAGACTCCAGCACAGCCACATGGTAAAAAAGAGTTATGCACAGGGAAAGCATAGGGACATACAAAGAAAAGAAGTGGTACAGAAACAGCGAGATTAATTACAGCTTGGGATTTGCCTTATTTGAATATGGTTTGAGCAGTTGATGTTCTTCTATTGGCACAAACATAGTGGTTGGTACAAGAATAGGTAAAAGCCTATTTAGATATCCAGTTAGGTTTTAGTTGACTATGTACCGAAAAACCTATTGACCAAAATTAAACATTAAAGGAGTTAGCTTTAGGCCATAATTAATTTAACAATATCTCCCATTTGGTTAGTTTCTCAATTTTGAGAAATAACCCAAAACTTTAGACATTGATATTACCTTGTCACCATCAAAAATTTACTTATGACCGGGTGCAGTGGCTCATGCCTGTAATCCCAGCACTTTGGGAGGCCAAGGCAGGCAGATCACAAGGTGAGGAGTTCAAGACCAGCCTGGCCAATATGGTGAAACCCCATCTCTACTAAAAATACAAAAATTAGCCGAGTGTGGTGGTGGGCACCTGTAGTCCCAGCTACTTGGGAGGCTGAGGCAGGAGAATCCCTTGAACCTGAGAGGCTGAGGTTGCAGTGAGCTGAGATCATGCCACTGCATTCCAGCCTGGGTGACAGAGAGAGACTCTGTCTCAAAAAAAAAAAAAAAAAAAAAAAAAAAAAAAAAGACGTATTTAGTTTCAATTTCCACTGTAAAATAGTAGAACTGTGGGTTTTGTAAAGTGAAAAAAGGGATTTCGGGTTACTATTGTTTAAAAGGATTACAGTAGAAGAGACCTCCTTGTATTGAAATCTGCTGTTTACAAAAGAAAAACAAGACCTTGTCAGTTTTAGAATCTACCTATTTCTTTAAATTTGCAGTTTGACTATGTCACATTTAGCATGCATGACTCCATTTTGGTTTGTTTTGGTCTATTTGGGCCTAGTGAACAAGCTCAGTCCAGAATGATGGCCTCGAATAATTTTGTTTTTAAAAATTCCCCTCTTTTGATTAAGTTTTCACATAGATCAGAGTGTCACCAAACCTCAGGGTTTTAGTGTCACTCTCAGTTTCCATTATTTTAGGTTTCTGTTCTTATCAGATCATTCATAGGTTATGGTGTTCTCACGGTCAAATACATCTTCAAGTTTTCGTCATTCCAGTTAAAGAGAGACCAGTTGACATTCTAGAGATGACTGCATGCAAAGATTTTCAAGTTTTGAGAGAATAGAGTGCAGTAGGGAGACTATTATTTTGACTATCAGGAAAATAATATCAAGAGTTTGAAGTATGGTTTTATCTATTTATTTATTTTGAGATGAAGTCTTGCTCTTGCCACCCAGGCTGGAGTGCAATGGTGCAATCTCGGCTCACTGCAACCTCTACTTCTGGGATTCAAGGGATTCTCCTGCCTTGGCCTCCCAAGTTGCTGGGATTACAGGTGTGTGTCACCACAGCTGGCTAATTTTTGTAATTTTAGTAGAGAAGGGGTTTCAACATTTTGGCCAGGTTGGCTTCAAACTTCTGACCTCAGGTGATCCACCTGCGTTGGCCTCCCAAAGTGCTAGGATTTCAGGCATGAACCACCGTGCCCAGCCTGAAGTATGCTTTTTAACCAAGGTCCCCACTGAACTAAGCAACTATGATTAAACAGATCAAATGATTAGCTAGATAAGTTGTCTCCTCATTTCAACCAAGCAGTGTGTTCATTAATCCCCTACAACTGAATCTCTGTAATACTCAATGTATTTCTCCATGTGTAACTACAAATACTAGCAACTGCACAGATACTTCTCTGTTTATCCAGTAAGTAAACTAGATATATTCTTTTATTTAGCACGACTTTAGTAAAAAATTTTAAAGTCTATTGGGTAACCATAGCCTTTACAGTAGAATCTGCTATAGAGCATATTATGGAAGATAAATTTCTAACCATTGCCTCATTTACTCTAAACCTTTGAAAGAAAGACCTAACAAATCATGAACACTCAGAAGAGTAATGGCCTCCTGGCAATGCTCTCTAACTTATTCTGAATAAGTTTCTCTTTAAGTTAATGTTGCTCCAAGAGCAGTGGATCAATATTCTGTTTCTTATATTATGAGGCAAAAAATTTCCCATGTCACATTTAGCAAGAATGTGAGAAATTTCCCATTTCTCACTGATAGTTGCCCTTCATCTTTTACCTATCCAGATGTAAGTTTGTTGATGTATTTGGCTGCAAAACCATGAGTGCACATAAGAGATCCCTTTTTTATTTCTGTTGTTTGTAGAGCCATAAAAAAGTGATCTAGGAGTGTCATGATAGCAGAGATGTCTTCATTTTTGATATTCTGGAAAAAGCTATCTATGTCAAGTTAAGCCATCTGCTTAGCTTTACCTAAAAATCTCCAATTAAGATCTCCAATATGATTGCAAGAGTTTAGAGGGCCCCTTGTGAGTTTAAAGATTATGAACCCAAAGTTTAAGGTCCCAAAGTCTTGATGCAGTGTAAGTGGCAAGCGGACTCAATCTCTTTGCTCTAGATTATAAAAGGTTTTCCTGTTCCCAGTCAATAGACTATTAAAAGCTTTTCTGGCCAGGTGCAAAGGCTGAACAGGTTCTCACTGTGATGAATGAGTGGGTTACAGTGAACAAGTTCCTTCTGTAATGAATGAGTGGGTGAGAGTGAACAGGTTCTCACTGTGTTGAATGAGTGGGTGACAGTGAATAGTTTCCCACTGTGATGATTGAGTGGGAGAAAGTAACAGATTCCCACTGTGGTGAATGAGTGGCTGACAGAGAACAGGTTCTCACTATGGTGAATAAGTGGGTGAGAGTGAACAGATGCCACTGGGGTGAGTGAGTGACTGACAGTGAAGAGGTTCCCACTGTGGTGAATAGGTATCAGACAGTGAACACGTTCACCCTGTGATTAATGAGTGGGAGACAGTGAACAGATTCTCACTGTGATGAATGAGTGTGTAACAGTCAACAGGTTAATCCTGTAATAAATGAGTGGGAGGCAATGAACAGGTTTCCAATGTGATGATTGTGTGGGTGACAGTGAACAGGTTCCCACTGTGGTGAATGAAAAGCTGAAATTGAACAGGTTCCTAGTGTGGTGAATGAATGCCTGACAGTGAACAGGTTCCCACTGTGGTGAATGAGAAGCTGAAATTGAACAGGTTCCTAGTGTGGTGAATGAATGCCTGACAGTGAACAGGTTCCCACTGTGATGAATGAGAAGCTGAAATTGAACAGGTTCCTAGTGTGGTGAATGAATGCCTGACAGTGAACAGGTTCCCACTGTGATGAATGAGTGGTTGATTATGAAAACGTTCCCACTGTGATGAGTGAGTGGTTGTGAGTGAACAGGTTCTGACTGTGGTGTATTAGTGGGTGAAAATAAAGTTTCCCACTGTGATGAGTGAGGGGTTGACAGTAAACAGGTTCCTACTGTGTAACAGAGTGGCCAACAGTGAACAGGCTTCTATAGCGGTGAATGAGTGGGTGACAGTGAACTGGTTCCCACTGTGATGAATGAGCGGCTGAAGGGGAAAAGTTCCCACTGTGGTGAATGAGTGGGTGACAGTGAAAAAAATTCTAAGATGGTGAACCTCTGGATGACAGTGATCAGTTTTCTCCTGTAATTAATGAGTGGCTGACAGTAAACAGGTTTGCACTGTGATGAGTGAGTGGGTGACACTGAACAGGTTCTACTGTAATGAATGAGTGGGTGACAGTGAACACATTCCCACAGTGATGAATGTGTTGGTGACAGTGAACAGGTTTCCACAGTGGTAAATGAGTGGGTGAGAGAGAAGAGGTACCCACTGTGATGAGTGAGTGGGTGACAGTGAAGAGTTTCCCACTGTGGTGAAAGGGTGGTTGAGAGTGAACAGATTCCCACTGTGATGAATGAGTGATTGACAGTGAACAGGTTCCTGCTGTGATGCATGAGTGGGTGTCAGTGAACAAGTTCTCCCAGAGATGAATGAATGGGTGACAGTGAACTGGTTTACACTATGCTGAATGAACAGCTGAAAGTAAACAGGTTCCCGTTGTGGTGACTGAGTGGGTGACAGTGAACAGGTACCCACTGTGATAAATTAGTGACTGACAGAGAATAGGTTTCCACTGTGGTGAATGAGTAAGCGACAGTGAACAGGTTTCCACTCTGGTGACTGAGTGACTGACAGTGCACAGGTTTCTACTGTGGTGATCGAGTGGGTGACAGCAAACTTGTTCCCACTGTGGTGAATGAGTGGCTGACGGGGAAAAGGTTTCCATTGTGATGAATGAGTGGCTGACACTGAACAGGTTCCTACTGTAGTGAATGAGTGTGTGACTGTCAACAGGATTCTACTGTTTTGAACGAGGGGGTGACAGTGATTATGTTCCTCTGGTAATGAATGAGTGGGTGACAGTGAAGAAGTTGCCACTGTGATTAGTGATTGGGTGAAAGTGAAAACATTTCTACTGCAGTGGACAAGTGGATGACAGTGAAGAGTTCCTACTGTGGTGAATGAGTGGCTGAAAGTAAACAGGTTCCCACTATGATGAATGAGTGGGTGACAGTGAACAGGTTCCCACTGTGACAAATGAGAGGGTGACAGTGAACAGGTTTCCAGTGGGTAAATGAGTGGGTGAGAGTCAACAGTTTAGCACTGTGATGAGTGAGTGGGTGACCATGAACAGATTCCCGCTGTGGTAAATGAGTGGCTGAGAGTGAATAGGTTCCCACTGTGATAAATGAGTGGGTGACAGTTAACAGGTTCCCACTGTGGTGAGTGAGTGGCTGACAGTCAACAGGTTCGCACTGTGGTGAATAAGTGGCTGACTGTGATCAGTTTCTCACTGAGATAAATGAGGGGATGACAGTGAACAGGTTCCCACTGTGATGAGGGAGTGGGTGAGAGTGAACAAGTTCCCACAGTATTGAGTGGGTGACAGTGAACAGGTTCCCACTGTGATGAATGAGTGGCTGACAGTGAACAGGTTTTCAGTGTGGTGAATGAGTGCCTGACAGTGAACAGGTTCCTTCTGTGATGAAAGAGTGGGAGACAGTGAACAATTTCACACTGTGATGGATGAATGAGTGACAGTGAACGGGTTCCTCCTGTAATAAATGAATGGGAGACAATGAACAGGTTCCCATTGTGATGAATACGTGGGTGACAGTGAACAGGTTACCACTGTGATGAATGAGTGGCTGACAGTGAACAGGTTACCAATGTGATGAATGAGGGGCTGACAGTGAAAAGGTTGCCACTGTGGTGAATGAATGGGTGACAGTGAACAGGTCCCACTGTGATGAGTGAGTGGGTGACAGTGAATAGGTTTCCAGTGTGATGAATGAGTGGATGACAGTTAACAGGTTCCCATTCTGGTGACTGAGTGGATGACAGTGAACAATTTTATGTTACAGTGAACGAGTGGGTGACAGTGAATTGGTTCCCACTGTGGTGAATGAGTGGCTGAGAGGAAAAAGTTGCCACTGTGATGAATGTGTGGCTGATAGTGAACAGGTTCCTATTGTGTTGAAGGAGTGAGTGACTCTGAACAGGTTACTGCTGTTTTGAATGAGTGGTTGACAGTGATAAGGTTGCTCCCATAATGAATGAGTGGGTGACAGTGAACAGGTTCCCGCTTTGATTAGTGATTGAGTGATAGTGAACAGGTTTCTACTGCTGTGAAAGAGTAGGTGATAGTGAACACGTTTCCACTGTGGTGAATGAGTGGCTGACAATAAACAGGTTCCCACTGTGATGAATGAGTGGGTGATAGTGAATGGGATTCTCCTATAATGAATGAGTGGGTGACAGTGAACAGGTTTCCACTGTGATGAATGAGTGACTGACAGCAAACAGGGCTTCACTGTGGTAAATGTGTGGGTGAGAGTAAACAGGGTTTCACTGTGGTAAACGTATGGGTGAGAGTGAACAGGCTCCAACTGTGGTGAATGAGTGGCTGACAGTGAACAGGTTCCCACTGTGGTGGATGAGTGGCTGACAGAGAACAGGTTCTCACTGTGGTTAATGAGAGTGAGTGAGAGTGAACAGGTTTATACAGTGGTGAATGAGCGGCTGACAGTGAACAGGTTCCCACTGTGATGAATGAGTTGGTGACAGTGAACAGGTTCTCACTGTGATGAATGAGAAAATGAGAGTGAACAAGTTCCAAATGTGCTTAATAAGTTGCAGACAATGAACAGGTTTCTACTGCAGTGAACGAGTGTTTGACAGCGAAGAGTTTCCCACTGTAATGAATGTGTGACTGACAGTGAACAGTTTCCCACTTTGATGAAAGAGTGGTGACAGTGAACATGTTCCTCTTGTAATGAACGAGAGGCTGACAATTAACAGGTTCCTACTGTGATGAATGAGTGGATGACAGTGAACAGGTTCCCACTGTGGAGAATGAGTGTGTGGCAGTGTACAGGTTCCAACTGTGGTGAATGAATGTATGAGAGTGAACAGGTAGCCACTGTGGTGAGTGTGTGGGTGACAGTGAACTGGTTCCCACTGTGGTGAATGAGTGGTTGACAGTAAACAGGTTCCCAATGTGGTGACTGAGTGGCTGACAGTTAACAGAATTTTACTGTGTTGAAAAAGTGTGTGGCAGTGAACTGGTTTCCACTGCAGTGAATGATTGGATGATAGTGAACAAGTTCCAACTGTGAAGAATGAGTGGATGACAGTGAACATGTCATTCCTCTAATGAATGAGTGGGTGACAGTGGACAGATTCCCACTGTGATGTATGAATGGGTGACTGAGATGAGGTTCCCACTGTGGCAAATGAGTGGGTTACAGAGAACAGGTTGCCACTGTGATGAATGAATGGGTGAGGGTGAACAAGTTCCCACTGTGATGAACGAATGGCTGACAGTGAACACATTCCCACTGTGATGAATGAGTGGATGACAGTGAACTAATTCCCACTGTTGCAAATGAATGGGTAACAGTGAGCCTGTTCCCACTGTGATGAATGAATGGGTGACAGAGAAGATATTTCCACTGTGATGAATGAATGAGTGACAGTGAACAGGTTCCCACTGTGATTAAAAAGTGTGCGACAATTAATAGGTTCCCACTCCGATTAGTGAGTGGGTGACAGTAAAAAGGTTCTCATTGTGGTGATGGAGTGGGTGACAGTGAACAGGTTCCCACTGGGGTTCAGATGTGGTTGACAGTGAACAGGCTCCCACATTGATGAATGTGTGGGTGAAAGTGAACAGGTTTTTACTGCAGTGAATGAGTGGGTTACAGTGAACAGGTTCCCAATGTAATGAATGAGTGGGTGACAGTAAACAGGTTCTGCCTATAATGAATGAGTGGTTGAAAGTGAACAGGTTCCCACTTTGATGAACGAGTGGGTGACAGTAAACAGGTTCGTCCTGTAATGAATGAGTGGGTCAAAGGGAACAGGTCCCCACTGTGATGAATGAGTGAGTGACAGTAAACAGGTTCCCCTATTAATTAATGAGTGGGTGAAAATGAACAGTTTCCCACTGTGATGAGTGCATGGGTGACTGTGAACAAGTTCCCAATGTTATGAAAGTGTGGGTGACAGTGAACAGGTTCTCACTGTGATGAGGGAGTGGGTAACAGTGAACAGGTTCCCACTGTGTTGAGTGAGTGGGTGACAGTAAAGTGGTTCCCATTTTGATGAGGGAGTGAGTGACAGGGAACAAGTTCCCATTGTGATGGGTGAATGGGTAACAATGAACAGGTTTCCACTGCAATTCGTGAGTGTGTGACAGTGAACAGGTTTCCACTGTGATGAATTACTGGGTGACAGTGAAGAGGTTCCTGCTGTAATGAATGAGTGGCTGACAGTGAACAGGTTCTCACTGTGGCGAATGAGTGGTTGGGAGTGAACAGGTTCCCACAGTGTTGATTAAGTGACTGACAATGAACAGGTTCCCACTTTGATGAGTGAATGGCTTACAGTGAACAGGCTCCTACTTTGATGAGTGAGTGGGTGACAGTGAAGAGGTTTCCACTTTGGTGAGTGAGGGGTGACAGTGACTAGGTTCCTATAGTGATGAATGAGTGGCTGACAAGGAACAGGTTCCCACTGTGATGAATGAATTGGTACAGTGAATAGGCTCCCACTGTGATGAATGAGAAAGTGAGAGTCAACAAGTTCCAACTGTGCTTAATACGTTGCAGACAATGAAGAGGTTTCTACTGCAGTGAACGACTGGGTGACAGTGAACAGTTTCCCACTATAATGAATGTGTGGCTGACAGTGAACAGTTTCCCACTTTGATGAATGAGTGGTGACAGCAAACAGGTTCCTCTTGTAATGAATGAGAGGTTGACAATTAACAGGTTCTCACTGTGATCAATGAGTGGGTGACAGTGAACAGTTCTCACTGTGTTGAATGAGTGGGTGAGGGTGAGTTTGTTCTCACTGTGGTGAAAAAGTGGATGACAGAGAACAGGTACCCACAGTAATGAGTGAGTGGTTGACAGTGAACAGGTTTCCACTCTGATGAATGAGTTGGTTATAGTGAACAGGTTTACACTGTGATGAATGTGTATGTGACAGTGAACAGGTTCTCACTGTGGTGAATAAGTGGGTGACAGTGAACAGGTTCTCATTGTAATGAATGAGTGGGTAAGAGTGAACAGGTTCTCACCATGGTGAATTAGTGGTTGACAGTGAATAGGTTCTCTCTCTGATAGGTGAGTCAGTGAAAGTGAACAGGTTCCAACTGTGGTGAGTGACTGACAGTGAACAGGTTCTCACTGTGGGGAATGAGTGCCTGACAGTGAACAGTTTCCCACTTTGATGAATGATTGGGTGACAGTGAACACATTCCTTGTATGATAAATGAGTGAGTGACAGTGAATAAGTACTTACTGTGTTGAACGATTGTGTGACAGTGAACAGTTTCCCACTGTGAAGAGTGAGTGGGTGAAAGTGAACAGGATCCCATTGTGATGAATGACTGGGTAACAGTGAACAGGTTCCCACTGTGATGAGTGAGGGATGAAAATTAACAGGTTCCCTCTGTGATGAATGAGTGGGTGACAGTGAAAATGTTTTTCTTGCAATGAATGAGTGTGTGACATTGAACAGGTTCCCATTGTAACAAATGAGTGGGTGACAGTGAAGATGTTCCCACTGTGGTGAATGAGTGGCTGAGAGTGTGCAGGTTCTCACTGTGGTGACTGAGTGGGTGAGAGTGAACAGGTTCTCACAGTGATAAATGAGTGATTGACAGTGAACAGGTTCCCATAGGTATGAGTGAATGGGCGGCAGTGAACAGGTTCCCACTCACTAGTTCCCACTGTGATAAGTGAGTGCATGACAGTCAACCAGTCCCCACTGTCATAAGTGGGTGACAGTGAGCAGGTTCCCAATGTGATGGATAAGTGGATGATAGTGAACAGGTTTCACTGTGATTAGTGAGTGTGTGAAAGCGAACTGTGATGAATGAGTGGTCGACAGTGAAGAGGCTCTCACTGTAGTGAATGAGCAGGTGACAGTGTACAGGTTCCAACTGTGATGAATGAATGGGTGAAAGTGAAGAGGTTCCTGCTGTGATGAATGAGTGGTTGACAGTGAACAGGTTCCCAATGTGGTGAAAGAGTGGTTAAGATTGAACAGGTTCCCAAAGTGGTGAATAAGTGACTGACAATGAACAGGTTCCAACTGTAATGAATAAGTGGATGACAGCAAACAGGTTACCACTGTGGTGAGAGAGTAGGTGACAATAAACAGGTTCCCACTATGATGATGAAGGAGTAGCTGACAGTGAACAGGTTCCAATTGTGATGAGTGAGTGGATGACAGTGATAAGTTTCCCACTGTGATGAGAGCTTAGGAGACAATGTATAGGTTCCCAGTGTGATGAAAAATGGGTGACAGTGAACAAGTTCCCACTGTGATGAGTCAGTGGGTGACAGTGAACTGGTTTCCACTGTGATGAGTGAGTGGGTGACAGTGAACATGTTCCCACTGTGATGAATGAGTGGCTGACAGTGAACTAGTATCCAATGTGGTGAACGAGTGGGTGAGAAAGAAGAGGTTCCCCCTGTGGTAAGTTTGTGAAAGTGATCAGGTTCCCACTGTGATGAGTGAGTCGGTGAGAGTTCACAGGTTCCCACTGAGATGAATGAGCAGCTGACAGTGAAGGGGTACGCACTGTGATGAGTGAGTGGGTGAGAGTGATCATATTCCCACTCTGCTGAATGTGTGGGTGACAGTGAACAGGTTCCCACTCTGATGACTGTGTGGGTTAGAGTGAACAGGTTCCCAATGTGGTGAATTAGTGGGTAAGGGTGAACAGGTTCCCACTGTGATGAGTGAGTGTGTGACAGTTCCCTCTGTAATGATTGAGTAGGTGACAGTGAACAGATCCCCACTATGGTGAATGAGGGGGTGAGCGTGAACAGGTTCCCACTGTGATGAGTGAGTGTGTGACAATAATCAGGTCACCATAGTGATGAATGAGTGGATGACAGTGAACAGGTTTTCACTGTGTTGTATGAGTGGATGAGAAAGAACAGGTTCCCAATGTGGTGAGTGATTTGGTGACAGTGAACAGGTACCCACTGTGATAAGTGAGTTGGTGAGAGTGAACAACAGGTTCCTACTGTGATGAATATGTGTGTGACAGTCAACAGGTTCTTACTGTGATGAGTGAGTGAGTTAGAGTGAACTGGCTCCCACGGTGGTGAATAAGTGGGTAACAAAGAACAGGTTCCCACTGTGATGAGTAAATGGGTGACTGTGAACAATTTCCCACTGTGATGAAAGAGTGGGTGACAGTGAACAGGTTCTCACTGTGATGAATAAGTGGGTTACAGTGAAAAGGTTCTTACTGCATGGAGTGAATGGGAGACAGTGAAACTGTTCCCACTGTGATTAGTGAGTGGGTGACAGTATACAGATTCCATTGTGATGAATGTGGGACACAGTAAACAGATTCCCACACAGATGAGTGAGTGGGTGACAGTGAACAAGTTCCCTCTGTAATGATTGAGTAGGTGACAGTGAACAGATCCCCACTATGGTGAATAAGCGGGTGAGCGTGAACAGGTTCCCACTGTAATGAGTGAGTGTGTGACAGTGAGTAGGTTCCCACTGTAATGAGTAAGATGCAGACAGGAAACATATTCCAACTGTGGGGACTGTGTGGGGTTCAGGTTACAGGTTTCTACCACTGTCAACGATTGGGAGACAGTTAACTGGTTTCCAGTGTGGTTAATGAGTAGCTGAGAGGGAACGGATTTCCACTGTGATGAATGGGTGACTGACAGTGAACAGGTTCTTACTGTGGCGAATGAGTGGGTGACAGTGAACAGGTTTCTACTGTGGTGAACAAAAGGGTAACAGTGATCAGGTTTCTCCTGTAATGAATGAGTTGATGACAGAGATCAGGTACCCACAGTGATGAATGAGTGGCTGACAGTTAAAAGGTTCCCACTGTGATGTGTGGTTTGGTGACAGTGAACAGGTTTCTATGTTGGTGAATGAGTGGGTGACACTTAACAGGTTCCCGCTGTGGTGAGTGAGTGACAGTGAACAGTTCCCCACTATGATGAGTAAGTGGGTAACAGTAACCAGGTTCCCACTGTAATGAGTGAGTGGGTGCCAGTGAACAAGTTCTAATGGTGATGAGTGATTGGGTGACAGTGAACAAGTTCCTACTGTGTTGAGTGGGTGGGTGACAGTGAACAGGTTCCCATGGTGGTGAGTGAGTGAGTGAGAGTGAACGTGCTCACATCATAATAAATGAGTGGGTGACAGTGAACATGCTCCCAATGTGTTGCATGAGTGGGTGAGAGTGAACAAGTTCCGCTGTGGTAAACAAGTGGCTGACAGAGAACAGCTTCCCACTGTGGTGAATGAGTGAGTGAGAGTTAAGAAGTTTCCACTGTGGAGAATGTGTGACTGATAAATAACAGGTTCCTTCTGTGATGGGTGAGTGGGTGACTTTGAACAGGTTCCCACTGTGATGAATCAGTGGTCGACACTGAACCAGTTTTCACTGTGATGAAAGAATGGGTGACAGTCAACAGGATGCCACTGTGGTAATGAGAGGGTGAGAGTGAAGAGGTTCTTATTGTGGTGAATGTGTGGATGATAGTGAACTGTTTCCCACTGTGGTGAGTGTGTGGATGACAGTGAACAATTTCTCATTGTGATGAATGAGTGGGTGAAACTGAATGAAAAATTTCCAAGGGTGATGAATGAGTAGGTGATGGTTAACAGGTTCCCACTCTCACCCACTCATTCATCTATTACCGTGTCACCCACTCATTTATTATGTTGTGAGCATGTTCACTCTTACCCACTCACTCACCACAATGATGAGTGCATGGGTGACAGTGAGCAGATTTCTACTGTGATGAGTAAGTGACAGTGAACAGGTTCTCACTGTGATGAGTGAGTAACTAACAGTAGACAGGTTACCATAGTGATGAATGAGTGGGTGACAGTGAATAGGTTCCCACTGTGATGTAAGTGGGTGATATTTAACAGGTTCCCACAGTGATGAATGAGTGGTGACAGTTAACCGGTTTCCACTGTGATGATCGAGTGGGTGACAGTCAACAGGTTCCCACCGTGGTGAATGATGGGGTGAGATTGAACAGGTTCCCACTGTATTGAATGAGTGGCTGGCAGTAAATAGGTTCCCACTGTGATGAGTGAGTGGGTGAGAGGAGACAGGTTCTCACTGTGATGCATGAGTTGTCAATGGTTAACAGGTTCTCACTGTGATGAGTGAGTGGGTAAGAGGGAACAGCTTCCCACTGTGATAAATGAGTGGGTGACATTGAACATGTTCCCACTGTGCTAAGTGAATAGGTGAAAGTGAACACCTTTCCACCATGATGCATGAGTGGGTGACAGTGAAAAGTTTCCCACTGTGGTGAGTGAATGGTTGGCAGTGAACGGGTTCCCACTGTGATGAATAAGTAGGTGACAGTCAGCAGGTTTCCATGCGATGAGTGGGTGACAGTAAAGAAGTTTTCTCTGTGATGAGTGAGTGGGTGACACTGAAGTTTTCCACTGTGTTGAGTGTGTGGGTGATGGTTGACAGGTTACCATTGTGATGAATAAGTCAGTGACATTGAATAGGTTTCTGCTGTGGTAAGTGAGTGGGTGAAAGTGAACAGGTTCCCACTATGATAAGTGTGTGAGTGAGAGTGAACAGGTTCTCACTTTGGTGAATGAATGGCTGACAACAGGTTCCCACTGTGGTGAATGAGTGGCTGACAGTGAACAGGTTCCCACTGGGATGAATGAGTGGGCGAGAGTTAACAGGTGCCTCCTATAATGAATCAAGGTATAGAGAACACTCCTCAACAATATCAGGATACACAACCCTCTCAATAGCTCATACAACATTCTCCTTTATAGACTACCTGTTAGGCCAAAAACAAAGCCTTAACACATTTTTTAAAACTGAAATTTTATAGGTTACTTTCTATGACAAAAATAGAATTAGAATATAAAACAATAATATAAATAATTGATAAATTTACAAATATATAGAAATGATACAGCACACTCTTGAGCTTGCGCTTGTTCAAAAAACTGGGCTGGGTGCAGTGACTCATGCATGTAATTCCAGCACTTTGGGAGGCCTAGGTGGGGAGATCACCTGAGGTCAGGAGTCCAAGATCAGCATGGCCAACATGGTGAAACTCCATCTCTACTAAAACTACAAAAAACAAATTAGCTGGGTTTGGTGGCATGCGCATGTAACCCCAGCTACTCAGAATGAGGCTGAGGCAAGAAAATTGCTTGAAACTGGGAAGCGGAGGTTGCAGTGAGCTGAGATCATGCCACTGCACTCCAGCCTGGGCTAGAAGAGCAAGACTCCATCTCACTAAAAAAAAAAAAAAAAAAAAAAGTAAAAAAAAATACTACACATGGCTCAGGCAGAGTGGTTCATGCCTATAATCGAACATCTTTAGGAGGCCACAGCAGTCACATCACTTGAGACCAGAAGTTCAAGGTCAGCCTAAGCAACATAATGAGACTCTACATATAAAAATACAGAAATGTTAAAATGTGTCCACTATATTGAAACATAAAATGATGCTAGATAGCATCATACAAACATATATAAACATAAATATCTCCATTAAATATAAATATATGGACAAATATAGGATTCTTTACTACCAAAATGATGGTACAGGCTGGGCACGGGGCTCAAGCCTCTAATTCCAGCACTTTGGGAGGCTGAGCAGGCAGATCACTTAAGGCATAGGAAAAGAAATATTTACTGAGGCAGAGTTTTGCTCTTGTTGCCAAGGCTGGAGTGCAACAGCATGATCTTGGCTCACCACAACCTCCGTCTCCTGGGTTCAAGCAATTCTCCTCCCTCAGTCTCCCAAGCAGCTGGGATTACAGGCATGTGCCACCAAGCCTGGCTAATTTTTTTTGTATTTTGGTAGAGATGGAGTTTGTCTATGTTGGTCAGGCTGGTCTCGAACTCCTGACCTCAGGTGATCTGCCCGCTGCGGCTTCCCAAAGTGCTGGTATTACAGGCATGAGCAACCGCGCCCAGCCAATTTTTTGAATATTTAATAAGCTCACCAGTAATGCCAATGTTTTTGACCCAAGAAGGACATTTTGTCCAACATTTAGTAAGTGGAAAAGCCTGTGTTTTCCCCACTTTTTCTAGCCTGTAATCAAAGATAAGCGCCTTCATTTACCAAATAAAAATATGTAGAAAAAATTGAGAAAAAAGGACAACTGCCAGATTAAGTGTGATGGTTGATGCACATCAGCTGCATAAAAATACTTAATAATAAAGAAAAAAATAATTAACTCTATAGTGAAAAAGTCTGTCAGAGAGTTATTTCACCAAGTGAATCATTAACCATTAACTGCATGAGTACATATTTTTATGAAGTGCTAATGTACATATGAAGTGCTAATGTACACAGAAGAACACAGCATCACTGTTGAAATACTCCTCCCCCCAAAATTAGTCTGAATTTAACTATTAAAAAAAGTCTTTTATGCAAACTTCAAAATACAGATAATGCCTATGTTCTGTAGTAATTTTTAGTAGGCTTCATTTAGCACCGTAGAGATCAGGTATCTCCAAGTAATTTTTTTCAGAACTTTCTGGGTAATAAATGCCTTCCCATTTAAATGAGCATTTTCTTAATCCTGTTCTGCATAGAGCTAATGGAACACACAGATGGAACCTCAACATTCCATGTTCTCCATCTTTACTAAGGATCACAGCTTTCCCCGATAGAAATCTTGAATATCCACATCTTTCCATGTTCAACAGTCACAAAGAAAACATTTTTAATATTGCGGATCATAAATTCTTGCTGAGAATTCTGCATGGCATATAAGAAGCTATGATGTAGAGAATGCAGAGAAGGCTCTGGGATATAGGAAAGAAATATTTTTCAAAGACCCTTGACTATCTTAAGAATTTTAGGCGGGGTGCAGTGGCTCACGCCTGTAATCCTAGCACTTTGGGAGGCCAAGGCGGGCGGATCACGAGGTCAGGAGATCGAGACCATCCTGGTGAACATGCTGAAACCCCGTCTCTACTAAAAATTAAAAAAAAAAAAAAATTAGCCGGGTGTGGTGGCGGGTGCCTGTAGTCCCAGCTGCTTGGGAAGCTGAGGCAGGAGAATGGCGTGAGCCTGGGAGGCGGAGGTTGTAGTGAGCCGAGATCGTGCCGCTGCACTCCAGCCTGGGCGACAGAGTGAGACTCCGTCTCAAAAAAAAAAAAAAAAGAATTTTAAGAAATAGTTAAACCAAACTCCTTAGGGAGGAAAACACAAGTACAGAAGTAAAGGTTTGCAAGTACTAAATGCAAGACAGTCCAGGAGGCAGAGTGGACACAGCTATTCAACTGAGACATGTTTACCTGAAGAAAAGCCATCTTTTTCTTTCTCTTCCTTCTCTGGAATTCTTTCTCAGATGAGACTCTCTGGACAAATTACACCTGTATCTTGAGAATATGTCTTTAAAGGTGTCAGTACCACATGTTTACCTGCTACCATGACATCAACTGGCAGAAAAGCACAGAAAAAGTCCACCCATTTCTGTCCTTTAAAACATAAGGGATTCAGAAACAATGAGCTGCTCCATGAAGATGAAAATAGAAGTTTCTCCTTTCCTGTCCTCAGGTGCCCTCCCCTGCCACAGACATCACCCATTTCTGCTATAGTAATGGAAATATGTGCAACAATGACCTGTCCCCACCAAACCCAAACAGAACAGGTTCTGTGACCACCTTTAGGGCAAAGGTGGAACTTAACTCTTATGCCTACATTTTGAAGCTCTGGTACCTGATTCTGGCCTCACGTTAGAGTTGCATGAGGCCCTTCATTAAAATACCATAGATGCTTCCACCCAGAACAATAAACAGGAGCTGTGGGGAGGGCACAACAGATTTCTGCAAATTGGCCATGTGATCCTAATGAGAAGCCTCAGCTGATAACCACTAAGCTAAGTATTGTCTCTCACGCTTTAACGAGCTTATAAATCACTTGGTAATTTTGGCCCCACTTTATGTAATGTGATTCTGCAGGTTTCAAAAGGGTCCACGAATGGGTGTTTTAAACAAGTTCCCCGTCAATGCTGATATTTCTCCCTTTTGCTTATTATTAGCATAAGTTAGAGAAAGCAGGAACAGCACAGGGTCCCTTACACTTAGCAGTTTTGTGACAACCAAATACTTCTGGTACAAATAAGGACAACCTATCTCCATCCTAAAGTTTTATATTCTTCACTGGCTCTTTAAAGTTTATAGAGGAAGCAGAAGGCAGCAATGTCTGAATAAGTCTGGATTTGAAAAACAACATGTACCCATGTACTGATGCAATGTTTATTAAGCAGGTACTATGTGGTCAAGAGTAGGGTACAGAGCACTGTGCTGGGCATAACACATGATGTGATTTAATCCTCATAACACCCTGGAGCTGGTACTAAGGGTTTAATAATTTCCAGGATTTAGATAAAGGGTCCAGCATTTTTATTTCTTCTGTTCTCTGTCATCAAAATTTAAAAAAAAATTGTACAGAATAAAAGCTAGGTATAGTCAGATGAAAGAGATATAGAAAGGAAGAGTTTAATATAGTTTAGAGAAATTTTTATTTTGTTTATAGTTACTTTTTTGTGACTTATGGAGCAACTACTAGATCTGCAGGGATAAAAAACAAGTTGCTAAATAGAATGTCTCTGCAAGCCCTGGCTTTAGAAGAAAATTTAAAAATTGAGCTTCTAAATTACATACTTTATTTTTCCCATTTATCTGCTTTTGGGTTTCAGGAAATTGTGAGCACCAACTCTAGAAAGACAGCAGGATTCACCAGCTAAAACTCTGATCTCTTCTAATCAGTTCTGTGAGGCGTGACTCCATCGTAGGGGCAAACCTAAATAAGGCCTCCAAAAAGGGTGAATCTGAACAGGTCTGGGGCAGTGTGGTGGGAACTCTATGTAGAATTCTGTTCTCTATGCCACTGGGGTACTACCAGTTTTGTTTTGTTTTTTTCTAAGCTTACCTAAAAAAAACTTAAATCCCAGAGTTTCTGAAATTTTAATATTTTCTAACTACTGCCTGGTGAACTTTATGCTATATACTAATATGCAATTTAAACAAATCCCTTAAGGTTTTCTAGGGTAATCTTTTTTTCTTTTTTTTTGGACACGGAGTTTTACTCTGCTGACCAGGTTGGAGTGCAGTGGTGCAAACTCAGTTCACTGCAACCTCTGCCCCTTCTTCAAGTGATTCTTTTGTAACAGGCTCCTGAGTAGCTGGAACTACAGGTGTGTGCCATCACATCTGGCTAATTTTTGTATTATTAGAAGAGACAGCTTTTCACCATATTTGCCAGGCTGTTCTTGAACTCCTGAACTCAGGTGATCAGCCTACCTTGGCCTCCCAAAGTGCTGGGATTACAGGCATGAGCCACCACGCCAAGCCTTTCTAGGGTAATTTTATTAGAAAATAAATATGTACACTTAGCAAGGTAAAAGAAATAGAAATTATATGGCCAGAAGCAAGATAAAAGAAATTATATGGCCAGACGTGGTGGTTCACACACGTAATCCCAGGACTTTGGGAATCTGAGGCAGGTGGATCACGAGGTCAGGAGTTCAAGACTACCCTGACAAAGATGGTGAAACCTCATCTCTAATAAAAATACAAAATTAGCCAGGCATGGTGGCACATGCCTGTAATCCCAGCTACTCAGGAGGCTGAGGCAGGAGAATCATTTGAACCCGGGAGGCATAGGTTGCAGCGAGCAGAGATTGACCATTGAACTCATTCCTGGGCAACAAAACCAAAACTCTGTCTCAAAAATAAATAAATAAATAAAAATAAGAAAATAATGCAGAAACAGAGGCCGGGCGCGGTGGCTCAAGCCTGTAATCCCAGCACTTTGGGAGGCCGAGACGGGTGGATCACGAGGTCAGGAGATCGAGACCATCCTGACTATCACGGTGAAACCCCGTCTCTACTAAAAAATACAAAAACTAGCCGGGCGAGGTGGCGGCGCCTGTAGTCCCAGCTACTCGGGAGGCTGAGGCAGGAGAATGGCGTAAACCCGGGAGGCGGAGCTTGCAGTGAGCTGAGATCCGGCCACTGCACTCCAGTCTGGGCGACAGAGCGAGACTCCGTCTCAAAAAAAAAAAAAAAGAAAAGAAAATAATGCAGAAACAGAAAACCAAATGCATGTTATTACTCATAAGAACTAAATAATGACAACACATGAACCATGAACACAAAGGGGAGAACAGACACTGAGGCCTAGTTGAGGGTGGAGGGTGAGAGGATTAGAGGATCAGAAAACAGACCTGTTTGGTGCTATGCTTAGTACCTCAGTGACAAAATAATCTGCAGGACAAACCCCATAACATAATTTTAGCTGTATAATAAACCCACATGTGTACCCTGAACCAAAAATAAAAGCCAAAAGAAAAAAAAAAAAATCCCTGGGTGGGAGAGTGCAAGGTAGGTGAAAGGACTGATTTTTGCTACAGATAGTGGCCCAGGTGGGGCTGTACTGATTTATCTCTGCATTCATGCAGGCAGATGAGATTATAAACAGCTGGTCCAGAACGCTAGGTTGGTGGAGAAAACAGGTTGCTGCTGCAGATTCAGTAGCTGGGGGTGGGGATATGCCAGGAGACTTGTAGAGACTTTTGGGTTCTTTGCAAGAAACATTAGGATCAAAAATGCTGTGGTGAAGTTCCTGAAGGTGGTGCCTAGTCCTGGGAGGAGTGTGGACACATCACTGTCTAGTGTGTGTGTTTGGGAGTGGGTGGGAATCCTGTAGTGGCAGCTGTGGGAAAAGGGGGTCTGTCATCAGAGCTCCTTTCCTCTAAGTTTTCAGTCCTCCATCACCCTGAGAGGAGACCTGGAATCACAGGACAGTGGGCAGTGTGACAGCCTGTGTACAAAAGAGCAGATCCTTCCATTCCCAATCACTCAGAGTTTATTCCAGGCCAGGCCTCTGTGATACCTTTTTTTCTGGCACTAAATCTGTAGAGTTTGCTGAACATCAAGCAATTCTCCAAAACCAACTTATTGTCTAATATTTGAATTCTGACACCACCCAGAGTCAACACAGACCTTGATTCAGGGCTCAGTCCCACAACACTGTGCTCACTGCAGATGCCAGTCACAAACCCCATGGGCTCATCTATGCTTCTGACCTACTGTTTAAAACCTGGGGACTCCCATAACCTCCCTGAAGTTCAATAATTTGGTAGAGCTACTCACAGAACTCAGCAAAACACTGTAGTTATGTTTATCAGTTTAATATATAAGATGCAGCCCAGGAAAAGCCAAATGGAAGGAATGCATAGAACAAAGCAAAGAGACGGAGAAAGATGAAACACATAGATAATCCTGGAAAATATTTGTGATTAATAAAATTCTCCATCCTTTGTGTGCTCCAGGAAGTTTATGGAAAGAAACACTCTTCCCATTATGACTTAGTGCTCTTTTTTCTTACCTATCACACAGTCAGACATGTACATTGCACATTTTCTCCTTTTCCTCATTAAAAAAATCAGTTGAATTTGTCTTCAGTGTTCATAAAATTTATTTTTATTTTTATTTATTTTTTTAATTTTTGAGCCGGAGTCTCACTCTGTCACCCAGGTTGGAGTGCAGTGGCATGATGTCGGCTCACTGCAACCTCCACCTCCCGGGTTCAAGCAATTCTTCTGCCTCAGCCTCCTGAGTCACTGGAAATACAGGCGCCCAACACCACACCCGGCTAATTTTATTTTTTGTTTGTTTGTTTTTTGTTTTGAGATAAAATTTTGCTCTTGTTGCTCAGGCTGGAGGACCATGGTGTGGCTCACTGCAACCACCACCTCCTGGTCCCAAGTGATTCTCCTACCTCAGTCTCCCAAGTTGCTGGGATTATGTAGCTCTTACTTCAGGCCTGAACAAAGGAGGATGAATTCAGGAATAAAGACAAAGACAAAAGGATTTGTTTGAAAGAAGGGGTCAGAGGGTTCCTTGTTTCTAGAGAACAAGGGCCCTGACCTTCTACAGTTCTTCATATTTATTGGGTAGAGTGAACAGGGAGGAAGGGGTAACTGTCAGTCAACTATTTAACACAGGTCCACATGATTGCTTTCTTTGTTCAAGACTTCTACTTCCTGTAGATAACCTCAAGGAACATGGTGCCTGGAACGTGACTGACTGCACTCAGTATTCCTTCTGGTGGCAGACGCAGTCGTCAGCTTGATAACATCCTGCTTTCATGAGAACAGCTTGCTGTTTGCTCATATAGCCTCCAGTGGTATACTGAGTTGGCCATTACCCTCATTCCTTCAGCCTCCAACATCTTCTCCTTTTTGTTTTTGCATTAATTGAATAAAGGTAATTCCAGGCTGTGCAGTTTTCAATTGCCAGGTGGTGGTCCACCCGATCTTACAGACTAGGGGATTAAAAACACAAACCGTAAATTGAGTGGTAATATTTCTTACAAAGGTAACATTAAAACTCTGTTGAGTAATATTACTAGTATTGAATAGTGTTCTGATCCAGATGCTGCCATTCATAAATGGGAGTGCTGCCTTCGATATCGACTCCTGAATTGGACCCCTCTTTCTTTGATGATGCCACTGATGCAAATGTGGGCTAAAGCCTGTTCAGTGTCAAGCAAGTTGTGCAGCAGATTACAATTGAATCCCTGTGTGATGGAGTGAAGAGAGGTTGAAGGTCTGCCACCAGTGCCAGCGAAGTTTGTGTCATGAGGTCTGATTCTCATCTTTCCCATCTCTTTGACCACGGGGACCACAGTCAATGTCTTTCATTAACAGAGACTGTCATCTAAGGGGCCAAGACACTGGGTCCAAGGAGTTGGGTGAGAATTATCAAAGAGAGCCTATTCTGTATAATCAATACAATTTGGACAATGGGGCCAAGAGTGATTGGTGAGCACACCAGTAATATTAATAGAATTAAAGCCTAATATGTACATAATTTTTCCATGGCAATTCAACCATGCCTGGGATTGGACTGCAAGACAGCTATGGTTGAGCTACATATCCTTGGTGATGCATAAAAGAAGTCCCTCCAATGGGGCAGTGTAATTGATGTTATTGTTCTGAGAGTCTAACTGTTCTGTGTCAGGGGGAATTAGGGGTCCTGGAGCTTATGTTCCCTGATCATGATATACCTGAGGAGGACTGTTTCTCCAGAGTACAGGTCACACTACCGGGGGAGTTAGGAACATATGCCCAATATGTTTTTGCCTCTACAGAGGGGAAACATACCACACAGAACACTCCAGCTAGTACGGCCAGAAACATGGAGCCAGGGGCTTTTGCCTGACCCTGGTGCTCCAGCACTTTCTCAGCTTCCTGCATGGTTTTCTTGATCTGTCCCCATGTTATGGGGTTGGATGTCAGTGTGACTCCAGTCAGCCCTCGTTCCATCTTCGCATTCAGATTTAGCTGGCTCATGGCTCATACTGGACAGACTGGGCCCACAGTTGGACACCTTGGATCCCTCCAGTCTCCCATTCCATGGTCACACACCTGGAGGGCACCCACACGGTTTGTCTATTTCCTGTAAAAACACAAGCATACACTCATCCCCACATCAGCAAATCCACTGAACCTTTCCATTATCCCTTTTCCAGGGATTTCCATAACACCTTGGATAAACTTGCCTCTTTTCTTCTAACACTTGCCAATGTCGTTCTGCTGGAGTCTTACCATCCATACCAGAAGTCAAAAAATGTGAAGTAAAAAAGGCTAAATATAATTTTGTTTGAGGTGGTAGATGGTCTCCTATTCCCCCTTTTTGTTTTTTCAACATACAATGTAGTGTTTGATGTGCCTGCTCAATAATGCCTTGCCCTCAAGGATTGTAAGGAATTCCTGTTTTATGAATGATTGCCCACTACTGTAAAAAATTTTGAAAAGCGTGACTAACATAAGCAGGTCCATTGTCAGTTTTCAATTGTTTAGGGACCCCCATGTGGGTGAATGATGACAGACAATGTCATCAGACATGACCAGGTGTTTCACCTGCTTCGCATGTGCCATGTAGCATATGGGAGTAGGTGTCTATAGTCACATGAACATGGCTGGGTTTGCCAAAGTCTGCTATATGTGTAACATCCATCTGCCAGATTTCATTTGGAGCCAAGCCTCGTGGGTTGCATCCTTCTATGGGTGCAACACCAAGGACATGCTGGCAAGTGGGATAGGCTTGCACAATAGCTCGAGACTGGCTGAGAGGCAGATGAAACATATGAGTAAGGGCAGAGGTGTTTTGATGCAGTAATGCATGGGAAGCTTGGGCTTACTCAAATGGAGAACCAATTAGTTTATCTGCTCTATCATTGCCTAGAGATAGTGGTCCAGGAAATTGTGTGTGTGAGTGGATATGGGAAATATGAAAAGGGGCAGCACGAGAGTGAATAGCTTGTTGAAGTCTTAGAAACAAGTTAAGCAGCTCTGGTTCTAGGGTGCTCTTACTAATGTCTCAACGTGACTGTTTATATTTACAACATAGGCTGAATCACAGACAATATTAATAGGAGATAGGACTGTGAGTTCTAAAAGCTGAATAACTGCCATTAATTCTGAGTGTTGAGCTGAAACTCCAGAGGTCTTTATTGTTTGAGCACGTTTAGATCCATAAATAGCTGTGTGGCCTTTGGAAGAACCATCAGTAAAATAGGTCTGTCCACCTGGAATGGGCTTGTGATGAGTAATCACAGGGAGGGTGAAAGGATGAACTTTATAAAATTGCACAATTTTGTCTGATGAATAATGGTTATCTATTATTCCCACAAAATCTGTGAGAGCAATTTGACATGCAGCTGACATTTCCCAAGCTGTGGCCTGCTGTTGGGAATCAAAGGGAACAATAATTTTTCGGGGTCATATCCTGTAAGCATTCTTAATCTACGCCTACCTATTGTTATAAGTTGTGTAATTAAAGAAAGATAAACTTGCAAAGATTTCACTGTCAGATTGGATTTTAAAAAGTCATTCTATTGTCATTATTGATTTGTCTATGAATTGGCCTAAAAGTCCGGTTAGAGAATGGGGGGTAGGAAGAAAAAACAAAAGCAAAGGCTTTTGCGGTTGTAGCCAGGAGGCATGTCTTTGCTGAAGCATCTGTTCTACAAGCTGTAACTCAGCTTCTGCCTCCTTAGTAAGTTGCCGAGGGGAATCTAATAAAGAATCTCGTTGGAGGGTTTGATAAAGGTGTGTGAGTTGATAAGTAGCAATAACTAGCATTGGGCACAGCCAATTAATATCCTTTAATAATTGCTGGGGCCGGGTGCGGTGGCTCAAGCCTGTAATCCCAGCACTTTGGGAGGCCGAGACGGGCGGATCACGAGGTCAGGAGATACTATCCTGGCTAACACGGTGAAACCCCATCTCTACTAAAAATAGAAAAACTAGCCGGGCGAGGTGGCGGGCGCCTGTAGTCCCAGCCACTCCGGAGGCTGAGGCAGGAGAATGGCTAAACCCAGGAGGCGGAGCTTGCAGTGAGCTGAGATCTGGCCACTGCACTCCAGTCCGGGCGACAGAGCGAGACTCCGCCTCAAAAAAAAAAAAAAAAAAAAGTATTGCTGGAAATCATTCAGATTTTGTTATCTGTCCCTGCAGAGAGCTACTTTCTGAGGCTGAGCACCTCCTTCAGTAACAATAGTATCTAAGTACTGTTATGGGGAGATTGTTTGCACCTTTTCAGGAGCTATTTTGAGATTCTATTCAGTCGAGGGCTCGTTTTATTTCTCTGAATAACTGGCATAGTATTTGATCTGTAGGAGGGGCCAAAAAAAATCATCCATATAATGAGTGATGTAGGCAGTGGGAAACATATCCTGAGGCTCTTTTCATGCTTTTCCTACAAAATGCTGACATAACGTATGACTGCTGAGTATGCCCTGGGGTAAAACTTTCCACTAATAATGAGAGACAGGCTCTCTGTGATTAATAGAAGGCACAGAGAAGGCAAATCGAGGCTTGTCCTTCCCACGTAATGGTATAGTAAAAAAAAATCTTTAAGATCTATTATTATGAGAGGCCAATCTCTTGGAATGGCTGTTCAGGATGGTAGACTTTGTTGTAATGCACCAATTGGTTTAATCTGTGCGTTAATAGCTCTCAAATCATTCAGCAGTCACCATTTTCCTGACTTTTTTGGGACCACAAATACTGGTGAATTCTGGGGGCTGACTCTTCTATATGTCCTGCATTCAATTGCTCTTTTACCAGCTGATGGAGTTGAGTCAGTTTCTCCTGGGATAGGGGCCATTGATCCACCCACACAGGTTTATCAGTCAGCTACTCTAGCAGCAAAGCTGTGGGTGGAGAGGCAGCAATGACCCCTATCAGAAATTTTGATGGCTTAGCCCTTTTCTATCTGTTTTCCCGGTTATCGATATTGGATTAAGGTTTCCCTGAAGAAACTTTCTCAAGCCTTTCCAGCTCTGATACCCCATTTCCTTCAACATTTTTAATCCTGGGTTATCAATTTTTTTCATTTGCAAGTCTCATATCCTATGCTGTAAGTAAATCTCAGCCCCATATATTAACAGCTATATTTGTGACATAAGGTTGTACATGGTTGTTCATCCAGACCGAGACAGGGTAGAATCTCAGCACTGTTGAACAGCTTTGAGCTGTTCCTACTCCCACCAGGGATGTAGAGGTTAATTGCAGGGGCCAATAGGGGCCAATTGTTTTTGGATATTACTGACATATCAACTCCCATATCCATAAGCCCATAGAATTTCTTTCCTTTAATTTGCAATGCACAGGTGAGTCAATTAGATGCTATGGGTTGTGATAGATAAAGTTCCTGCATAGCTGTACTCCAAAATCCTTGATTCCCTCGTTTCTCCTTTTGTGGAGAAGAGTGCCAGTTGCAGGGAATAAGCAATAGCTGAGCAATATATTCCCCCAGTTCAAAAACCCAAAGATCTTGCAACATTACATCTACTTGAATTTCTCCTTTGTAATCAGAGTCAACAACCCCAGGAACCACGGTAATGCCCTGTAAGTTGACTTTTGCCCAAAATTAATCTCATATACCCTGTTGGTAAAGTCCCCAAATGCTGGTGGGAATCTTAGTGGGTTTTTCTCCTCAAAGTAATGTAACCCGTTCTCTGACTGAAAGATCTAGTCCTGCACTCCTGTGTGTTCCGGGGGAGAGGGAATAAATGTTCCTCCAGGAACCCACCCCTGATGCGGGGTTGTGGCCTGGATGGGGAATGCCCTCATTGTTTGAGGGGCCCAGATCCAGTCCCTCTTCTCATTTGCCAATAGAGGCATGCCATTCTGATGAAATTCTGAGCAGCATTGATTAGCCCAATGATTTTCTTTATTACAATAAGGGCAGAGTCCTGGCATTTTTTTCTGTCATGGGGTGTGGCGGGTAGGGGTACTGCATTGTAAGGTCCCTTCTGCCCAGAGGTCTGAAGGCATTCTTTTTTGAAATGTCCATTTTTTCCACAACTATAACATTTTCCCACTTTAGGGCTCAACCCTTAGCCCTTTCTAGATTTGCCCACTATTAAACTAGCCATTGCTTGAGCCAACATTGTAGAATGAGGAAGTTCAGTTCCCACATCATGACAGGCTTTGAGAAAATTTCCCAAGCTCTTCGTGGATCTCACAGGTGTCAGTGCATGTTTACAATCCACATTTGCATTTTCAAAAGCCAGAATGGAAGTAAGCATTTCTGCAGCAGCAGCATGAGGAATCTGACATTGCACTGCCTCTTGTAACCGTGCAATAAAATGTGCATAGGGCTCGTGTGACCCTTGCGTAACATGCAGAGAAGACTGCACTGGGATCACTTCCTCAGGAATTGTGACCCAGGCATGCTTAGCAGCCAAGGCACACTGCTGGTAAGCAGCATCTGGGAGTGTCAATTGCTGCACCAGATCCGAATAAGGGCCACTACCCAATAGCATGTCCTCTGTAATGTTCCCATGTCCAAAAGTACAATTCTGCCTAGCCTGGTCTGCACATATTTCTTGTCAATTTAAGTTTCATGTCAAGTACACACTAGCGGACAAACAAGTGTGAGCTAGGTGCTTTATATCAAAGGATGGGAGGTGCATAGTACTGAATACAGATTCTAGCAATCCTAAAGTAAATGGGCTCTGTATTCCATTATTAACCACACTAGCTCTTAATTATTTCAATAACTTAAATTCTACTCGGGTGTGTCTGTGAATAAACTCCCGTGGATTGTTCTGATCAGGCCTTACAGTAATAAAAAAAAAAGCAGAATGTCCTAGTGGTTCCCCAGCTATGGCAGGGGCATGCAGAAATTTGGTCTCTGTTTCTGCTACTACTGAAGGAGGTGGTACAGGCCAGTTATCATCCTCTCTCTCCTGTTTATCATTTTCAGTAGGCACTGTTGGTGAGACAAAAGACCCTTTCAATTTTTTGAGACTTGGAACATGGCTAATGCTATCCAGCAGAATAAGAACAGGACGATAACAGGAGGACAGTACGGACTAAACCCCAAGGAGAGAAAACAGAAGGGTCCACTTGAAGACCTTTTTGATGAGCTCGTTTCAATCCTTCTCCTACTCAGTCCCAATTTTCCACATCAAGGGTGCCTGTCTGTGGAAACCACAGGTTATGTGTAATAACCTCCTGCAGAACCTTAGTTAGTGTTTGAGAACTAATCTGAGCACCAGATCGTTTAAGTAAACTTTAAGCATCTGCAGATAATGTTGCTCCTCAATAGACAAATTCTGCTCCATGTTACCCTGATTCAGAAACTTCCCACTCCCAGTACCTCCTCAGGGCACAGACTTTATATGCTCTGCTGGCAAACTTGTCCAGGGGCTCCTTGTTCATCTAATCAGTTTCACTTTCTCTGCTCCAGCAGATCTTCTTCATTCAGGTCCCTACTCAGGTGCCACTTGTGGCTGTTACTTCAGGACTGAACGAAGGAGGGTGAGTGCAGAAATGAAGACAAAGACAAAAGGATTTGTTTGAAAGAAGGGGTCGGGGGCTCCTTGGAGACCAAGGGCCCTAAGCTTCTATAACCTTTTGTATTTATTGGGTAGGGTGAACAGGGAGGAAGGAGTAACTGTCAGTCAACTATTTGATTTAACAAAGGCACACACGATTGCTTTCTGTGTTCAACAGGCTCCAGATGTTTCTGTAGATAACCTCAAGAAACATGGTGCCTGGAATGAGATTGCTCTCAGCATTCCTTCTGGTGGCAAACACATTTGTCAGCTTGTCAACATCCTGCTTTCATGAGGACAGTTTACTGTTTGCTCATATAGCCTCCAATGGTATACTCAGTTGGTCATGACCCTCATTCCTTCAGCCTCCAACAGGATTACAGGCATACACCATAACACCTGGCTAATACATATATATATATATATTTTTAGTAGAGACAGGGTTTCTACATGTTGGTCAGGATAATCTCAAACTCCTGACCTCATGTGATCCATCTGTCTTGGCCTCCCAATAATTTTTGTATTTTTAGTAGAGACATGGTTTCACTATGTTGGCCAGGCTGGTCTTGAACTCCTGACCTCAGGTGATCTGCCTGCCTCAGCCTCCCAAAGTGCTGGGATTACAGGTGTGAGCCACCAACCTGGCCTAAAATAAAATATTTCTTAATCAAACTTTACTTAAGTTTATCTCCCTCCCTCAGGCTCCTGAACTTTGAGCTACCATCAGTCTGAGTCAACATACAACCCCATTTTAAGCCCCTCCTAAGAACATGCTGATTTCAGTATAAAACATTCTCTGATCAAAGATCTGACTCTTCCACCCTCTATTCACCATTCCCCTCCCACCTCCTTTCTAATCTTGTTTGCTCCTCCCTAGGAAAGACAGTCCTTTTCTGCCTACATCTTTGCAAGCCATAAAGATCTTTTAATTGGTTGGCACTTCCTCCTGTTGCAATACATTTTTGGAATTCTTTTTTATATAAATCTAATGTTTTTATTTTACGAATTCTAGAAAGTACCTCAAAACAACAACAACTTCATCATCAGTAAGACCCTCTCAGTTTCCTTTCATCTTAACCTCCACTGTATCTGCCTGCGGAGCCTCAATTTTCCAGGGCTCTGTGGTTTCTCTCAGGATAAAGGCTCCTTTTATGGCTGGGGTGAGCAGCCTGGGACATCTGCAGGAGCAGCTGCCCAGAAAGAACTAACTGGGCTTTTAATAATTTCCTGTTGCTGGCTTAATACTAGCCTTAGCTTGGAGTCACTAAGTTCAAGCTTTAATTTCCATGTCAGAGTTACTCACTTGGATTTTGAAACTGTTTTAAAAAACCAGGGAAATTACTCAAACACAGTGTTTACGTAAGAAAAGGAAATTTAAAGGTGAATACTTTTTTTTTTTTGAGATGGAGTCACACTCTGTCACCTAGGCTAAAGTGCAATGGCACAATCTCAACTCCCTGCAACCTCTGCCTCCCAGGTTTAAGCCATTCTCCTTCCTCAGCCTCCCAAGTAGCTGGGACTACAGGCATGTGCCACCACACCTGACTCATTTTTGTATTTTTAGTAGAAATGGGATTTCACCATATTGGGCAGGCTGGTCTCGAACTCCTGACCTCAAGTGATCAATGCCTGCCAGCCTCCCAAAGTACTGGGATTACAGGCATGAACCACTGCACCTGGCTAAGGTGCTTGCATTTTATACCTCCATAAGTAAAGCAAATATATCTACTTCTTTCAGACAATACATGTATTATTTAATTACTTATATTAAAAATAATGTAGTAAAAATTAGTCATATGGGAACACATCTAGAGGGTACCCATTTCGTCACATATAATTTAGCATTAAACTCAGAAATCAAGACAACAGGATATAGAATCTAGATATTCATGGTCACAAATTTACCCTGCAAAAAGAGGAACTGATGTTTTGACAAATCTATGTCAAATCATCAATTATCTACCACATTTTCCTGTGGCAATACATTCATTGTCTACGGCCAAAATGGAAGAGAAATTTTCCCTATTTTTTTCCTTGATAGCTACCATTCTTTAAGCTGAGGCTTAGAATTCTGTTTGAAATCACTCAGCGATAAAAAACAAACCTGAAAAAATTCCTAAACTCACTTTGGGAAAGAAAAAGATAAACAATAATTTTTAACAAATGGAATATATAATTAAATACTAATTTTTTGAAATTTATGTCCTTTGTAAATATTTTGTTACTTTCAAGCCCTACTAATAAAATGCAAATTACAGTTAAAAAAATGATGCAGCTGGGTGCAGGGGCTCACGCCTGTAATCCCAGCACTTTGGGAGGCCAAGGCAAGTGGATTACTTAAGACCAGAAATTTGGAACCAGCCTGGTATATCTCTACTAAAAATACAAAAACTAGCCGGGTGCAGTGGTGCACACCTGTAGTCCTAGCTACTCAGGAGACTGAGGCATGGGAATCACTTGAACCCAGGAAGCGGAGGTTGCAGTGAGCTGAGATCGAGCCACTGCATTCCACCCTGTGCAACAGAGTGAGACTGTCTAAAAAACAACAACAACAATAAAAAAACAAACAAACAAAACAAACCTGAGGTTAAAATAAGCGAACAAATCTTTTCAAGGTATAGATCCACTCAATAACCACCCTCCCAGGAGACACTGTGCTATGCCCCAGTCAATGCCTCAGGTGCATTTTACTTTGTAAGTTTTATGCCATCCCACTAGGGTCAGTATATTGTCTTTTGAAGTGTTTTTTTCCGCAATTTTTTTACTATTTTTCTTTCACTATTTTTCTGCCCCCACCCCACACAGAATCCAGGGAGCAAAAATTATTTGTTTTCCCCTCAATACCAGCATGTGATTGACTAGCAATGTGTCTCCAAGAAAAGGAAGGAGGTTGGATGAAGACAATCTTCATGTCTCAAGGGATTAGCTTTTCAAAAAAAAGTGAACTAAAAGATGCCTTTCGGTCCCAAGGCTGCCACCCCACCTGCTCCCTTCAGAGGCTACACTCCATACTTCAGGTGCTCCTATGGGAGAAAACGATCCAAGAGCTAATGTTCACTAGACACTCTAGCAGACATAGCCATGGTGGGTATCTTAGTTTATCCCCAGAAAGTACTAAAACCCAGGACCAGAAAAAAACTGAAGGTTGGCTGAGGACACATCACCCTATTAAGTTTCCAAGGGGTAATCTTGACCCAAAAACATTCCAGTAAGTTCTCTGGAAACATAAAAAAAGAGAGGTACAGACATTTTTTTATAATACAGCGTCAGGGGATTATTTTTTGCTTTCTTCTCAAGGGAAATATTTATGAACAGAAAACAAATCTTTTCAATCGTGTTATGCAATGCTTTTTAAAAAATGATTAATTGGCTGAGCATGGTGACTCACACCTGTAATCCCAGCATTTTGGGAGGCCAAGGTGGACAGATTACCAAGTCAAGAGATTGAGACCATCCTGGCCAACATGGTGAAACCCCATCTCTACTAAAAATACAAAAATTATCTGGGAGTGGTGATGCACACCTCTAGTCCCAGTTACTTGGAAAGCTGAGGCAGGAGAATTGCTTGAACTCCTGAGGCAGAGGTTGCAGTGGGCTGAGATCGGATCACTGCCCTCCAGTCTGGCTACAGAGCGAAAGTGCGTCTCAAAAAAAAAAAAAAAAAAAGAATGATTAATTGAGGAACATGGGATACACTTGAGGCCCTGTTTGGGACACATGTGAAAAATGCCAGGGAAAATCTGTCCCCTGTGGAGTGTGAAAATAATTAAGTGGCAGGCAAGTAGACTGAGGAGGCTATAGTCCCTGGATTCCTACTTCTAAAAAATAAAATCTAAACTCAAGTGCATTTTTTAGCAAATTACTACACTGAGGAAACAAAATTCAGGTTTAAGCCACTATAAACTGCCAGTTAAACTCTGATTACATAACCAGGAAATTTTCACCTTGATTGTACAAATTAAGAAACTACATAACTAAACCTAACCAATTATTGAATTTGGTTTTCTTCATCATACACCTTATAAATGGCTTTCCTTCAAGCCCCTCCCATGGACCACAAACTACAAACTATAACTGGGTGCTCTATGATTCTTGAATCATACTTTGATTAAATTATTTGATATTTTTTCAGTGAGTCCCTTTTTTTTTTTTTCTAAGAGAGAGTCTTGCTGCTGGAGTGGTATAATCTCAGCTCACTGCAACCTCCATCTCCGCCTCCGGGGTTCAACCATTTCTTTCACCTCTGCCTTCCTAGAATCAGGACTACAGACATTTGCCATCACAACCAGCTAAGTTTTGTATTTTTAGTAGACATGGGTTTCCCCATTTTGGCCAGGCTTGTCTTGAACTCCTGAATTGAAATAATCCACACGCCTCAGCATCCTAAAGTGCTGGGATTACATACATGAGCGACCATGTGCGGCCCCATAAATATTTAATAGGAGAAAAGAGAAACTGCAAACACCAGGGACCAAAGCTCTTCCCATTCATGAACCCGCACCCTGAGTCAGGATTCTCCCCTGATGACCCTCCCCTGGTCCCTGCACAATCTGGGTAACACCTGTGGGTGCAGAGATGCACAGAGAGGGCTCCAGGCCAGGGCTCAGTCACTGTGCAGGGAAGAGACAGGACACCCAGTGGCCCGGCTGTGAGCGCAGCCGCCATCTTATGGCTGAAGGGGACTGAGGCCGCGCTGAGCAAGGAGAACTCCGGGCGCGGATTGTGGAGTTGACTGCAGGTAGGCCTGAGTCCCACCACAGCGGCTCCCCACCAGCTTCAACCAGCTCCTTCCCGCTCTTGGGATGGCGGACCCGGCACTCTCACCATTTCTAGGCTTCCAGGGGGTCTTAGCTGTGGATCTCCCAATACCTGCAGGACACAGGGCCACAGAGGCTGGGCCTGTAGGAGAAGAGGACACAGAGCAGTGATGAGGTGACCTGCAGCTCTGGCTGCAGTGAAAGATAAAGGCTCCCCCAAACCCAGAAGCTGTCCTGTTCGCTCCAGCTGTGTGCCTGATTGGACAATTTCCAGCCCAGCATACCTGATTGGATAATACTTAAGGTCCCGCCCCCTCAGGCACTGAGTGACAAGATGTGATCGGATGCTGGGCTGAATTAAGAAAGAGTAACAGCAAAGAACTCAAACAAATTTACAAGAAAAAAATAACCCCATCAAAAAGTGGACAAAGGATATGAACAGACATTTCTCAAAAGAAGGCATTCATACAGCCAACAGACACATGAAAAAATGCTCATCCTCACTGGCCATCAGAGAAATGCAAATCAAAACCACAATGAGATACCATCTCACACCAGTTAGAATGGCAATCATTAAAAAGTCAGGAAACAGTAGGTGCTGGAGAGGATGTGGAGAAATAGGAACACTTTTACGCTGTTGGTAGGATTGTAAACTAGTTCAACCATTATGGAAAACAGTACGGCGATTTCTCAAGGATCTAGAATTAGATGTACCATATGACCCAGCCATCCCATTACTGGGTATATACCCAAAGGATCATAAATCATGCTGCTGTAAAGACATATGCACACGTATGTTTATTGCAGCACTATTCACAATAGCAAAGACTTGGAATCAACCCAAATGTCCATCAGTGACAGACTGGATTAAGAAAATGTGGCACATATACACCATGGAATACTATGCAGCCATAAAAAAGGATGAGTTTGTGTCCTTTGTAGGGACATGGATGCAGCTGGAAACCATCATTCTTAGCAAACTATCACAAGAACAGAAAACCAAACACCGCATGTTCTCACTCATAGGTGGGAACTGAACAATGAGATCACTTGGACTCCGGAAGGGGAACATCACACACCAGGGCCTATCATGGGGAGGGAGGAGGGGGGAGGGATTGCATTGGGAGTTATACCTGATGTAAATGATGAGTTGATGGGTGCTGACGAGTTGATGGGTGCAGCACACCAACATGGCACAAGTATACATATGTAACAAACCTGCACGTTATGCACATGTACCCTAGAACTTAAAGTATAATAATAAAAAAAAAAAAAGAAAAGAAAGAGTAATAGCCTATGCTGCAGCCTTTTGCAACAGGACTTCCTTATCTGACCTGAGCCGGGCCCACCCCAGAGCATGGGAAAATTCTCTTTTTTACTCTCTCCCTTTTTGAATGTGTTCAAAAGGTGAACAGAAGCATTTTGCTGTCATATTAATAATACATAAAATCTTCGTTCCAGAGAAAATCAATTTTATTTGATAATAGTGCGTTATCAATTAAAGCTAATTTTAATAAAACCGTTTAAACAAATTTGTCATTTTTGACCACTCCAGATTTACATATATATTTTGTAATCTCTTGTAATTTTTTAAACTTTTTATATTTTATTTTTATCCATATTCTTTTTATTTTTCCATTTGAAACAACCTTCAAGTAATTTCAAACTGCTATAGGAGGTAGAAATAAATAATTTAGGGCCAGGCGCTGTGGCTCACGTCTGTAATCCCAACACTTTGGGAGGCCAAGGTGGGCAGATCACTTGAGGTCAGGAGTTCAAGACTAGCCTGGGTAACGTGGTGAAATCCCATGGCTAAAAATACATAAAGTTAGCCAGGAGTGCTGGTGCACACCTGTAGTCGCAGCTACTCCAGAGGCTGAGGCAGAATCACTTGAACCCCAGAGGCGGAGGTTGTGTTACAGACCAAGGGGTTCAACTTGCCCTTTGCCTAGACAGAACTGTTTTATCAAGACAGGAGAATTTGTGGAGGAAAAGTTAAATATTAAATTTGAACTCAGTTGAACGTGGACACTAACAATGGTCATCAAGTCCTGGAACAGGTTATGTGAGCCCATTGAGGCATTTATCCAGCGCTGATTTAGAGAAATCTCTCTTTCAATCTACTCCTATACGATGGTTATTGAAAAAAATTAGACAATCGCAGAAAAACAAGTTGACCATTTTGTGCTCCTTGAGCACAATTACAAAGGGCCCCCGTGACTGGGCCTCATGCCAAGGGTCTTGTTACAAAAAGAGCTAGGGTCCCAGACTGCGCCGAATCTTCATGACACCTCTCCTCATCTGTGCACTGATGCGTGGCCGACTCTGGAGCCCAGGCTGTTGCTTCCCAGTCTGGTGGTGAATCCTCCATAGTCTGGTGAGCACAAATATATATATATATTCCCATCTCCTCTTCCCATTGCAATTTGCTTATTTTATCAATCTCTATATTATATTTATTTGCTTATTGTATCATTTGCTTATTATACCTGCATTGCCATTTACATGGAATAAATGTTGTTTACCCTTAAAAATATTGTGTGTGTGTCTTTTCTTCTTTCCTCATACGTTTCCTGCACAGAACATTTTTGTCATCACAAACAAGATTAGAAAACAAAATGTGCCATTTTTTGGCCAGAAGGACTGGGCTGGAGGCTCAGGGACTTCCCATATCCCAGGATGAGGACTCCCCCAGTTCTCCCTCTTGGCAATTGAATATTCCAGGGGAACTGGCCTTTGTGAGAATTGGGAATCTAAATTAGTGCAATTTAAACCTTTGACTGTGCATGAAGTGCTGCAGGGGCTTGCAGTGAGCAAAGGAGATGCTAAGGGGACATCCCAAAGTGGACAGTGTTTTCTTACTGCTTGTAACTTAATGTATCAAGATATGGGCTGGTTGCAAAAAGAGAAATGTAACTTGGAAAAGGAAAATGCTAATCTGACTTCCAGACTGGCCCTGGCCCAATGCCAGGCCTATGTCTCGACTGATCAGGCTCAAAGCTATCAGCATATTGCTGAAAAAAGCAGCTGTACAATTGGCCCAATCAGGGTAAAAACTGAAGAATTAGCTAGCCGAGGCTTGGCACAGGTAAAAACCCAGCTCCTATCTCAAAAATGGGAAATTAACCCTAGTGAAATTCAAGGACCTGAACAAACTGTAAAATTCCTTGGCGTCCTATGGAATGAAGGTGAATAGTCCATTTTGCCAAAGACTAAAACTAAAATACTAGAATTTGCAACCCCTACCTCTAGAAAGGAGGCCCAGAAATATATTGGCATGTTTGGATTCTGGAGACATCACATTCCCCACTTGGGTAACATTTCACAACCTCTGCCTGTGGTCACTGAAAAACACTATAACTTTCACTGTGGAGAGAGAGAGAGCATGACTTCTGAGCAAGTTAAACAAGCAGTGCAACTGGCCCTGGATCTATGACCCATATGAGATGGGCCAGTAGAATTGCAAATAACTGTCCTAGATCAACATGCTAATTGGAGCCTTAGGCAGTTCAGAAACAAAATGGGAAGAGGGTACCTTTTGGGTTATTGTGTGATATGATGAGGTTTCTCTTCAAATAGCCTGATTAATACTTTATTCTTTAATTCATAATATCCCACACCTTTTTTCTTTTTTCTCCTTTTCTTGCTTTCTTTCTGCCTTTGTTACATGCCCAGACATGCAACAGTACCAGGTGTTATCAGTACCAGCTAACATTTCTTTTCTTATTTGGAGGAAGACTAGCTCTCAAGCTCATTGCACACACCTCTTCCCCTTTCCCCTCTGTCCCTTATGTGTCCATCTTATCTAAAGAAAGTTCAAAGGTTTAGCCAACCGGGACTAGTTTAGATTGTGTGGTCTGACCCCAGCCAATGGAGAAAGGGTACAGGAGCAGGACTTGCATTGGGAATAAAGGCTATTGTGCCCCTTTGTTTAGGTGTGCTGTCATGGTGACTGGCCAAGAAGAAGCACCCCTCTGTGCAGAAGTAATATTGCTTTGCTAAGCATCCTTTGTTTGAATGTTCAATTTCCTTACAATTTGAGTGTTGTTCCCAACAATTCTGGTGCCCAAATGTGGGCCTTGAATATTCCCCTTCAGGAAGGGGATCTTTGCTCACCTCACCCGGGGGTACACATCCAACTGTCAAGTTATGGTGACCTGAGGGTGAGGAGGATCAGGACTCACCCATTGTAATGAATGAATCTGGGTTCTCAGCAAAGCGGGGAGGAGAGGCTTGGAAGACCATGGGAATAAGAGGACCAGGTAATTCTTGTGCACCGAATAAGGTAGGAGACTTTGCAAAGGCAACCAAGTATTGCCTTGATGGTCGGGAAAATTTAAAGATTGAGAGTGTGTGGATGGGGCTAAGCATTATGGTTGTGTGGAGTGAGTGAGTCTTCTCTGTGTTTTTTTGCTGCCATGTATCGACTAGGGGCAGGAACAGTCAGAGTAGACAAAAAGAAAGAAGGGCGCAAGGAACCTCCAGGAGGGTGAGCTATAGGATATGCAGGAAACCCCTAACGGGAGGGGCTGAGCCTCCAGAAAGGGGGAGGTAAAACACCTGTAACACGAGAGGTTGGACCCCCTCTTAAAGCCTCAGTAAGCCTCCAGAAAGGGGGCAGTAAGACATCTCTAACACGAGAGGCTGAGCCCACTCTTAAAGCCTCAGTAGAGAGAGGTAGTTAGACTCCTCTAACAGGAGAGGTTGGAGTCCACTCATAACCCCTAAGATGGAAAATGTTTCAAGTAAGACAGGAAAACTGAAGAGTCAAGAGAGTGATGAAATTCCTTCTGATAGCCCCTTGGAGCTTATGCTAAAGTATTGGAAAGATAATGAGAGAACCAAGTATAAAGGTAAACAGCAGATGATAAAATATTGTTGTTTTATTTGGGTTTGAGAACCCACCCTTAAACCCTCACTTTTCTGGCCAAAATTTGGGTCTAATGAGGAGCAGATTAGTCAGCTCTTAATCTAGCATGCTAATGATAAGAACCCTGTCTCCCAGGAAGAAATCGATTACGCCCTCTGTTGGCAGCAGATACCTGTCCTCCTTTACCCTTTAGACTCTGGAGGGAGAAAGCCAGAAGCCAACCCCTCTGGAAGGGAAAGAGTTCCCATGTCTAGACAACCCACATCCACTAACACTTGGGACCGTCTAGATCATCTTCCTCCATTCAGTGCCCCGATCCTGCCCCTCCAGTTTCCATTTCAGGTCCCTCCCCTGCTTGCATCACTCTTCCAGTTGTCCCCGATGCCGCTCCTCTGGTTTTCTTCCCTCCAGCTGTGGTGTCAGGTTATTCCCCAGCTGTTTCAGACCACTCCATCACCTGCATCACATGCCCTTGTTCCATTCCCCTAGCTGCTGCTGCAGATCCCTCCCCCACTTGTGGTGCCTCTACTCATATTGCTCCTCCTCCCTATTGTACTGACTTTGCAGAATTACCTTCTTGTGAGCCTGCCCCCAACCTGTTAAGTATCCCTCTTTAAAGGGGTTTAAACATAAGATAGAGCAATGTAAAAAAGATATTCAAAACTTTCCATTTCCCTCCACAGCTAAAGAGCCAGATCCAACTTTCTATAAGAGAGGTACCACAAGGAGAGGGAGCTATTGGCTTTTTAAATGATCCCTTAACTAGTTCCGAAGTCCAGAATTTACAAAAGGAGATTAAGCCATTAGTAGACAACCATTATGGAGTAGCATATCAAATTGGTCAATTTCTAGGGCCTCAGATATACACTTGGGCCGAGTCAATATTCATCTTGGGCATCCTCTTTACAGGAGAAGAACGAAGTATGATTTGGATGGCTGCCATGGCGGTTTGGGAAGGTGAGCACCCTCCCGGTCAAAATGTTTCTCCTGCAAACTATAAATTTCCCACCCAAGATCCCCAGTGGGACAATAACAATGCAAATCACTGAGAAAACATGCAGGATCTAAGGGAGACGATTAAAAAAAAGGAATTCGAGAATCAGTACCCCAAACTCAGAATCTTCTAAAGCATTTGATATTCAACAGGGAAAAGAGGAGGGACGCGCTAGATTCTTAAATAGATTAAGGGAGCAAATGAGACAGTATGCAGGCCTTGATTTGGAAAAACCCCTTGGACAAGGAATGTTAAAACTTCACTTTGTTACTAAAAGTTAGCCAAACATTTCAAAAGAATTAAAAAATTGGGAGGATCGTCCCCTGAGTGAACTGCTCAGGGAGGATCAAAAAGTATATGTAAGGAGAGACAAGGAAAAACAAAAACAAAAGGCAAAACATATGTTATCTACCTTCCAACAGATGGCTCCAAGTCCATATATCTCTAAGCAGGGCTTTTAAGGGGCCAGAGATCATAAGGGGCCTAAACCCTCCTTTAGAGGACCCAAGCCTCCATCTGGATGATTGAGGTCCTCATTTAATAAGTCCCCTAAGTGGTAAAGGAGAGCAAGGGCAGGGAATGCTAAGACTGAGAAGGAAGAAGGACAAGATAGATGCTACAGATGTGGAAGAACAGGCCACTTTAAGAGACAATGTTCTGAACTAAAGAGGGAGAGAGAAACTTTCACACTCATGACTTTTGAAGAACAATAGGGGAGGCAGGGGCTCTGCCTCTTTTATTTTGAGTCCCACCAGGAGCCCTTGATAAATTTGGAGGTGGGACCTAAACGTGAATTTATCAGCTTTTTAGTAGATTCAGGGGCTTCACGCTCTTCTGTTTGTTTCCCTCCACCTGGTCCTTCCTGCTCTTGAGAAGAACTTTTGGTCACCAGGGTAAAAGGAGAAGGATTTAAGGCAAAATTTTAGAAAGCACAGAAGTCAGATATCAAAATCCATTTACTCATATTCATTTTTTATTAATTACTAAAGCAGGAACTAATCTATTAGGAAGTGACTGAAGGTTAAGTCTAGGCATAGGCCTTCAAGTGGGCCCTAAAGGATTCCTCACTTCACTACATTTACTCGCTGCTGAGGATGAGAAACATATTCATCCTGATGTCTGGTCAAAGGAAGGAAATGTCAAAGGTCTTAAGCCCAGTCACTTGTGTGTGGCCCCAGTGTATCCAATCCATCATGGCTACAGCAGTATTAGTTGAAGAAACTACGAAGTTAACCTTTGGAGGTAAGTTAACAGTAAGCGCGCCCCACCAAGTTAGAACTATTTTAAATCAGAAAGCAGGAAGGTGGATCACTGACTCAAGGATTTTAAAATATGAAGCTATCCTACTGGAAAAATATGACTTAATATTAATTACTCATAATTCACCTAATCCAGCAGGCTTTTTAACAGGGGATCCAAACTTAAAAAGAGAGCATGCATGTTTAGATCTGATTGATTACCATACAAACATTCTACCAGACATAGAAGAAGCTCCTTTCAAGACAGGGTGGCACTTATACATAGATGGGTCCTCCCAGGTAATTGAAGGAAAAAGACATAATGGGTATTCACTGACTGATGGAGAAACGCTTGAAGAAGTAGAGTCAGGAAGATTACCTAATAATTGGTCTGCATGGAGGTGTGAATTGTTTGCACTCAGCCAAGCTTTAGAACATTTATAAAACCAAGAAGGAACTATCTATACTGACTCTCAGTATGCCTTTGGGGTGGCACACACATTTGCAAAATTTGGATGGAGAGGGGTCTTATCAATAGTAGAAGCCAAGATGTAGTTGAGAGAGAACTAATTGCTCATGTCCTCCACAATCTCCAGTTGCCCAGTTGCCAGAAGAGATAGCTACTGTACATGTCCCAGGACATCAAAAGAAGTTGTCTTTCACAAGTTGGTGAAATAATCTCACAGATCAGATAGTAAAGGAAGTTGCCATTTTTTTCCAAAATGCCTGTTTTTCATTTAACTCCATGCCTTCCTTCTACTGCAACCCCATTTTCTCTTCCATTGAAAAAGAGAAGCTAATAAGAATAGGAGCTAAAGAGAACGCAGAAGGGAAATGGATATTACCAGATCAAAGGGAGATGTTGTCAAAACCTCTCATGAGGGAGGTCTTGTCTCGGTTACATCAGGGGACCTACTAGGGATGCCAAGCAATGTGCGATGCAGTTTATGGGTGTATAGGAATTTACACCCTGGTGAAACAAGTTCTAGATAGTTGTTTAATATGTAAAAGACTAATAAACAGATTCTAAGGAAATCGCCACTTGGAGGAAGGAATCCAAGGCCAAGACCATTTCAAAGTGTTCAGATTGATTATATTGAAATATCCCCAATTGGTCATTTAAAACACTGAGTAATAATAGACCACTTTACTCTCTGGGTAGAGGCTATTTCGTTCTCAAGTGCAACCATCGATAATGTAGTTAAAACATTAATTGAAAACATCGTACACAGATTTGGACTAATAGAAAATATTGATTCAGACAATGGAACTTTCAGTACACATGTCATTAAGAAGTTAGCCCAGATTCTAGATATAAATTGGGAATACCATACCCCTTGGTATCCACCCTCCTCAGGAAGAGTAAAGTGGATCAATCAGACTTTAAAAAACCACTTCACTAAGTTAGTTTTAGAAACTCGATCGCCATGGGCTAAATGTCTTCCTACTGCTTTGTTAAGAATCTGGACTGCCCCTAGGAGACATATTGGCCTTTCCTCTTCTGAAGTGCTCTGTGGATTGCCCTACTTACACTCCACTGGTGACATTCCTAAATTTGAAATAAAAGATCAGTTCCTCAAAAATTATATACTTGGTATATCCTCTACCTTCTCTTCCCTTAAGACTAAAGGTCTCCTACCACAGATGCCGCCCCTGGAGTTTCCAGCACATCAAAATCAGCCTGGAGACCATGTCCTCATCATAGAGTGGAAGGAAGGGAAACTTGAACCAGCTTGGGAAGGACCCTACCTCAGGCTCCTAACTACTGAGACTGCAGTCCAGACAGCGGAAAGAGGATGGGCTCATAACACCCAAGTCAAAAAGGCGCAACCACCTCCAGAATTATGGACTGTCACTCCAGGGCTCGGTCCTGCCAAACTAACTCTAAAAAGAGCTTAATATCACTTGTTTATTTTCTCTTTTCTTTTCAACAGGTCATCTTATCATCAGTGTAACTTGGGCTAGCCATTCTTTAACCCTTCAATTCGAAGCCTGTTCAGTCATCCCTTGCAGAGATGAGCAAGGTCAAAAGAAGCTATCCCATGTTGATAAGCATCTATGTCCATACTGCAAAGAGTCAACCAAGTATAAGTATGGAGCTTTAAAGAGATGTTTGTAGTGACTTGGCAGATGTTTGGTGGACCACTAAGTACAAAGGGTGGACAGCCAGGCCCCTGCTTCAAATAGCTTATAGGGACTAAAACAAAAACTCCAACTAGAACATAGTCTCACCCCACCAAATTGTAAGCCATTGCATTGTATCCCATTGTTGCTGATTATAAATAATCCCTGGACAATGGCCCAAGAACTTTCTATATTCGAATGGTATGGATTAAGAACAGACGTTGCAGGACAGGACCCTATAGGAATCTTCTCCCTAAGGTTAGTTAAACCACTGGTTAACAATAATAAAGGAATTCACCAGAGTCCAGGAGACACGTGGAAACCAATGCTCTCCCCAAGTATAGCGAGTTCAACGTCCTCCTCCCATCTCCAAAATGACCCAACCAAGGTAACTGTTGTGGAGGTAGAAAACTTCAGAAAAACTATACCTGTAGAGGCATGATATCAAGATGCAAATGTTTGGCTGGAATGGATTAAATATTCCGTCCACACTTTAAACAAAAGTGAATGTTACACTGGTGCTCACGGTGGATCAGGGACCCAGATTGTCCCCTTTCCACTTGGATGGTCTTCCAGTTGACTGGGCATGAGCTGTAGGGTAGCTCTCTTCCAAAACCCCTCAGCCTGGGGCAATAAATCATCCCAAGCTCTTTCTCTGCTGTTCCCTGAAGTTCAACAGCCTGCGGGTCAGCCCCGGAGGGCCATTCAGTGTCCATTTCCCAATGTCAACTTTACTTCGTGTCTCTCATGACAGGGAGAAAACTTGGCATTCTTGGGAGCCTTAACGGGATACAGTGAGCTTAAGTCCTTCCAAGAGCTTGCCCATCAGTCAGTCCTTAGCCATCCTTGAGCAGATGCACAGTGGTATTGTGGTGGACCAATAGTGAACACTCTGCCAAATAACTGGAGTGGAATTTGTGCTCTAACTCAATTGGCCATCCCTTTAACCCTGGCATTTCATCAGCCAGAAAGGGTAGAAACCAAACATCGTCAAACAGGAGAGGAACCCCATGGGTCCTTCGATTCTCAGATTTTCATAGATGCCATTGGGGTCCCAAGAGGAGTGTCAAATGAATCTAAGGCCCCAAATCAAATAACTGCCAGATTTGAATCTACATTCTTCTGGTGGTTAACTGTAAATAAAAATGTGAGTTGGATAAATTACATTTATTACAATCAACAACGGTTTATTACTTATACTAGAGATGCTATTAAAGGGATAGCTGAACAATTAGGACCCACCAGTCAAATGGCCTAGGAAAATAGGATAGCATTAGACATGATATTAGAAAAGGAGGGTGGAGTTTGTGTCATAATCGGGACCCAATCCCGTACTTATATCCTTAATAATACTGCTCCCGGTGGGACCAAAACTAAAGCATTACAAAGTCTTACTGCCATATCAAATGAGCTGGGCAAAAATTCTAGACTAAATGATCCCTTCACAAATGTAATGGGAAATTAGTTCAGTAGATGGAAGGGACTTATGTCCTCAATCCTCATCTCTCTGGCCATCGGAATAGGGTTGCTTATTCTTGTAGGATGCTGTATTATACCCTGTGCCTGAGGACTAATACAAAGACTTATTGAAATGGCTCTCATGAAACCTCTTATAATCCTCTTCCCCCTTATTTGAATGAACTTTTCCTTCTAGAACACCAAGTAGAACAACGGAACCAAATTATGCTAAAAAAAAAATTTGAAGGAAAAGAGTTAGAAGAAGGGGAAGTCTGTGGGATATAATGAGGTTTCTCTTCAAATAGCCTGATTAATCATTTATTCTTTAATTCATAATACTCCCACCCCTTTTTCCTTTTTCTCCTTTTTTTCTTTCTTTCTGCTTTTGTTACATGCCCAGACACTCAACAGTACCAGGTGTTATCATACCAGCTCACATTCCTTTTCCTTATTTGGAAAGAAGACTATATCTCTAGCTCATTGCAGACATCCTTTCCCCTTTCCCTTCTCTCCCTTACATGACCACCTTATCTAAAGAAAGTTCAAATGTTTAGCCAACTGGGACTAGTTTAGATTGTGCGGCCCAACCCTGACAAATGGGGAAAGGGTACAGGGACAGGACTTGCACCAGGAATAAACGCTCTCGTACCCCTTTGTTCAGGTGTGCTCTTATGGCGACTGGCCAAGGAGAAGCACCTCTCTGTGCAGAAGTAATATTGCTTTGCTAAGAATCCTTTGAGTGTTCAATATACTTAGGATTTTAAGTGTTATTTCCAACATCATGGTCCCAGAAACCGCCAGAGTCTAGCAAAGCATATACCCTTTTTGAGAAGCAATTGTTAGCTTGCTATAGGGCTTTACTGGAAACAGAACACCTCTGCTTCAACCATAATGTATTTATGAGGCCTGAAATTTCTGTTATGACTTGGATCATGTGTTCCCCCAAAACTCACCAGAGAGGGCATGCCCAAGTCCTTTCTGGAAATGGTACATACAAGTCCAGCTTAGTCAACACCAAAGGGGGTATCACTTTTACATGAGCGTGTACAAAATTTGCCAGCTCATAAAACCACTGAGCAAGTTCTAAAGATAGGGAAGGAAACCTCCCCTCCCACACAATGGGACAAACCTTTTAAAGAACTAAGCCCAGAGGATCAGAAACATGCTTGATTTCTGATGGATCCACCAAATACATTGGTGGGACCCGATGCTGGAAGGCTGTGGCTTTTAATCCTGTTAAAAACATAAGCATTTCTGATGAAGGAAGGGGTGAGAGCAGCCAGTTAGCTGAACTACTAGCTATCCTCCGAGCTATTCAAGCAGAGGCCAAAGGGATTTGTCATTTGTATACCAAGTCTTGATCAGTAGCAAATGGTCTTATTACCTGGATACCCCAATGGTAACAAAACAAATGGTTAATTGGGAATAAAGAGGTTTGGGGAAAAAAGTACTAGGAGGATATCTGAATCCTGGTGCACACTACCATTATCACTGTTTTCCATGTTGATGCTCATGCATCTCTGCTTTCTCTTGACAGATTGCTTAATCAACAAAAAAAGATCAACAGTCCAAAATTTCTACCGTAACTGCAAACTTGAATAAGGATGAATAGACTACAATGTGTTCAAACCTTGCAATGACAGGCATTATAATGTATGGTGGTATAATTGATAGTGATTATTGGCCTAAATGCTACTAATTTAGTGGCCTAAATGCTCCACTTAAAAGATACAGAATGGTGGAATGGGTAAGAGTTTACCAGGCCAGGCGTGGTGGCTTATGCCTGTAATCCCAGCTCTTTGGGAGGCCAAACCTGGTGGCTCATGTAAGGTCGGGAGTTCGAGACCAGCCTGACCAACATGGAGAAACCCCGTCTCTAATGAAATAAAAACAAATAAATGTAGCTGGACATGATGGTGCATGCCTATAATTCCAGCTACTTAGGAGGCTGAGGTAGGAGAATTGCTTGAACCCTGGAGGTGGAGGTGGTGGTGAGCCAAGATCACACCATTGCCCTCCAGCCTGGGCAACAAGAGTGAAACATCAACTAAAAGAAAAAAAATAAAGATTTTACCAGCCAAATATCTGCTGTCTTCAAGAGATTCACCCAACACGTAAGGAGTCGCATGAACTTAAGGTAAAGAGTTGGAAAAAGATACACTATGCAAATGTACCCAAAAATCAAGCAGTAGTAGCCATTCTTACATCAGATAAAATAGACTTTAAAGCAAAAACAGTTTTAAAAAATACAAAGAGTGACATTATATAATGATAAAAAGACTAGTCCAGGGCCAGGCGCGGTGGCTCAAGCCTGTAATTCCAGCACTTTGGGAGGCCGAGACGGGCAGATCACGAGGTCAGGAGATCGAGACCATCCTGGCTAACACGGTGAAACCCCGTCTCTACTAAAAAATACAAAAACTAGCCGGGCGTGGTGGCCGGCGCCTGTAGTCCCAGCTACTCGGGAGGCTGAGGCAGGAGAATGGCATGAACCCAGGAGGCGGAGCTTGCAGTGAGCTGAGATCCGGCCACTGTACTCCAGCCTGGGTGACAGCGAGACTCTGTCTCCCAAAAAAAAAAAAAAAAAAAAAAAAGACTAGTCCAACAGGAAAATATCACAATCCTAAGTATATATGCACCTAACCCTGAAGCTCCTAAATTTATAAAACAATTACTACTAGACATAAGAAATGAGATAGATGGCAACACAATAATAATGTGGGACTTCAATACTCTACAGGCAGCATTAGACAAGTCATCAAGACAGAAAGTCAACAATAACAACAAAAAAATGGACTTAAACTATACCCTAGAACAAATGGACTTGACAAATATTTAAAGAACATTCTACTCATACATTTTATTTGTCAGCACATGGAACATTCTCCAAGATAGACATATGATAGGCCACAAAACAAGTCACAATAAATTTTAGACAATCAAAATTATATCAACTACTCTCTCAGACTACAGTGGAATAAAGCTGAAAATCAACTCCAAATGAACCATCGAAACCATGCAAATACACGGAAATTAAATAAATTCTAGAAATTAAATAAAAACATGGAAATTAAATAAAAAATAAATTTAATATCAACCTGTTTCCGACTGATCATTGGATGAAATCAAGATTGAAATTTAAAAATTCTTTAAACTGAACAATAATAATGACACAACCTATCAAAACGTCTGGGATACAGCAAAAGCAGTGCAAAATGGAATGTTCATAGCGTCAAGTGACTACATCAAAAAGTGAAAGAGCATAAGTAGACAATCTAAGATAACACCTTAAGGAACTAGAGAAACAAGAACAAGCCAAATCCAAACCCAGCAGAAGAAAAGAAATAACAAAGATCAGAGCAAAACTAAATGAAACTGAAACAACAACAAAAATACAAAAGATAAATGAAATGAAAAGCTGGCTCTTAGGAAAGATAAACAAAATTGATAGACCATTACCAGCATTAGCCAAGAAGTGAGAAGATCCAAATAAGCTCAATTAGAAAAGAAACATAAGATATTGTAACCGATGCCACAGAAATACAAAACATCCTTCAGAGCTACTGTGAACACCTTTATATGCACAAATTAGAAAACCTAAAGATGAATAAATTCCTGGAAATGTACAATTCCTAGATTAAAAAACAACAACAACACTGAACAGACTATAACAAGCAGTGAGATTAAAATAATAATTTTTTAAAATTGCCAACCAATAAAAAAGTTCAGAACCAGGTAGATTCACAGCCGAATTCTATCAGACATTCAAATAAAAATTGGTGGAGGTGGGGCCAAGATGGCTGACTAGAAGCAGCATACCATAGAAAAGAACCATAATGGCATGTGAATCCTCTAACAGCACCTGAGGTACTCAGATTCTTTCATCAGAACTAACTAGGTGGCTGACATGATCCCTGGAGAGGAAGGAAGAGCAGTGTCATGCTGGGGACCACTTGACAGCCACATGGGGCTGGGGAGCCCCCACTCCCCAGCCAAGGAAGATGGTGAGTGAGCATGTTAACCATCCCAGGAAACTGTGCTTTTTCTGTGGAACTGTGTGACCCATGGATCAGAAGTTTCCACTCATGAATCCACACCATGAGAGCCTAAGGTCCCAACTCTTGAAAACAAGAGCTTCTTGGAATTGCAAGGAAAATGAGTGCTCAAACAAGGAAGTTCTCAGCAAGGCAAATTTACTTCTGCAGAAGGGTGCACAGGATACCAAGGCTTTTGACAGAAGGTGAGGATGGAGTTCACCTTTTGTCTGACTTGGGCAAAGATAGATTGCTTATTGTGGTCAAAAGGAAATCCAGGTTGGATTGTAAGTGTTGTTGTTGTGGCCCCATTGGTAATGACATAGCCATTCATAAATGTTGTCGGGGTGATTCTCCAAGGTAGCCCATTCCTGGCGGCCTCTGGCAACTCGACATATAGCCAACACTGTCTGTTGTTGGCTTCAGTGGCACCAGTGGTTACACAGTTGATAAATTTATTCTTGGCCTCAGACACAAAGACACAGGTTCTGACCATTAGTAGATTGGTTATTCCCTGTAATAACAAAAACAGAGGGGAACATAATATTGTTTCTCTTCTCTAGGAAATTATACTCTGCCTTGATTTTCTGCTTTCATAGCTACAAGGTCACCAGCATTAGGGGCAGGGTCTGATGGATGCTGTACCCATATATTGTCTCCAGGATTTCAGCTAACTGTATCCGTGGATCTGAATTTCCCAGTTCTGTATGTAGGCTCTGTTGGGGCAGAGATTTCCTCAGGAGTTAGTTGTTGACAAGGTTCCACTAACAATTGAGCAACCCGCAAGTCTGGTTTTATAACAAAAGAATCTGGAGTGGTATGGCCAGGTGCGGTAGCTCACGCCTGTAATCCTAGCACTTTGGGAGGCGGAGTCAGGTGGATCATGAGGTCAGGGGATTGAGATCATCCCGGCTAACACAGTGAAACCCCGTCTCTACTAAAAAAATACAAAATATTAACTGGGCATGGTGGTGGGCACCTGTAGTCCCAGCTACTCGTGAGGCTGAGGCAGGAGAATGGCGTGAACTCAGGAGGCGGAGCTTACAGTGAGCCGAGATCGTGCCACTGCACTCCAGCCTGGGTGACAGAGTGAGATTTCATCTCAAAAAAAAAAAAAGAATCTGGAGTGGTATTCCTTTAGCTATCCCCAGTAATCGCTATCAATTATACCACCATATACTATGATGTCTCTCATTGCAAGGTTTGAACATGTTGTAATCCATTTACCTGCACTCAAGTTTACAGTTATGGTGAAAATTTTGGCCTATTGATATTCCTGCTGAATAAATAGTCTGACAACAAGATAAATCAGAAATGCATGAACATCAACATGAAAAACAAGTCTGGGCACAGTGGCTCACATCTGTAATCCAAGCACTTTGGGAGGCCAAGGTGGGTGGATCACGAGGTCAGGAGATTGAAACCATCCTGGCCAGCATGGTGAAATCCCATCTCTACAAACATACAAAAATTTACTGGGCATGGTGGTGTGTTCCTGTAATCCCAGCTACTTGGGAGGCTAAAGAAGGAGAATTGCTTGAACCCAGGAGGGGGAGGTTGCAGTGAGCTGAGATTGTGCCACTGCACTCCAGCCTGGTGACAGAGCTAGACTCCATCTCAAAAAAAAAAAAAAAAAAAAAGGAAAACAGTGATAATGGTAGTGGTCAGCAAGATTCAGATATCTTCCCAGTATTGTTTTCCCCGAACCTCTTTGTTCCCAATTAACCATTTGTTTCGTTGCCACTGGGGCATCCAGGTGGTAAGACCTTTTGCTACTGACCGAGAGTTGGTACACAAATGACAAATCCCTTTGGCCTCCTTCTGAGTAGCTCAGAGCATGGCTACTAGTTCAGTTAACTGGCTACTTCCACCACTTCCTTCATCAAAAATGCTTTTTTCGTTGTTGGTGGTTTGCTTGTTTTTGAAGTGGAGTCACAGTCTGTCGCACAGGCTGGAGTGCAGTGGCACGATATCAGCTCACTACAACCTCCACCTTTCAGGATTCCAGTGATTCTACTGCCTCAGCCTCCTGAGTAGCTGGGATTATAAGCACATGCCACCACACCCGGCTAATTTTCGTATTTTTAGTAGAGATGGGATTCACCATGTTGTCCAAACTTGTCTTGAACTCCTGACTTGTGATCCATCCACCTTGGCCTCCCAAAGGGCTGGGATTACAGGCATGAGCCACCGCACCCAGCCAGAAATGCTTATGTTTTTAACAGGATTATAAGCCACAGTCTTCCAGGATCAGGTCTCACCAATGTATTTGGCAGATCCATCTGTAAACCAAGCATGTTTCTGATCCTTGGGCTTAGTTCTTTAAAGGATTTGCCCCATTGGGTGGGGTGATGTGGTTTCCTTCCCCATCTGCAGGAGTTGCTCAATGGTGTTTCAAGCTGGCAAGTTTCATACATTCTCATGTAAAATTGATACCCCCTTTGGTTTTGGCTTAGCCCAGTCTTGTATGTACCATTTCCATTTTATGTTGCTACTTTCTTGGGTGTGCCCTATCTGGTGGGTTTTGAGGGAAGTCATGATCCAAGTCATAATAGGAATTTCAGGCCTCATAAAAATATCATGGCTGAAGCAGAGGTGTTCTTTTTCTCACAAAGCCCAATAGCAAGCTAACAATCACTTCTAAAAAGGGGTATAAGATTTGTTGGCCTCTGGCAGTTTCTGGGTCCAAGACCAGAAAGGTACCTTCTTCCCATCTTGCTTCTGCCTAAGGCTCCAATTAGCAGGTTGATTTAGGACAGTTACTTGCAGTTCTACTGGCCCATCCTGCATGGGTCATAGATCCAGGGCCAGTTGCACCACTTGTTTAGCTTGTTCAAAAGCCATGCTCTCTTTCTCTCTCGAATGAAAGTCATAGTGTTTTCTAGTGACTGCATGCAGTGGTTTTAAAATGTTACCCAAGTGGGGAGTATTATGTCTCCAGAATCCAAACAATCCAATAAGTTTCTAGGCCTCCTTTTTAGTGGTAGGGGTTGCAAGTTCTAGTATTTTAGCCTTAGTCTTTGGTAAAATGGACTATTTCTCTGCATTCCATAGGATGTCAAGGAATTTCAGTTTGTGCACGTCCTTGAATTTTACCAAGGTTAATTTCCCATCCTTGAGACAGGAGCTGCGTTTTTATCTGCTCCAAGCCCTGGCTAACTAGTTCTTCAGGTTTACCCTGACCGGGCCATTCAGACAGCTACTTTTTTCAGCAATAGGCTGATAGCGTTGAGCCTGATCAGTCAAAACATAGGCCTGGCATTGGGCCAGGGTCAGTCTGGAAGTCAGATTAGCATTTTCCTTTTCCAGCTTACATTTCTTTTGTAGCAACCAGCCCCTGTCTTGACACATTAACCTATAAGCAGTAAATGAACACCATCCATTCCAGGAGATCTCCTCAGCATCCCCTTTGCTGACTGGAATCCCCTGCAGTGCTTCATGCACACTGAAAGGTTTAAACTGTACTAATTTAGATTCCCAATTCTCACAAAGGCTAGTTTCCCTTGCCCATTCAATCGCCAAGTGGAGAACTGTGGGAGTTCCCAACCCAGGATATGGGAAGCCCCAGAGCCTCCAGTCATTTCCTTGTGGCCAAAAAGTAGCACACTTTTGTTTTCGAATTCTGTTTTTGACATCAAAAATGTTCTGTGTGGGAAATACATGAGGGGAGAAGAAAAGACACACACACAATACCTTTAAGGGTAAACAAGCTTCATTCCACGTAAATGGCAATGCAGATATAATAAATAAATGCTATAATGAGCAAATGATATAATAAGCAATTTGCAATGGGAAGAGGAAAAGGAAAAAGATATATATATATATATTTACCACTATCAGACTATGGAGGATTCGCCACCAGACTGGGAAGCAACAGCCTGGGCTCCAGAGTCAGCCACCCATCTGTGCACAAATGAGGAGAGTTCTCTGGAAGCTTCAGCGTGGTCTGGGACCCTAGCTCTTTTATAACGAATTCTTTGAAGTGAGGCCCAGTCATGAGGGCCCTTCACAAGTAGGCTCAAGGAACACAAAATGGTCAACTTTGTTTTTTTTTGTGATTGTCTCTTGTTTTTCAATAACTAATGTATAGGAATAGGTTGAAATAGAGATTTCTCCAAAACAGCGCTGGATGAATGCCTCAAGGGCTCACATAACCTGTTCCAAGACTTGGTGACCATTGTTTGTGTCCATGTTCAATTGAGTTCAAATTTACTATTCAACTTTTTCTCCATAAATTCCCATGTCTTGATGAATGGGCTCTGGCTAGGCAAAGGGCAAGGTGAATCCTTTGGTCCATTACACAACCTCCACTTCCTGGGTTCAAGCAAATGACATAATAAGCAAATCAATATAATAAGCAGGTTGATATAATAAGCAAATTGCAATGGGAAGAGGAGAAGGGAAAAGACGTATATATATATGTGTGTGTCTTTACACTCACCAGACTATGGAGGATTCACCACCAGAGTGGGAAGAAATAGCCTGGGCTCCAGAGTCAGACACTGCACTCACCAGGTTATGGACAATTTACCACCAGACTGGGAAGAAACAACCTGGGCTCCAGAGTCAGACACCCTTCTGTGCACAGATGAGGAGAGGTCTCATGAAGTTTTGGCATGGTCTGGGACCCTAGCTCTTTTGTAACAAGTTGTTTGTCATGAGGCTTAGTCACTCTCAGGCTGAAGGTCAGACATTGTAACACCTGTGACCTGCACATATATGTCCAGATGGCCTGCAGGAGCCAAGTAGTCTGGGGCAGCTGAAGAAACACAAAAGAAGTAAACAGCTAGTTCCTGCCTTAACTGATTAACCAACATTACCCCATTCCACCATTGTGACTTCTCCATGCCCTACCTTAACTGATCAATCGACCTGGTGGCGTTCTTCTTCTGGACAGTGAGTCTTATGATCTGCCCACCATGTACCTTGTGACCCCCTACTCTGCTAACAATAGATAATAACCACCTTTTACTGTAATTTTCCATTACCTACCCAACTCCTATAAAGCAACCCCTTCCCCATCTGCCATCACTGACTCTCTTTTCATACTCAGCCCATTTGCACCCAAGTAAACAGCCTTGTTGCTCACACAAAGCCTGTTGGTGGTCTCTTCACATGGACACGTGTGACAGTTGGTGCCAAAACCTGGGACATGGGGACTCCTTCAGAAGACCAACCTGCTGCCCTCACCCTCACTCCATAAGGAGATCCACCTATGACCTTGGGTCATCAGACCAGCCCAAGGAATATCTCACCAATTTCAAGTCAGGTAAGCGGTCTCTTAACTCTCTTCTCCAGCCTCTCTCACTAACCTTCAATCTCCCCATTCTTCCAATTCCAGTTCTTTTTCCTCTCTAGTAGAGACAAAGGAGATGCATTTTATCCGTGGACCCAAAACTCTGGCACTGGTCATGGACTCTGGAAAACAGTCTTCCCTTGGTGTCTAATCACTGCAGGGACGCCTGCCTGATTATTCACCCACATTCCAGGGGTGTTCTAATGACCACAGGGATGCCTGCCTTGATCCTCCACCTTGGTGGCATGTATCCCCTCCCCTGGGTGGCAAGTATGACCCCTCTCTTTCCATGTCTCTACCCTCTCTTTTCTCTAAACTTACATTTTTACTATGGGCAACCTTCCACCCTCCATTCCTCCTTCTTTCCCCATAGTCTGTGTTCTCAAAAACTTAAAACTTTTTCAACTCTCACTTGATCTAAAATCTAAGATGGTTATCTTACAAGATCTAGATAATTTTTGTCATAAAATGGGCAAATGGTCTGAGGTGCCCTATGTCCAGACATTTTTTACCATTTGTTCCCTCCTTAATCTCTATTCCCAATGCAACTCCTCCCAAGTCTTCCTTCTTTTCCTCCTGCCTGCCCCTTCAGTCCCAACCCCAAGCATCACTGAGTCTTTTGAATCTTTCTTTTCTACCAACCCATCTGACCTCTCCCCTCCTGCCTGGACTGCTCCTCCTCAGGTCACTCCCCACCAGGCTGAATCAGGTTCCAACTCTTCTTTGGCCTCTGCTCCTGCACCCTATCACCTCCCCTCTTCACACTCGATCCGGCTTACAGTTTCATTCTGCGACTAGCTCTCCCCCACCTGCCCAACAATTTCCTTAGAGAGGTGGCTGGATCTGAGGGCACAGTAAGGGTTCATGTACCTTTTCTCTATCAGACCTTTCCCAAATCAGTCAGTGTCTGGGCTCCTTCTCGTCAGACCCCACTAAATATATACAGGAATTCCAGTATTTAAGCCAGTCCTACAATTTAACTGGGAGCGACTTAAATGTCATCCTAAATTCTACCCTCTCCCCAGATGAATGAGAAACAGTTTTTTCTGTAGCCATATCTCACACAGACACACACCCATCCGAAGCCAGGCCTCCAGGAAGGCATTAGAGCAGTTCGCTGAGAAGATCCCTAATGGCACTATCAGGCAGGCTCCCCAGGTATAGCTAGGTGAGATTACATGATTGCCTGCCTAGTTGAAGGGCTTTAAAAGGCAGCATACAAATCTGTTAATTATAACAAACTTAAAGAAACTACCCAAGGTAAAGACAAAAATCCAGCCCACTTCATGGCCCATTTGGTGGCTACCCTTAGTAGCTTTACAGCACTAGACCCTGAAGGACCAGAAGGATGTCTTATTCTCAATATGCATTTTATCACCCAATCAGCTCCTGACATTAGAAAAAAGCTTCAAAAATTGGAATCTGGCCCCCAAACCCCACAACATGAATTAATCAACCTCGCCTTCATGGTGTACAACTTCTGAGTTACAATTGCCAAGTGACAATGCATTTCTGAGTTATAATTACTTGCCTCTGCTGTGAAACAAAACACAGCCACACCCCCAGCACACAAGAACTTCAAAATGCCTAAGCTGCAGCGGTCAGGCATTCCTACAGGACCTCCTCCCTCAGGATTTTGCTTCAAGTGCCAGAAATCTGACCACTGGGCCAAGGAATGCCCGCAGCCTGGGATTCCTCCCAAGCCATGCGCCATCTGTGAAGGGACTCACTGGAAATCAGACTGCCCAGCTCACCCGGCAGCCACTCACAGAGCCTGTAAAGCTCTGGCCCCAGGCTCTCTGACTGACTCCTTCTCAGATCTGCTCAGCTTAGCAGCTGAAGACTGCTGCTGCCCAATCTCCTTGGAAGCCCCCTGGATCATCACGGACACCAAGCTTCAGGTAACTCTCACAGTGGAGGGTAAGTCCGTCCCCCTTTTAATCAATACAGGGGCTACCCACTCCACATTACCTTCTTTTCAAGGGCCTGTTTCCCTTGCCCCTGTAACTGTTGTGGGTATTGGCGGCCAGGCTTCTAAACCTCTTAAAACTCCCCAACTTTGGTGCCAACTTGAACAACATTCTTTTATGCACTGCTTTTTAGTTATCCCCACCTGCCCAGTTCCCTTACTAGGTCGAGACATTTTAACAAAATTGTTCACTACCCTGACTCTTCCTGGACTACAGCCACATTTTTGCTGCCTTTCTTCCGAACCCAAAACCTTTTTCACTTCTTCCTCTTATATCCTCCCACCTTAGCCCACAAGTATGGGACACCTTTATTCCCTCTCTGGCAACCAATCACATGCCCATTACTATCCCATTAAAACCTAATCACTCTTACCCTGATCAATGTCAGTGTCCCATCCCACAGCAGGCTTTAAAGGACTAAAGCCTGTTATTACCTGCCTGTTACAGCATGGCCTTTTAAAGCCTACGAATTCTCCCTAAAATCCCCCTATCATACCCATCCAGTAACTGGATAAGTCCTACAGGCTAGTTCAAGACCAACGCCTCATAAATCAGATGGCCCTTTCCATCCATCCTGTTGTGCCAAGCTCCTATACTCTCATCTCCACAATAACCCCTTCCACAACTCATTATTCTGTTATCGACCTCAGAGATGTAGCTGGGATTACAGGCGATCACTACCATGCCCGGCTGATTTTTTGTATTTTTAGTAGAGATGGGGATTTCACTGTGTTAGCCAGGATGGTCTCAATCTCCTGACCTCGTGATCCATCCACCTCAGCCTCCCAAAGTACTGGGATTACAGGCGTAAGCCACTGTGCCCGGCTATGCTCATGTTTTTCATGCTAAGAGTAGCTGTGTACATTGGATGTTTAGAGAGAAATTTCTTTTAGGGGAATATTTTCTGGCTGACATAATCAATCTTATATCAATCTGAGCTTTCTCTTAAGATCTGTTTAACTTTCTTCTTTCAAAATAATCTTGCCCAGATGGAGATCTGGTTTTCTCTCCAAATCTTTTTCTTTTCAGAAGCTCTATTAGTATACCGTGGTGCCTGAATGAGGTGAGCTGTCGCAGTGAGAACTTTTGGAGCTATCGCTATCTGGACTCATGCTGGAAACTCCGCAGTACTTTTTCCATGTCACCATTATAAGTATAAGCTGAGGCTGAAACATTGCTCCTATTATCAGGCCACAACATATGCAGAGCCATGACCACAACTATATTTACCTGTAAAATGTGTTACTGGAGTAGAGTATTTTTGTTCTTTCTCTTACACAAGAGTTAGCAAATCAGGACAGGTGATCCAGGTTCTGGAACTCAACCAAGGCAGTTTTATTTTTTTCTTTTTCTTTTTTTTTTTTTTTGACAGTTTCAGGCCTCTTCCCCGGGCTAGAGCACAATGGCACAGTCTTGGCTCACCGCAACCTCCACCTCCTGGGTTCAAGTGATTCTCCTGCCTCAGTCTCCAGAGTAGCTGAGATTACAGGCATGTGCTACCATGCCTGGCTAATTTTATATTTTTAGTAGAGATGGGGTTTCTCCCTGTCAGTCAGTCTGGTCTCAAACTTTTGACCTCAAGTGATCTACCCACCTTTGTTTTCCATAGTTCTGGGATTGCAGGCAGGAGCCACCACGCTCGGCCATGCAATTCCATATTTTACTCAGAATCAGCTTGAGTTTCTCCAGCCTGGCTTATTATTGAGCCATCAGCCCTGGGTCACTGGGAATTCTCTTACAATCACCTAGGTGCCTTTGAGGTATTTGAGGATGTCCAGAGAAGAATTGTGTCAGGCTGACAGGAGTGGTTAATTCTGCTTCTGTCTCAATGTAAGAGAAGTGAGTCATCCTGTATTTGTTCATCTCCTCATACAAGAGGTATCTCTGGTACCCAGATGGGAGTTTCTCCAGTTTCCTGGTAATTGGATAATAAACAAGGAAAAGATCTGGAGACCCAAATAGATAAACTAGTTGCTTCCATTTCATATGGCCATGAAAACAAAAACAAAAACAAAAACAAAAACAAAACCATGAAGCAGTCATGGTTCCTACAATCCAGAAACTTTTAATCTAGACTAGCAACAGGATAAATAATTAAATTATGCATCATATGGTTGGTACAACAAATAGATGTGTCCAACATCTTGGGGTTTGTATAGGCCAGTTTTGTTATATTGTTGTGACTTCTGTTGTCTACACCTGAAGGGATATTTATGAACAGAAGAATTGTTATTATATATTTTTTTCTTTTTTGAGATGGAGTCTCACTCTATCACCCAAGCTGGAGTGCAGTGGCAGAATCTCAGCTCACTGCAACCTCCATCTCCTGGGTTCAAGTGATTCTCCTGCCTCAGCCTCCTGAGTAGCTGGGATTATAGGTGGCTGCCACTGAACTTGGCTAATTTTTGTATTTTTAGTAGACATTTTGTTTCACCATCTTGGTGAGGCTGGTCTTGAACTCTTGACATCATAATCCACCTGTCTTGGCCTCTCAATGTGCTGGAATTGCAGGCATGAGCTTCTGTGCCCAGCTGTATAATTTTTATTTCTTTTACCTTGCTATGTGTACATATTTATTTTCTAATAAAATTGCCCTAGAAAGGCTGGGTGCAGTGGCTCATGCCTGTAATCACAGCTCTTTGGGAGGCTGAGACAGGTGGATCACGAGGTCAGGATTCAAGACCAGCCTGGCAGATGTGTGGTTTTGTAATAATACAAAAATTAGCCAGGCATGGTGGTGCATGCCTGTAATCCCAGCTACTCGGGAGGCTGAGGCAAAAGAATTGCTTGAGCCAGGGAGGCAGAGGTTGCAATGAGCTGAGATTACGCCACTGCACTCCAGCATGAGTGACAGAGCAAGACTCTGTCCACCCCCCCAAAAAATAATTACCCTAGAAAACCTTAAGGGATGTATGTAATTGCATGTTAGCATACAGTATAAAGTTGACAGGGTAGTGGCTAGAAGAGTCTAAAATTACAGAAACTCTTGGATTTAAGTTTCTTTTAGTTAAGCTTAGAAAAAACAAAACTGTAAGTACCGTAGTGCCATAGAGAACAGAATTCTACATAGGATCCTCCCCCTGTCACAGACCTGTTCAGATTCACCCTTTTTGGAGGCCTTATTTAGGTCTGACACTACCCTGAAGTCTTGTCTCACAGAACTGACTAGAAGAGATCAGAGTTTTGGCTGCTGAATCCCGCTGCCTTCTAGAGCTGGTGCTCACAATTTCCTTAAACCCAAAAGCAGATAAAAGAGAAAAATAAAGTATGTATTGTTGGGTCTTAGTTTTTAAATTTTCTATTAAAACCAGTGCTTGCAGAGACATTCTATTTAGTAACTTGCTTTCTATTCCTACAGACCCAGCCATTGCTACACAAGTCACAAAAAAGTAAACATAAACAGAATAAAATTTTCTGTAAACTACACTAAACTCTTCCTTTCTATATGTCTTTCATCTGTCTATATTTAGCTTTTATTCTTTACACTTTTTAAAAAGTTTGATGACAGAGAAACAGAAGAAGAAATAAAAATGCTGGGCCCTTTTTCTAAATCCTGAAAATTACTAAACGCTTAATACCAGCTCCCAGGGTGTTAGAGAATTAAATCACATAATGTGTTATGTCCAGCACATGCTCTGTATCATACTCTTGAGCTCATAGTACCTGCTTAATAAACATTGCATTAGTACAGGTGTACAAGTTGTTTTTAAATCCAAACTTATTGAGACATTGCTGCCTTCTATTTTCTCTGTAAACTTTAAAGAGCCAGCAAAGAATATGTCTTTATGATGGAGATGGGTTGTCCTTATTTGTACCAGAAGTATTTGGTTGTTACAAGAGTGCAGAGTGTAAGGGACCCTGTGCTGTGCCTGCTTCTCTAACTAATGCTAATATTGAGCCAAGGGGAAGCAACATCAGCATTGACAGGAAACTTGTTTAAAACACCCATTCATGGACCTTTTTCAAACCTGCAGAATCACATTACACAAAGTGGGGCCAAAATTACCAAGTGATTTATAATCCTGTTAAAGCTTGAGAAGCAATGCTTAGCTTAGTGGTTATCAGCCCAGGCTTCTCATTAGGATCACAAGGCCAATTTGCAGAAATCTCTTGTGTCCTCCCCACAGCTTCTGTTCATTGTTGTGGGTGGAAGCATCCAGGTTGTTTTAATTAGGGCCTCATGTGACTCTAAGGTGAGGCCAGAATCAAGTACCAGGGCTTCAAAGTACATTCATGAAAATTAAGTTCCACTTTTGCACTAAAGGGTGGTCACAAGGCCTGTTCTGTTTGGATTTGGTGGGGACAGGTCAGTGTGGCACATATTTGCATCAATGTAGCAGAAATTGCTGGTGTCTGTGGCCAGTGATGGCACCTGAGGAAAGGAAAGGAGAAACTTATGCTATTATCTTCATGGAGCAGCACGTTGTTCCTGAATCTCTTCTGTTTTAAAAGATAGAAATGGGTGGACTTTTTCTGCCAGTTGATGTCATGCTAGCAAGTAAACATGTGGTACTGACACCTTTAAAGGCATATTCTCAAGATGCAGGTGTAATTTGTCCAGAGAGTCTCATCTGAGAAGGAATTCAGAGAAGAAGGAGAAAGAAAAAATGGCTTTTCTTCAGGTAAACATGTCTCAGATGAAGAGCAGTACTCTGCCTCCTAGACTGCCATGTGTTTAGTACTCACAAACCTTTACTTCTCTACTTGTGTTTTTCCTCCCTAATGAGTTTGGTTTAAGTACCTCTTAAAGTTCTTATGATAGTCAAGGGTCTCTGAAAAATATTTCTTTCCTATATCCCAGAGCCTTTTCTACATTTTATACATCATAGTTTCTTATATGCCATGCAGAATTCTCAGCAAGAATTTATGGTCTGAAATGTAGGATACAGTAAATATCTCCTTAATGGTTTCAGCTTGTTAATTTCTTTTAAAATCCAAGAGAGGAAAATTGTTAAGTACAATGAGTTCTGAAGTTCTCTTCAAAGAACAAATATTTCAGTATTTTCAGCTTCCCTGTTCTTTGTTCTCCATTCTAATGTTTAAATTCCTCTATCTTTATGTCTCCTTGCCCCTAGTTTCAGTAAATGACCCCCTTCTAACTCACATATTTAGGGTCCTTACTCATCCCCAGTCACCTAATCTGTTCTGAGTCACCCATAGTCACCTGCTCTGAGTCATCCCTAGTTACCTGCTCTATTCTGACTCACCCCTAGTCTAGTGCCTTGGAACCGTACTTCCTGCTGAAACTACTCACTGGGCCACCCTTGCTCTCTTTAAAATAGCCAATCAGAATTAGCTAAGACTGTGCAGTCTAACCCTAGCCAATAGGAGAAAGACACAGCAGTAGGGACTAGAGGTGTAAGGGGTAAAACCCCCTTCCCCTCCCTTGTCCAGTTGTGCCCTTGCTATTGCTCCATCTGTGAGACGCAGCCTTCTATAGGAGTAAATGTGCCTTGCTTAGATGTTCTCTGTTTGAGTGCTCGTTTTCTCTGAGACTTCGAGTAATTGTTCCCAACACGCAATATTAAAAATGTTCCCTTGTGGTTGTTGAACATGAAAAGATGTTGATACTCAAGATTTCTATGGGGAAAAACTGTGGTCCTTAGTAAAGATGGAAAACATGCAATGTTGAGGCTCCATCTGTGTGTTCCGTTAGCTCTATGCAGAGCAGGATTAAGAAAATGGTTATGGCCAGGCGCTGTGTCTCACACCTGTAATCCCGGCAGTTTGGGAGTCTGGTGGACCACAAGGTCAGGAGATTGAGACCATCCTGGCTAATATAGTGAAACCCCTTCTGTACTAAAAATGTAAAAAAAAAAGAAAAGAAAAGAAAAGAAAAAGCCAGGCATGGTGGTATGAGCCTGTAGTAACAGTACTCGGGAGGTTGAGGCAGGAGAATCACTTGAGCCCAGGAGGTGGAGGTTGCCCTCAAAAATGTACATGTTCATGCCCTTAATTTTATACTTTGTTACCTAGAAAAATATCATATATGAACTGGTGTTGTGGATCTTATGCTGCTCTTTTTTCTCAGAGTTAAAGAATACATTAGAGAATATTTCTGTGTTGAAAATTATTTTATTGGATAATTTTAGTCAGTCCTATAAGTAAGAACCAGTTCTCTTTACTTTCCAATTTCACCTTAAGACAAAATAAAAACTCCGCCCATGGCTACTTGGTAAAAATGTGTGTTTGTGTGTGTGTGTTTTAGGGGCCATTACAATTTAGAGATGTGGCCATAGAATTCTCTCTGAAGGAGTGGCATTGTCTGGATACTGCACAGCGGAATTTATATAGGGATATGATGTCAGAGAACTACAGAAACCTGGTCTTTCTTGGTGAAGATAACTTTAATACATAATTCATAATACACCCTAAAGGTTTTATTTCTTTTTTGTGGAATGTTTTTTAGTAATTTATTCTTTGCATCAAAGAGTTTCAGAATGCTTTTTTTCCAGAAAATCTTCAGAATTTGTTCATGTAGAAAAGAATTTCTTCAAGATGTTTCATCTTAATCCAAACTTTCCACATTCCTGAGTTGAGCTTTATTCTTCACTCTAAACTTGTGGTAATTCCAGGAATTTTGGCATAAAATATTGTTGCCCCCACCTGAAAATCTAACTGCCAGCACCAAGTTTTGATTCAGTAGTATCAGGTAGTAAAATTAAAAAACCTGCATGCAGGGCCTGGTGCGGTGGCTCACGCCTATAGTCCCAGCACTTTGTGAGGCTGAGGCAGGAAGATTACCGAAGGTCAGGAGTTTGAGATCAGCCTGACCAACATGGAGAAACTCCATCTCTACTAAAACTACAAAATTAGCCAGGCATGGTGGCGTACACCTGAAATCCCAGCTACTCCGGAGGCTAAGGCTGGATAATTGGTAGAACCCGGGATGCAGAGGTTTCACTGAGCTGAGATCACGCCATTGCACTTCAGCCTGGACAACAAGAGCTAAACTCGGCCTAAAAAAAAGAGAAAGAGAAAAAGAAAAAGAAACCTACAAGTTGAAAGCATTTTCTAAATATTTAGAAATTTCTGTTTTAACTTAGTATTTTGGTCTTAATTTACTAGAATATTGTATTACATCCTCTCTGCATTACTAGCTTGTAATTGGAGAATATGAGAAAGATTCATGTTACTTATTTTTAATGAAACAGGTATTGTTGTCTCTAAGCCAGGCCTGATCACCTGTCTGGTGTAAAAAAAATAAAACCTTTGACTATGAAGAGACATGAGATGATTGCCAAACACTCAGGTGGGTGTGAGTGAAAATGAATACAACAGATGACACAGATAAGAGATCCCAAGATTAAAGAGAAAGTCAGTCCTTAAAATGTGTTTTGGGAAGCTGTATTCCAAAGGAAATAGTTCCTGGGCACCTGTTTTTGTTTTTATTTTTGTTTTAATTTTTCCCTTACAAAGGGACATCTTCTGTCATATGCTTTTAAATTCTTTAAGGATTCTTCTTTTCTTTCAGTGAGCTTCCTTCAAGTTCACAGTGAGAGCCAGTGTCCACTTCATAGCATATGAGAGGCTGCATAATCTGGCTGCTTTTCCAGTGTTTTGGGGACACACAAATCTCTGCATGGTTTTGAGAAACTAAAACTATTCCCAAAGTTCTCTTTTTGCATGAGGTCTGAGTAGTAGTTTCTGTTGAATTTTTTTCTGCTCAGTTTTCTGCCCAGTCCATTCTGTTTTTATTACTATATAATATTGAAATAGAGTTCAAGCGTATAAGTATGATACCTTTCTGCTCTGTTCTTTTCATCAAGATTGCTTTGGCAATTCAAAGCTTATTATAGTTTCATGTAAATTTCAGAATTGTATTTTTCATTACTGTCAGAAAGATACCACTGCAACTTTAATAGGAAGTTTATTGAATCTATAGATCACTTTGAATAATATGGCACTTTAATAATATTTATTCTTTTAATCCATAGACATAAAATATTTTAAAACTTATTTATAACTTTTCTAATTTTTTCATTTTTTTAGTAAAGATTTTTTACTTCCTTGGTTAATTTTTTTCTCATAAATTTATTATTTAATGCTATAGTAAATAAGATTTTTTCTTCCTCTATTTTATCAGATAGTTTAATTGTATAAAACTGTACATATACTTTTATGTTAATTTTATATTTTGCTAATTTACTGAGTGTATTTATTAGTTTAGATAGCTTTTAATGTATTCTTTATGGGTTTTTAAATATAAGATTATATGATCTACAAGCAGCAATTTTTAATTTATTTTTCTTCAATTTTAATGGATTTTTAAAATTTCTTTGACTAATTCTTCTGCTACATACTTCCAGTGCTACATTAAAGTAGAAGCACTGACAATGGGCACAATATAGTTTTGTATTGGTATCTGATTTTGATGGAGCAAATGCCACTTTGAGTTTTCATAAACTGATTTCAGAAGGAAAAGATTTTTTTGTTGGGCCCTTAGGGTGATGAGATGCCCTCTGAATTTGTAGTGAAGAGGGGTTGTAGCTTGGTCACCAGGCTGCTGGGTCTGCACTAGGGTCCACCTTTAGTTGGCTTGTTACAGGGGCTTGGGTAGTTGTAATTCCCATTTATTTTTGGACAGACTGAATGTCCTTCAGGACTTTGCTCCATAAGGGCAGACACTAGGGCAAGTTTTTGCAGCTGGGCCTGCATATGGTGGGCCTTATATCAGGATATGGATGAGTATGGCTTTCAGTGAGTACCAGAGAGCATTTCTTCAGGTAACTGTGTGAATTTCTATACAGGCAGAACTGACCATAAACTGTGGCTCAGGTAACTGAAACTGAGTCATTGAACCGCCTCAGTGACCCTAGTAAAGGCCAAGGTCTGCAGGCCTGGATGCATGCCTGTAAATGGGCACCTTCCTCCAGATCTCTGGAATAGCAAGACCTCTGCCAGACTGTGGCTGGGAGGAGTTTGTGGTGGTTACAGAGTAAGTTCAGAATTCTCAGAGGAACCAAGCTGGGTGAACCCTATCCTGGTCTGTAACCAAAACAAGGGTTCTGTAGTATCCAAAGTGAATGAAAGCCTGCCTTCTGAATAGAACACTTCTCAAATTTCAGCTTTAACAGCATTTCACAACTGCAGCCCTGGATCTCAAATCTCTCTTAGAGGCACTTATTTTTGAGATGTCATCTTGCTACATAACCCAGGCTGGTCTCAAAATCCTGGCCTGAAGCAGTTCTCCAACCTTAATGTACCACGTAGCTGTCATTACAGATGTGAGCAATAATGCCCTGTTCTCTCATAAAGGCATTTTTGTCAGGGATGGCTGACATTTTTTTTGTTGTAAGGGAATGTGAAAATACGGTACTTTTAACCTTTTTGTCTTGCTGATGTCACTCTCCTTACACATTTTTACTTTCTATTTTCTATTTCAAATTTGTCTCTAATTTTAGATTCAGATATTTAGGACAATATGCTAGAATTTGCATGATATGCCAGAAGTAAATGAGATAATTAGTAGGCACCTCATATTTACTAAAATAGTTACATATATGTTTAAGTCTGAGGCAGGCAAAAAAGAATTATAGGATTTTCATTTACTTGTTTCAGTCTGTCTAAATAATAACAGTTTATTTCTTAATATTTGTTTTACATATCAGAGAGTCTAACCATATTCTGCAAAATATATATCTTTTCCTATATTTAACAATGTAAGGCTATTCTTTGCTTCTAAAGTTGGATTACAGCAGTTTTATTTTGTGTAACAATAGCATATATTTAAAACATAAAAAGCAACCCTAGTTTTTTAAAAAGGCTAATTTATTAACTTTCTCATTAGAATCTTCTATTTATAATTATACTACATATTCTCTGAAATTTTACTGCCACACAGTGCATATCAATGATTTAAAATATTTGTATATGATGAGTACATAGTAAGAGTTAAATACTGCAGTTACGTAGATACTTTCTTTTCTTTTCTTTTCTTTTGAGAAGAGTTACGCTTTCTCACCCAGGCTGGATTGCAGTCATGTGATCTTGGCTCGCTACAACATTCATCTCCTGGGTTCAAGCAATTCTCATGCCTCAGCCTCCCAAGTAGCTGGTATTGCAGGTATGCGCCACCACGCCCAGCTAATTTTTGTACTTTTAGTAGAGATGGGGTTTCACCAGTTTAGCCAGGGTGGTCTTAAACTCTTGACCTCAGATGATCTGTCCCCCTTGGCCTCCCAAAGTGCTGAGATTATAGGCGTGAGCCACCACACCCTGCCTGACAAATTTTTTTTGATGATACACCAATGTAGTATACCAGATTTTATGAATAAACATTTCTCTTATTATTGTTTTGAAATTCTGTGTTAGCGAGTTTCTTCAGTGTAGATTTATTTATTATTATTATTATTTTTTTTTTTGAGAGGGAGTCTCTCTCTGTCTCAGCTCACGGCAACTTCTGCCTTCTGAATTTAAGCCATTGTTCTGTTTCAGCCTCTTGAGTAGCTGGGACTACAGATGCATCACTAAGCCCAGATAATTTTTGTATTATTATTAGAGATGATGTTTCACCATATTGGCCAGGCTGGTCTCAAACTCTTGACCTCGTGATATGTCTGCCTCAGCCTCCCAAAGTGCTGGGATTACAGTCATGAGCCACTGAGTCCAGTCTTGGTGTAGGTTTCCTAACATCAGTTTATTGTGTCTATTGGTTTTACTTATGTAATATAATTTTAGACAATTTGCAATTCTGTTTGTATACTTTAAGTCAATTTAGTTTTAACTAAGAAATAAATTATGCATGTCTATCACAATCAGATTACATATGTATGTGTGCTAATCTATAAATATGACCCAAATTTTAGTTATGCCTTATTTCATATTCTCTATTAGTTAATTTTCGATGGTAGTTTTATCTTGTCTAAGTGAGTAGTCATGGAGATAGTCTTACTTTCACCACGTGTTTAGTGATTAATATATATTTCTTTCTTTCTTTTTTTTTTTTTTTGAGATGGAGTCTCGCTCTGTCACCCAGGCTGGAGTGCAGTGGCCGGATCTCAGCTCACTGCAAGCTCCGCCTCCCGGGTTCACGCCATTCTCCTGCCTCAGCCTCCCGAGTAGCCGGCTAGTTTTTTTTGTATTTTTAGTAGAGACGGGGTTTCACCGTGTTAGCCAGGATGGTCTCGATCTCCTGACCTCGTGATCCTCCCGTCTCGGCCTCCCAAAGTGCTGGGATTACAGGCTTGAGCCACCACGTCCGGCCAATATATATTTCTTTTTGTGAGAGAAACACTTTTGTGATTCGAAGTTAATTTTCAAAAAGATATATAATTCTGGATTTTTAAAAAGTTTTTCTCAATAAACATTGTTTTAAAAACACATAACATAAAATTTACCGTCTTAAATGTATTGATGTGTATACTTCAGGGCCAGGCACGGTTGTGGCTCTCATCTGTAATCCCAAGATTTTGGGAGGCCAAGACAGGAGGAGCCCTGGAGCCCAAAAGTTTGAGACCAGCCTGGGCAACATAGAGAGACCCCTCTCTCTCTCTATATATATATATATAAATTAGTAATCGCCAGGTATGGCGGTGTGCAGCTGTGGTCCCAGCTACATGGGAGGTTGAGGGAGAGTCAAAATTGTGCCACTGCACTCCACCTCAGGTGACAGAGTGAGACCCTGTCTCAAAAAAAAAAACTTTTCATTTCAGGCGTATTAAGTATATTTACATTGTTATGCAAAAGACTTCTAGAAACTTTACATCTTGCAAAACTAAAACTCAATACTCATTAAGTAACAACATCTAATTTTACCCTCTCTCCAGCTTTTGACAGACAAACCTTCCATTTTCTGTTTTTATGATTTTGACTACTTAGGATATCTAATATAGGTGTAATCATACAGTATCCATAATTTTGTTACTAGATTAATTCAGGTGATATAATATTCTCAATGTTCATGTTAAAATAGAACAAGGCTTTTTAAGGTGGAATAATAATCTATTGTATGTATATGTTACATTTTTGATATGTTTATAAATCAAGAGACATCTGGGTGGCTTCGGCCCTTTGGCTTTTGTGAATACTGCTGCAATAGACATGGATTTTCAAATATGCTTCCCATGTCCTGTGTTTTTTTTTTGTTTGTTTGTTTTTTTTTTTTCAGATGGAGTCTTGCTCTGTCACCCAGGCTGTAGAGCAGTGTTGCAATCTCAGTAAACTGCAACCTCTGCCTCCTAGGTTCAAGCAATTCTCCTACTTCAGCCTTTTGAGTAGCTGGAGTTACAGGTGCCACCACCATGCCCAGCTAATTTTTTGTATTTTTAGTAGAGATGGGGTCAGGTTGGTCTCAAACTCCTGACCTCAGGTGATCTGCCCCCTTGGCCTCCCAAATCGCTAGGATTATGGGTTTGAGCCACTGCGCCTGGCCTTTGTTATATATTTTGGATATAGATTTATAAATGGGGAACATTTATAACTTTTTAAAATAATGGCTGCATCCTTTGTTTTCCACCAACATTTAACATCGGTTTCATTTTTATTGCATCATCAACAGATTTGCTGTTTTTAAAAAATATATAGTGGCCATTCTGATGGGTGTGAGGTGATTTTCTTTGTCAGTGTTTTTTTATTATTATTTTTCATTTCTTTACAAGTTAGTAATTTTTTGTGTCTTTTCAAATGCTTTTTCACATCTGTGTACTTTTTAAATGAAAATTTTGTCCATTTTTAAATCAAGTTATTCAACTTTATTGTTTAGTTTTTAGAGTTGTTTGTATATTTTGAATATTAACTTATTTCACATGCAATTTGCAAATGTTTTCATCCATTTTCTAAGGGACGTTGTTACTCTTGAATTTTTTTTTTATATGCAGAAATTTTGAAGTCTAGTGTAGTTAAAGTTTTCTGTTATTTCATTTGCTGCTCATGCATTTCATTTTGTATCTAAGAAAATGATGCCAAGACCAATGTCATGTCTTTTTCCTGTAGTTTTTCTAAAAGATTTGTTAGTCTTTTATGTCTAAGTATTTTATTTAAAATATATTTTAAGTCAAGGAAATAATCCAACTTTATTTTATCAGTTTCGATATTTGGTTGTCAACATCATTTTTTGAAAAGATTATTGTTCCCTATTTTGTGCTCATGGCAACCTTGTGGAAGATCATTTGATCATATACAGAAGGGTTCATTTCTGAGCTCTCTATTTTGTTCTTTCATCTGTTAATCTTTGTGTCAGTATCACACTGTTTATGTCCTGTAGCTTTTAATGGTAGGTTGTATTGACATCTTTGAAAAATGACATTTTTTTGACACCACAGCAAGAATGTGTTGAAGAATGTGCTTCATATTCACATAGTTTTGAAGTTGCCAGTTTGACTTCTGCTTTTAATTCCTAGTTTCATTGAATTTTTGTTAGAAAACACACAGTGTATAATTTTAATCTTCTTAATGTAATTTGTTGTTGTTTTGAGACAAGATCTTGCATCCCAGGCTGCAGTGCAGTGGCATAATTTTGGCTCACTGTAGCTTCAGCCTCCTGGGCTCAAGTGATGCTTTCAACTCAGTTTTCTGAGTAGCTAGGACTACAGATATGCATTAGCATGTCTGGCTAATTGTTTGCTTGTTTGTAGTGTTAGGATCGCACAATGTTGTCCAGGTTGGTCTCAAACATTTGGCACCAATGGATCCTCTTATCATGGTCTCCCAAAGTGTCCTAACACTTATAGGCAAGACCCATTGCACACAGCCAGTATTTTTAAATTTAATAAAACTTGCTATGTGTCCTAACAGAATACACCAGATGCAAATAGGAATATTGTGTATTATCTTGGTTTTCACTGGAGAGTTTTATATGTTTCTGTGAATCCTAGTTGGTCTATAATATGGTTTGGATGTCCATGTTGTCCAAACCTCAAGCTGCAATATGAATCCTCAGTGTTGGTTGTGGGACCTGGTGGGACATGTTTGTGTCATGGGGGCAAATTTCTCATGAATGGCTTGGTACAACCTCTTGGTAACTAAAAAGTTTACACTCTATTAATTCAAATGATAACTGGTTCATTAAAAGAACCCAGATCCTTCACCTTACACCTGCTCTGTCTCTTGTCATATAATACGTGTAGTTACTCTTTACCTTCCACCATGATTTTAAGCTTCCTGAAATCCTCACCAGAAGCATATGCTGGCACACACTTACACAGTCTGCCAAACTGTGAGCCAAATAAATCTTTTTTCTTTATAAATTATGCACTCTCAAGTATTCCTCTATATGCAAAACAGTTAATAAAGTCTATAATGTCTTAGTTTTCTATTTCTTATTTTTTATCTGAATTTTCTCTTTATTACTGCAAATGGGGTCTTGATGTCTGCAATTATTATGTTGCTATGTATGTCTTGCTTCATTTTGGCAATATTTGCTTCATATATTTTAAAGTCCTGATGTTATATACACATATGCAGATAGATAGATAAATATTATTGTTATAGATTCCTGCTAAATCAACTCACTTTATGATAATATAATATCAGTCATTGTCTCGTGGCCGTACTTAAAGCATATTATATCTAATATTATGACCACCTTTCTCAATTGTGGCAGTATTTTCATGGAATACACTTTTTTTATTCTATTACTTTTAACCTATTTGACTCAATGCTGAAATGAGTCTTTTGTAGGGAGCATATTGTTTGCTTTATAAAAAAACCAATCAGGCATTCTATTATTTTCTTCATATAATTGTATTTATTTATATATTCTTTTTTTTTTTTTCCAGATGGAGTTTTGCTTTTGCTGCCCAGACTGGAGTGCAATGGTGCAATCTCAGCTCACTGCAACCTCTGCCTCCCAGGTTCAAGCAATTTTCCTGCCTCAGCCTCCCAGGTACCTGGGATTACAGGCACCTGCCACCATGCCTGGCTAATTTTTTTCTATTTTTAGTAGAGGCCGGGTTTCATCATGATGGCCAGGCTGCTCTTGAACTCCTGACCTCAGGTGGTCAGCCTGCCTCAGCATCTTAAAGTGCTGGAATTACAGGCATGAGCCACCACACCCAGCTTCATGTATTTTGGAGATAGGGTCTTAGTCCGTCAACCAGGATGATTTGCTGGCTTCACTGCTGCCCAAACCTCCCAAACTCAGATGATCCTCTCATTTCAGCCTCTCAAGTAGCTGGATTACAAGTATACGCCATCACACCCAGCTACCTTCTTTGTATTCTTTGTTGAGACAGAGTTTTGCTATATTGCCCATTCTGTTCTTGAACTCCTGGGATCAACTGATCAGCCTACCTTGGCCTTACAAAGTCCTAAGATTACATTTCATTGTATTAAGTAGTTTAATTAAGTTATATTTAAAATGATTGCTTAAAGAAATGAAGTTGTTATTGCCAGTTATATTGTTCTTGTTTTATGTGTTTTTACTAGTATATTTTTCTCAATTCCTTTTTTACTTTCTTAAATTTAATTTAATTTTGTACTGGCATGCTTTGATTATTTTTTATTTTCTTTTGCATACTTTCTATAAATATTATCTTTGTAATCATCTTGATAGCTGGAGATTACGAACATCTTAAAGTTAAAGCAATATAATTCTCATAACTTCAACTGAATACAAAACTATGCTTCTATATTTTTGTTATTGATATTAAAATTATTTTATATGGTGTATCTATTAACAGATTTATGCAGAGTTACATATTCTATAAAAGTACTTTAATGGTTTTATGTACCTTTTTTTTTTTGAGATTGAATCTTGCTCTATTGATTAGGATAGAGGATAGTGGTGAAATCTTGGCTCACTGCAACCTCTGCATCCCAGGTTCAACAATTCTCCTGCCTCAGTCTCCCAAGTAGCTGGGATTACAGATGCCTCCCACCAAGTCTGGCTAATTTTTTGTATTTTTTAGTAGAGATAAGGTTTCACCATGTTGGCCAGGCTGTTCTTGAACTCCTGAATTCAGGTAATCCACGCACCTCAGCCTTTCAAAGTGCTGGGCTTCCAGGTGTGAGCCACAGTGTCCGGCCAGAAGTTACTTTTTAACTTACTATTCACAGCCTTTCATATCAATACAAAGATTGACACATCTAGATATAAATATACATAGCAAGACAAACACTCACATAGAGAATTATATAAATATTTCTATCTAAATATTTGTATATACAAAAGATGTTCCCCAAGAGACATTTTTAATCTTTTAGCATGCTCTAAAGATGCTGATGTAGAATTATTTTCTTCTTCTTTTGCTAAATAGCATGTCAGAATGGAACATAGTTATACAATGTTGTTTATGTAAATATCAACAAAGCTCTATCTTCAAGGGCAAAGCCACAGAAATAAGCTGAAAAGAAAGTCATATAACACATCTGTCCAGAACAGTATCTCAGCTCCCTGCATGTCTGTACATGTTCTGTTCTCATGCACCATTTGGTGCCTGTCTTGACAAAGCCACAGTCAGCATTTAGATAATTGGATGATTGGATCCACCTGGGTTAAGCCACCTGTCTGGCTGGGATCACCTGGGCTGTGCAAATTGGCTGATTGCAATCACCTGGTTTCTGCTAATTTGCTTATTTAATTGATCTTGGCTTCAGGGGTAACATACAGAGATGTCCTCTGACCTATTTTATTTCTGTGGCTTTTTTATTTTTGAACGTTGTATGCAGAAATAAACATTTCATAGACATACCCATGTGACTCATTTTCTGTGTATATATTTATCTAGCCACCTATTTTATATCTGTATGTACAGAAAGAAGCCTATAAAATAAACTTGATCAGAGGTTATTTCCATTTTCTTTCTCTAAAGGTTAGGTAAATTCAATCAGCTACTGAGCTCTGAAGATTTATTCAAACCAAGCCACACACCACATCACATTTTTTAAAAAAATGTAAAAGTGTCTTTAATAATCTGGCATCTGGGTGTTTTTAATTCTGGTCTCATTAAACTAGCCCATTGAGGTTCTTTTCATCTATCTAGGAACTGCCAGAAATGCTTGACACCAGTGGGCTGAGCCTTCCTCACAAAGAAGATTTTACCTGGTAAGTAAGAGCCACCTGTGGCACTTCAGTGATTGTTCACTATCACCCATTTGAAATGTGGCCAACTACCATGTACCATATTTGCTTCCATCATCAACATCTGTCTTCTAAAAAGAGACCTAGACTAATTTTTTTGTTACCATAAGTACCCGACTTCTGCCACAAAGACAAAAAGACAGGAGTGTGATTTTACATCACACACTCTTGGAAATACATACAGTTCTTGTCTTGATAGAAGTTCTAAAAAGAAAGAATAAGTATTCTCATATTTAGGTTAGAACTTTTGGACTGGAGCTGGATTATCTCGACCCTATGTACAACAATAAAAGAAAAGTCAACCCTGACATGGCAGTAAATAACTCCAGTGGCCTTAGAAGCTTTTCATCTTCCAGAAGTGCACAACAAAGCCCAGTGCTTCCTTTGAATATACTAAGTGCAGCAGAATGTATATCAGAGCATTCCTCTATTTCTGTACTATTCTAGATATAGTATTCTATAGGGAAAATATTTTTATACATGTATGGAAGCTTTTGTGTTACTGTTTGTAGCAATAACTATCAATACTTTCACTTTCAACATCTTTATTCTGTTTGAATATAAATACAAAGTTTGTTACAGCTTCAGATATATATATATTTATATATACTTAGGTAAATATATGAATATATGCACACACATGGTAGGTAAACACAAACTTATATGAATGTGTGTATGTAAATATTAATGTATACAGACAATATTTTCCCACTTTTTAAAATATAGAGCGTATACTAAGAATGCAGATGTAGAATTAATTGACTTCTGTTTTGCTCAATAGCATATCAGAATAAAACATAGGCATACGATGTTGTTTATATAAACATAAAGCTTCAGCTTCAGGTTTCAGGCCTTGTAAATAAGCTGACAGTAAAGCTGTGTGGTACATGCTGTCCAGGTTAGCATATAGGGCCCTGCATTTCTTCTTGGTGTGCATGGGCTATTTACATTTACCATTTTGGGCATACCTTAATGAATCGGTAGCTGCTATTTAGATAATTGGTTGATTGGAATCACCTGTACTGAACTAACTGGCTAATCAAATTCACCTGGATTGATTAATTGGCTGATTGAAATCACCTGGGCTGAGCTAATTCACTGATTGAAATAACCTGGGCTGAGTGAATTGGTGGTTTAAAATCACCTGTGCTAAAGTAATTGCCATATAAGATTCACATCAGCTGAGCTAACTGACTGATTAGTATGACCTGGAATAAGCTAGTTGGCTGTTAGAAATTACCTGGGCTAATCAGCTGGGATAGGCTAATTTGCTGATTGGATTCTCCTGGAGTGTGCTAATGGGCTGCTTGGAATCCCCTGAGGTAAGCTAATTGGTTGATTTAAATTATCGAGCTGAGATAATTTATTCAGAAAAGTTTAACACTTGGCCGGGCCAGTGGCTCATGCCTGTAATCCCAGCACTTTGGGAGGCTGAGGCAGGGGATCACTTGATGTCAGGAGTTTGAGACCAGTGTGGCCAACATGGTGAAATCCCATTTATAGTAAAAATACAAAAATTATCCAGGTGTGGTGGTGGGCACCTGTAATCCCAGGTACTGGGGAGGCTGAGGCAGGAGAATCACTTGAACCCGGAAGGTAGAGGTTGCAGTGAGCCGAGATTGTGCCACTGCACTCCAACCTGAGCAAGAGTGAAACTCTGTCTAAAAAAAGAAAAGAAAAGAAAAAAAAAAAAGTATATATATATATACCATCAGAGGATGCTAACTTGAAGTATTTTAAAGATGTTCTCTAAGAATCTAAAACTATTTTTACTTTTAGTTTCTATAAATGTTTCTTAAGCATTTTTAATTTCCAAAAATCTTTTACATAAATGTTGTCTGTTTTATTTTTCTGAAGAATTTAAATAGAGTAAAATTATACACATCAAAAAACCTACTTTTCTGGTAATAGATCAGCTTAATTTTCAGAACAAATATGTTAAACTTCGCAAAACTTTATGCTGACCAATTTGATCAGTAGCCTCTTTCATACAACTGGGAGAGATGACACCGAGATGTAGCATTCATGTTGGGTGAGAGACTAAATGACTGCCAGTAGCTACATATTTTTCTGTTTTACTAACAAATGTTGATTTTCATTTCTATATTGTCTCAAGTTATGTTAATAATGAAGTAATAAACTTTATACAGGAAATTTCACTTATTTTTTAATCAGCCATAATAGTATGCAAAGACAGAGAAATGAAGGTTTTTAACAGTCATAATTTATATATTAAAATTAAAATACCTCTGGAAATAAAGGAAAGGGAGAAAGAAATATACAAACAAACAAAAGGCAGCCTGGTGAACATGGTGAAAGCCTACCTCTACTAAAATTACAAAAATTAGCCTGGCGTAGTGACGCACACCTGAAATCTCAGCTACTCAGGAGGCTTAGGCATGAGAATTACTTGAACCAGGGAGGCAGAGTTTTCAGTGAGCAGAGATGACGCCACTGCACTCCAGCATGGGCGACAGAATGAGACTCTGTCTCAAACAAAACAAAACAAAACAAAACAAAACCAAAACAAAATAGAAGGAAGGAAGTGCATTATCACAATAACTAACCTATGAAATCAACCTAAATGTCCATCAATAGGTGAATGGAAAAATAAAATATGTACACAATGAAATGCTATTCAGCCCTTAAAAATAAGATAGTCTTGTTATTTGCAACAACATTCATGAACGAACCTGAAAGATATTATGCTAAGTAAAACAAGTCAACACAGAAAAAAGCGGAAAACATAATCCTAATTTTTTTTTTTGAGATGAAGTTTTGCTCTTGTCACCCAAGCTGGAGTGCAGTGGCACCATCTCCACTCACTGCAACCTCCACCTCCCAGGTTCAAGTGATCCTCTTGCCTCAGCTTCCTCAGTACCTGGGATTACAGGCACATGCACCACACCCAGCAAAGTTTTATATTTTCAGTAGAGATGCGGTTTTCCCATGTTGGCCAGGCTAGTCTCAAACTCCTGACCTCAAGTGATCCACCCACCTCGGCCTCTCAAAGTGTTGGGATTACAGGCATGAGCCACTGTGTCCAACCCACATAATCCTATTTCTATGTAAAGTGTAAACAAAAAATTTAAACTCATAGAAGCAGACAGTACATTAATGAAACAACAAAAAAATATTTCCTATGACTTTTTTGTCTGGTAAAGAGAATTTCTTCATGATCTTTCAGGGATTATTATTATTTTTTATTTTCTGCATTCTCCTGTTCTTGAGCCTATGGATGAAAAAAGATACAGAGAAGGCACATTTGCCTTTTATCCACTTCACTTCTACTTACTATTACTCAATGTGGGTACAGCTGAGAATAGCAATTTTCTGGCAGGACAGCCACTTCTCAGCAATATTTCAATGTGTTCTTCACTTTGTATCAGTGAAAAACAGGCCAGCAAGTCCTAGGAAAGCACATGGTGCTACTGCTACTTTAACAATGATCAGGTCGAGCATGGTGGTTCACTCCTGTATTGCCAGCACTGTGAGAGGCTGAAGTGGGTGGATCACAAGGTCAGAAGTTCGAGGCCAGCCTGACCAATATAGTGAAACCCCACCTCTACTAAAAATACAAAAATTGATGAGCACAATCGTTCATGCCTATAATCCCAGCAGTTTGGGAAGCAGAGGGCAGTGGATTGCTTGAGGTCAGCAGTTTGAGACCAGCCTGGGCAACATAGTGAAATCTGGTCTCTACCAAAAATACAAAAAATTAGCCAGGTGTGGTGGCAGGTGCCTGTAATCCCAGCTACTCAAGAGGCTGTCAGGAGAATTGCTGGAACCTGAGAGGCCAAGGTTGTAGTGAGCCATGATTGTGTCACTGCACTCCAGCCAAGGTGACAGACTGAGACTCCTCTAAAAAAAAAAAAAAAGTTAGCTGGGTGTGGTGTTAGGTGCCTGTACTCCCAGCTACTAGGGAGGCTGAGTCAGGAGAATCACTTAAACCTGAAAGTTAGAGGTTTCAGTAAGCCAAGATCACGTCACCACACTCCAGCCTGGGTGACATGAGACTCAAAAAAACAAACAAAAAAAAACTGATTATGTAATCATGAATTGCACTTGTTTGGTTGCTACTCATGTGTGAAACAATGTTATTTGGCTTGAGGTACTGGTTTTGGATTTTTTTTTTTTTTTTGAGACAGAGTTTTGCTCTTGTTGCTCAGGCTGGAGTGCAACGGCACAATCTTGGCTCACTGTAACCTCTGCCCCTAAGGTTCCAGCAATTCTTCTACCTCACCCTCCCCAGTAACTGGGATCACAGGTGCCTGCCACCACGCCTGGCTAATTTTTTGTACTTTTAGTAGAGATGGGGTCTCACCATGTTAGCCAGGCTGGTTTTGGACTCCAGACCACAGGTGATCCACCTGTCTCAGCCTCCCAATGTGCTGAGATTACAGGCATGAGCCACTGCAGTCATCCTGGTTTTCTATATTTTTTCTAAATTTACCAGTAATACAAAATTCTTCACTAAGAAGACTTTATCTTATTCAAATGTTTTGAGATTTTATTGACATTTAACTGTCTGAATTATCTGGAACATTGAAATTTTCCATGAACTTAAATTGGTTACTATAGATAATCTTTTAGTAAAAGCTTTTCTGAGGCAGAGTAATACTTGTGACATTTTATTATCATATGGAAGATGTGTATTAGCCATGTTTTCAGCAATCACTCTGAACACAGCATTCTCGGTTCCCAGGTAAAAAGTAAAGTAGAGGTTCCTCTTCAAAGAGTTTCCTCCCCATCTAATTAGGAATAGTAACTTCTCTTAGAAGCAAAGTTTATTCAAAGTCCTGTGCTAACATTCCTAAATATCTGCTAGCCATAATAAAAAAAAGAGGCCATTCCAAGATGGCCAAATAAGAACAGCTCCAGGCTACACCTCCCAGCATGAGTGACACAGAAGACAGGTGATTTCTGCATTTCCAACTGAGGTACTGTGTTTGTCTCACTGGGGCATGTCAGACAGTGGGTACAGCCCACCAAGTGAGAGCCAAAGCAGGGCAAGGCATCACTTCACACAGGAAGTGCAAGAGGGAAGGGAATTCCCTTTCCTAGCCAAGGGAAACCATGACACACAGCACCTGGAAAATTGGGTCATTCACACCCTAATACTACACTTTTCCAAGGGTCTTAGCAAATGGCACACCAGTAGATTATATCTGACGCCTGGCTCGGAGGGTCACACGCACATGGGGCCTCCCTCATTGCTAGCACAGCAGTCTGAGATTTAACTGCACAGTGGCAGCGAGGCTGGGGGAGGGGCCCTCGCCATTGCTGAGGCTTGAGGAGGTAAACAAAGCACTGGGAAGCTCAAACTGGGTGGAGCCCACCACAGCTCAAGAAGGCCTACCTGCTTCTGTAGACTCCATCTCTGGGAACAGGGCATAGCCAAACAAAAGGCAGCAGAAGCCTCTGCAGATTTAAATGTCCCTGTCTGACAGCTTTGAAGAGAGTAGTGGTTCTCCCAGCATGGAGTTTGAGATCTGAGAATGGACTGACTGCCTCCTCAAGTGGGCCCTTGAACCCCAAGTAGCCTAACTGGGAGGCACACCCCAGTAGGGGCAGACTGACACCTCACACAGCCGGGTGCCCCTCTAAGATGAAGCTTCCAGAGGAATGATCAGGTAGCAACATTTGCTGTTCAGCAATATTCACTCTTCTGCAGCCTCTTCTGCTGATACCCAGGCACACAAGGTCTGGAGTGGACCTCCAGCAAACTCCAATAGACCTGCAGCTGAGGGTCCTGACTGCTAGAAGGAAAACTAATGAGCAGAAAGGACATCCACACCAAAACCGCATCTGTACGTCACCATCTTTAAAGACCAAAGGTAGATAAAACCACAAAGATGGGAAAAAAACAGAGCAGAAAAGCTGAAAACTCGAAAAATCAGAGCTCCTCTCCCCCTCCAACAGAACGCAGCTCCTCAACAACACTGGAACAAAGCTGGATGGAGAATGACTTTGACGACTTGAGGGAGGAAGGCTTCAGACGACCAAACTTCTCCGAGATAAAGGAGGAAGTTCGAACCCATCGCAAAGAAGCTAAAAACCTTGAGAAAAGATTAGACGAATGGCTAACTAGGATAACCAATATAGAGAAATCCTTAAATGACCTGATAGAGCTGAAAACCATGGCACAAGAACTATGTGACAAATGCACAAGCTTCAGTAACTGATTCGATCAACTGGAAGAAAGGGTATCAGTGATTGAAGATCAATGAATGAAATGAAGTGAGAAGTTCAGAGAAAAAAGAGTAAACAGAAATGAACAAAGCCTCCAAGAAATATGGGATTGTGTGAAAAGACCAAATCTATGTCTGATTGGTGTACCTGAAAGTGATGGGGAGAATGGAACCAAGTTGGAAAACACTCTTCAGGATATTATCCAGGAGAACTTCCCCAACCTAGCAAGGCAGGCCAACTTTCAAATTCAG
>NW_012123931.1:6107373-6107869 GCF_000951035.1 Colobus angolensis palliatus
AAAGAAAAGAATTTTCAACCCAGAATTTCATATCCAGCCAAACTAAGTTTCATAAATGAAGGAGAAATAAAATCCTTTACAGACAAGCAAATGCTAAGAGATTTTGTCACCAACAGCCCTGCCCTACAAAAGCTCCTGAAGGAAGCACTAAACATGGAAAGGAACAACCGGTACCAACAACTGCAAAAACATGCCAAAATGTTAAGACCACTGATGCTAGGAAGAAACTGCATCAACTAACAAGCAAAATGACCAGCTAACATCATAATGACAGGATCAAGCTCACACATAACAATATTAACCTTAAATATAAATGGGCTAAATGCTCCAATTGAAAGACACAGACTGGCAAATTGGAAAAAGAGTCAAGACCCATCAGTGTGTTGTATTCAGGAGACCCATCTCACGTGCAGAGACACATGTAGGCTCAAAATCAAGGGATGGAGGAAGATCTACCTAGCAAATGGAAAACAAAAAAAAGGCAGGGGTTGCAATC
>NW_012123931.1:6108789-6110056 GCF_000951035.1 Colobus angolensis palliatus
CTAAATGCCCACAAGAGAAAGCAGGAAATATCTAAAATTGACACCCTAACATCACAATTAAAAGAACTAGAGAAGCAAGAGCAAACACATTCAAAAACTAGCAGAGGCAAGAAATAACTAAGATCAGAGCAGAACTGAAGGAGATAGAGACACAAAAAACCCTTCAAAAAATCAAATGAATCCAGGAGCTGTTTTCAAAAACATCAACAAAATTGATAGACCGCTAGCAAGAAAAATAAAGAAGACAAGAGAGAAGAATCAAATAGACGCAATAAAAAATGATAAAGGGGATATCATCACAGACCCCACAGAAATACAAACTACCATCAGAGAATACTATAAACAACTCTATGTAAATAAACTAGAAAACCTAGAAGAAATGGATAAATTCCTGGACACATACACTATCCCAAGACTAAACCAAGAAGAAGTTGAATCCCTGAACAGACCAATAACAGGCTCTGAAATTGAAGCAATAATTAATAGTCTACCAACCAAAAAAAGTCCAGGTCCAGACGGATTCACAGCCGAATTCTACCAGAGGTACAAGGAGGAGTTGGTACTATTCCTTCTGAAACTATTCCAATCAACAGAAAAAGAGGGAATCCTCCCTAACTCATTTTATAAGGCCAACATCATCCTAATACCAAAGCCTGACAGAGATACAACAAAAAAAGAGAATTTTAGACCAATATCCCTGATGAATATCGATGCAAAAATCCTCAATAAAATACTGGCAAACAGAATCCAGCAGCACATCAAAAAGTTTATCCACCATGATCAAGTGGGCTTCATCCCTGGGATGCAAGGATGGTTCAACATATGCAAATCAATAAATGTAATCCAGCACATAAGCAGAACCAAAGACAAAAACCACATGATTATCTCTATAGATGCAGAAAAGGTCTTTGACAAAATTCAACAGCCTTCATACTAAAAACTCAATAAATTCGGTATTGATGGAAATTATCTCAAAATAATAAGAGCTATTCATGACAAACCCACAGCCAATATCATACTGAATGGGCAAAAACCGGAATCATTCCCTTTGAAAACTGGCACAAGACAGGGATGTCCTCTCTCACCACTCCTATTCAACATAGTGTTGGAAGTTCTGGCCAGGGCAACAAGGCAGGAGAAAGAAAAAAAATGTATTCAATTAGGAAATGAGGAAGTCAAATTGTCCCTGTTTGCAGATGACATGATTGTATATTTAGAAAACCCCATTGTCTCAGCCCAAAATCTCCTTAAGCTGATAAGCAACTTC
>NW_012123931.1:6117896-6119796 GCF_000951035.1 Colobus angolensis palliatus
ATTCACAGTAGCAAAGACTTGGAACCAACCCAAATGTCCATCAATGACAGACTGGATTAAGAAAATGTGGCACATATACACCATGGAATACTATGGAGCCATAAAAAAGGATGAGTTCATGTCCTTTGTAGGGACATGGATGCAGCTGGAAACCGTCATTCTCAGCAAAACTATTGCAAGAACAGAAAACCAAACACTGCATGTTCTCACTCATAGTTGGGGATTGAACAATGAGATCACTTGGACAAAGGGTGGGTAACATCACACACCAGGGCCTGTCATGGGTTGGGGGATGGGGGAGGGATAGCATTAGGAGATATACCTAATGTAAATGACGAGTTAATGGGTGCAGCACACCAGCATGGCACATATATACATATGTAACAAACCTGCACGTTGTGCACATGTATCCTAGAACTTAAAGTAAAATAAAAAATAAGAAATTTTAAAAAGACTTAAAAAAATAAAAATAAAGATAAACCAATGTACTTTATGTTCTTAGCCCCCACAATTTAGCCTAAATATTTGCCCTGGCATGCTTATACTGGTCCAAGCAAGCATTAGGTCATAGCCTGTTACTCTTCCTAATTTGAAGGTGCTTTTACCTTTCTCAGCATTCCACAAGTTACTTCCTCCTTCCTTTGTTCTCCTCTGCCTGTGCTTTTTAAAAAACATTCTAAGTTGCTAAACAATTGGGAGAAATACAGAATGTGAGGTCCTGTTTCAGCCAATGAAAATCGGACACATCAGTAGAAAGGATGCATCAGGTTATAAACGACCCTGTCTCCTTTTTTCGGTGTATTCTTGTGGCAAAACTGCTGGCGAGTGTACCATTTCTGAAAAAAGTAAAAATGGCCTTGCTAAGAAAATTAATGTTCAAGTGCCATTTCTTTATGGCTCCAGAGAACAAGCATTTCTAACAGCAGTATGGACCCTGAGTAACTCAGGAAGAATTGGTATCTCTGTAAAGAGGCAGAAGAAAATGCTGAGTGGAGGTGCACCACACTGCACATCAATGCTTTCCACATGCAGCTATTAGGGTCTTAACTTAATTGGGCTGCTATCTGCATAGCTGGATACTTACTAAATTTAGTCATACTATTTTTTATCAGCTAATGGAATCTGTTACCCATTAATTTTATACATTTGCTTGTTTGAAAAACAAATCTTTTTTAAATTCACTCTAAATTGAGACTACATTTACAATCTTCAATTTTTCAGTGTTGAAGTAAATCAGAGTAGAGCAATGTGTGTATATGAGGTGCATTTTCCTGCCTATCAAAATTCTTCCAGCTGGGCACAGTGGTTCAAGCCTTTAATCCAAGCACTCTGAGGTCAGCAGTTCAAGATGAGCCTGGGTAACATGGTAAAATCCCATCTCTACTAAAGATACAAAAATTATCCAGGCATAATGGTGGGTGCCTGTTATCCCAGATACTTGGGAGGCTGAAGCAGAAGAATCGCTTGAACCAGGGAGGCGGGGTTAGCAGTGAGCTGAGAACACACCACTGCACTGCAGCCTGGGTTACAGAGAGAGAATCCATCCTTCATTTACTTGGAAACCCTGGGAAGCCACCTATAAAATATTCCCTTTAAATAGTTTAGCCAGGAGTTTTTTTTTGTTGTTGTTGTTACATAAATTAACCCATTTATTATAGGCCAGTGATGTCTCAAAGAGTAGAAGAGCGTCTACTGGTCTTTCAACTCCTTCAGTCTTCTGATGGCGGACTTTACCGTGACAGCGGAAGTGGTATTGTATGTCCAGGCACCGCCGGCCACTGTCTTCATGCAGGAACCACAGTGCCAGATCCCCACAGCTCGTCTCTTCATCTTGGTTTTGCCACAGAAAGAGCAAGTGTACTTGGCGTGCTGGCTGATTTCAATTTTCTTCACCATTTTC
>NW_012123931.1:6119846-6126327 GCF_000951035.1 Colobus angolensis palliatus
ATCCCCACAGCTCGTCTCTTCATCTTGGTTTTGCCACAGAAAGAGCAAGTGTACTTGGCGTGCTGGCTGATTTCAATTTTCTTCACCATTTTCCGGAGGGAGGCCCCATAGCGGGTTCCGTATTTACCGACGATCCCGACTTTCTTGGTACGTTTGGCCATGTCGCCGTGAACTAGGTCCGAGCCTAGCCAGGAGTTTTTATTTCAAAAGTTCAAAAACAATCATTGAGAAAAGCCAAAATCTTTCTGTTTCTTGTTAGTCATCTGGCCATTTCCATAAGTATGGCAATTACACCAAGCCATTGAAAAGATGTGGTTTTGGTTAATTTTATCCCATTTCAAATGTTTTCTCTAGTTGTTACTTTGGTCCTGTGACTCTGAAAGAAACTATCTACATAACTAATCATGCATTCAAAACATATTCATATTAAGGTGTTTACAGTTTAATCTTGTATTACAGTATAGTAGAATACTCTATGTTAATTATAAATTCATCGTTTTTAAGGTTTTTCAAATGTGAAAACAATTAAGTATGCTTTTTGAAGTAAGTCCAATTCTAGGACATTACCCACTGGTCTTCATGGTATTTCTGTAATGAATAGTGTTAACCTGGGTCACCAGAATGGTGCAGACATGCTGATTGAAATAGAATGAGTTCAGCATTGTTGGTAGACTATCAGTATCCCAGAGGCTGATCATTCACTACAGCTTGCTAAATATTTTTCCATAATGCCAGTAAGCACTTTTACCCAGGTTACCCTTTTCCTCCCATTAATGTGATCCTGTTGTGGTCTCCTGTTTCTCTTAAGCTATCTCAGATGAGAGGTGATTATTTCTCACACGACTGAGAGTCCCTTTTTTACCCTCTGCCATAAGATCCTCTTATGCTCCTTACTGAAATCAACATGTAGGAGGCAGGATGAAGACAATATACAAACATGTTTCCTGCCATGTGGCCACCAAGAGCAGCTTACAATATGCTCCACCTAGAAGTCACTTATTTCCAGGCCAGCAGGGGTGTTTTTCTATGGTGTGTCTCTTTCTCTTAAAAGCACATCTGATTAAGTTTAGCACAATCAGGATAATCTCCATTTTGATAAAGACAAAGTCAACACATGAGTAACCTAATTTCATGAGTGATTTCCCAGCACAGTCACACATGTTTCTACCCTCAAGAGGAAAGTATTACACAGCAGGTGTGCAAGAGACTGGGAATCCAGGGTATTATCTTGGAACGTTGTCTACCCACCTAAATAAACTTTTAAAATAGTCTTTCACCAGTTACAGTGGCTCATGCCTGTAATACCAGCACTGTGGGAGGCTGAGGCAGGTAGATCATGAGGTCAGGAGTTTGAGATCAGTCTGGCCAACATGATGAAATCCTGTCTCTACTAAAAATACAAAAATTAGTCAGGCGTGGTGGCACACACCTGTAATCCCAGCTACTAAAATGGCTGAGGCATGAGAATTGCTTGAACCCAGGAGGTGGAGGTTGCAGTGAGCCTAGATCACACCACTGCACTCAGCCTGGGTGACAGAGCAAGATTCCATCTTGAAAAAATGAAAAGTCTTTCTGCTGCTTTTGTTATCTACATAAACAAAGATATCAACTGGATATAATAATTATTTTCCAGTTTTATTCACTACAAATCTTAGCATGTTTTTCTCGCTCATTTTTCCTGTATGCACCATTTTATACATTCACACACACATAGAATAAAAATATATCCAATTATTCAATTTTGGTTGAATATTCGTGAAAATAAGTGTTAAAAATTCTTTTTTTTTTTTTTTTTTTTCTGTTTGAAGAGGGGTTTTACTGTTGTACTCAAGAGTGTTGTTTCTGGAGACAAAGTTGCCTGTGCTTTAATAGGGAGATTCCAGGGAGAATCCAAATCATAAGGTGTAATATTTTACATTAATAAATTGAATACAAAGCAGTAAGTATAAATTTGCTTTCAGGATTTTCAAAGTGTTTAGTTTTGTTAGTCACCTAATTAGTTTTGTTGTAATAATTGATCTTCTGAAAATATGTACAAACTTGTACTCACACAAAAACACTCATTTCATAGTATTCATACACCTAAGGTTTATCTTCAGAGTAATATGAGTATATTTAACTCTATGTAAATTAAAACTAAGTCTGTATGCTTGCAGGCAGACAGACCATACATTCAAAGAAAGCTATATAACAAATTTATTAATAAATTTTCAGGACTTCGAAATACATGGACTTTGTTTCTATTTCTTCTTCTGTTTTTTGTTTTTTTTTGAGATGGAGGCTCACTGTCACCCATGCTGGAGTACAGTGGTGCGATCTCGACTCACTGCAACCTCCACCTCCCAGGTTTGAACAGTCTCCTGCCTCAGCTTCCAGGTGTGCACCACCATGCCTGGCTAATTTTTGTATTTTTAGTAGAGACAGGGTTTCACCATGTTGGCCAGGCTGGTCCTAAACTCCTAGCCTCAAGCATTCCACCTGCCTTGGCCTCCCAAAGTGGTGGAATTACAGGCATGAGCCATTGCACATGGACGTATTTTATTTATATTTTTGTATAATTATTGTGACCATAAAAAAACCTGTAGTAACAATTTAATTTTACATTTTAAAATAAATAAAAGCATATAATTACACTGTTGGTAATACAAAAGATAAATGCTAGAGGTTATGGATACCATATTTATCCTACTGTAATTACTACATATTGTAGGCGTGAGTCAAAAGATGCCATATAAGGCATAAATATGTACACATACTATATAACCACAAATATAAATAACAAATTTCAATAAGAAAAAAGAGTAAAAATTTAATCTGTGGAAACAATATTCTTTAACTCATTTGCAGTTTAAAGCCATTGGCAAAGTGATTACTAGAGATGTTATTCCACTATATAACAAATCATATATTGCTACCATCTTGTAGCCGCACCCTTGAGTAAGGTGGGATATAGTGGCATGATAATGCTTCATTAAACGCACAATAGTCTTAACATGGTTAAAAAATAATAAAATTAACTTCACACACAATTTTTTTTTTTTTGAGGGGGTGGGAGCACAGAGTTTTGCTCTTGTTGCCCAGTCTGGAGTGCAATGGCATGATCTCGGCTCAGCACAACCTCCATCTCCCTGGTTAAAGCAATTCTCCTGCCTCAGCCTCCTGAGTAGCTGGGATGACAGGCATGCACCATCATGGCTGGCTGATTTTTTTGTAATTTTAATAGAGACGGGGTTTCTCCATGTTGGTCAGGGTGGTCTCGAATTCACCACCTCAGGTGATCCACCCACCTTGACCTCCCAAAGTGCTGGGATTTCAGGCATCGAGCCCAGCCTTAACAATTTTTAAATGTACCGTATTTTATTACATAAAAGTACAATTAGTAAAACAATATACTAATTTATTTTAACATACTTTCAACTATTTCTTTGTGACACTATAATGTAGAAAAGTATTGCTCTGAACATTTACCTTATACATTACTTAATAGAGGTTTACTACAAAGAACCTCTCCACTTATATTTTCATTATGCATCTTACATTTTAATGTCCTTACTCTTTTATAGAAAATGTCATAATGTCCAAGTAATTTTTAAATGTCTAATATCTCTGATGTAGAAGCAATTGATCACTTGCTTTCACATGTGAATAAAATAGGAATAAAATAACAGCATAATTTGAAAGCTGTATTACATCACTATTCAGTTTTCAAAAAATTTTAAGCAAGTATACTTTCAATGTAATTACAATGCTTCCAAAAATCTCTTTTTAAAGTTACATACAAATCATTTATCTAAAAACTGTAGTTGTGGGTTAGTTTTTATACTCAAGTGTCAGTGCCTTAGTTATTCTACTGTAGATTCTGATATTTATATACATTCTATTTCAAATTAAATGTTTTCATATTTACTGCATCTGCAAAACTATATTTTAGTATAAACTCTCTGGTGTTTTCTAAGATGTAGTTTCTGGAAAAAAAAAAAAAGTGTTTCTAAACGTATTACATTTACAGGACTCATCTCCAATATAAATTTCCTGATGTTGAACAAACTTGAGCAACTGCTTCAGGGTTTTCCTCTAGTACAAAATGTGTGCAATAAGATCTCTGATATAAGTAAATGTGCTATAACCCCCTTTATAGTTGTAATAGTTGTCTTCATATTTCTTCAGTTTATAAAGGCTTATACTTTCTGAAATATTTTTTGACAGTAATTACACTCTTAATGCTTTTACTAAAAGGAACCTTTTTATGTTAAGACATGAGTAGGAGTTAATGGGTTTTCCATATTCCTTATATTTGTAGAATTTTTCTCAAGGACAATAGCTTTCTTGTGAAATAAGGTGTAAGTACTGATTAAAAGTTTTGCCACATTCTTCACACTTGTAGGAGTTTTGCCAGTATGAGTTATCTTACCCACAATCAAGTGTGGCCACCATATAAAGGCTCTATCACATTTTATATATTTCTAGGGTTTCACACCAGAATAATTATTGTTATGTATAGAGAAGTTGGAGGGGTTGGTAAAAGCACTGTCACTTTTTTTAGGTTTGTGGAACTCCTCCTCAGCATGAATTATCACCAAGTCTCTTAAGAATTCAGAAATGGTGGCCAGGCATCATGGTTCATGCCTGTAATCCCAGCACTTTAGGAGGCCAAAGTGAGTGGATCACCTGAGGTCAGGAGTTCAAGACCACCCAGGCAAACATGGTAAAATTGCATCTCTACTAAAAATATAAAAATTAGCTGGGCATAGTGGTAGGCACTTGTAATCTCAGTTACTAGAAAAGCTGAGGCAGAAGAACGACTTGAATTCAGGAGGCGGAGGTTGCAGTGAGCCAAGATCGTGGCATTGTATTCCAACTTGGGTGACAAGCGTGAAACTTCATCTCAAAAAAAAAAAAAAAAAATTGATTGAAAACTTGTTATAGGCTTTGCCACATTCTTCAGGGGCCACATTCTTTAAGGTTTCTGTCCAATATGAATTATGTGTCATAAGGGTTGAGAACTCCCTCTTTGTCACATTCTTTATATTTGTAGGGTTTATGTTCCATATAAATTCTCATATGTAGTAAAAGTTGATAGCTGGTTAAAAACTTTCCCACATTCATCAAACTCATAGGGTTTCTCTCCAGTATGAATTATCTTATGTCTAGTAAGGGTAGAGGAGTGTTTAAGGCTTTGCCACATTTTCACATTTGTAGGGATTCTCTCCCATATGAATTATCTCATGTCTTCTAAGGTTTGAGGATGAAATAAAGGCTTTGCCACATTTATTGCACTTGTATGGTTTCCCTCCAATATGAATTTTCTTATGTGAAAAAAGGGTTGTGGGATGGTTAAAAGCTTTGCCACACTTCACATTTGTAGGGTTTCTCTCCAGTATGAATTCTCTTATGTCTAGTAAGCGTAGAGGAGTACTTAAAGCCTTTGCCACATTCTTCACATTTGTAGGGTTTCTCTCCAGTATGAATTCTCTTATGTCTAGTAAGGGTAGAGGAGTACTTAAAGCCTTTGCCACATTCTTCACATTCGTAGGGTTTCTCTCCAGTATGAATTCTCTTATGTGTAGTAAGGTGTGAAGACCAGTTGAAGGCTTTGCCACATTCTTCACATTTGTAGGGTTTCTCTCCAATATGAATTATTTTATGTGTAGAAAGGGAAGAAAGGTACTTAAAGGTTTTGCCACATTCTTCACATTCATAGGGTTTCTCCCCAGTATGAATTCTCTTATGTATAGTAAGGACAGAAGAGCGCTTAAAGGCCTTGCCACATTCTTCACATTTGTAGGGTTTCTCTCCAGTGTGAATTTTCTTATGTGTAGTAAGGTTAGAGGAGCGGTTAAAGGCTTTGCCACAGTCTTCACATTTGTAGGGCTTCTCTCCAGTGTGAATTTTCTTATGTGTAGTAAGGTTAGAGGAGCGGTTAAAGGCTTTGCCACAGTCTTCACATTTGTACCACTTCTCTCCAGTATGAATTATCTTATGTGTAGTAAGAATAGAGGACCGACTGAAGGCTTTGCCACATTCTTCACATTTGTAGGGTTTCTCTCCAGTATGAATTCTCTTATGTGTAGTAAGAGTTGAGGAAATGTTAAAAGCTTTACCACATTCTTCACATTTGTAGGGTTTCTCTCCAGTATGAATTCTCTTATGTTTAGAAAGGGGAGAGGAGCGCTTAAACACTTTGCCACATTCTTCACATTTGTAAGGCTTCTTTCCAGTATGAATTATCTTATGTGCAGTAAGGGAACAGGAGTACTTAAAGGCTTCACCACATTCATCACATTTGTAGGGTTTCTCTCCAGTATGAATTCTCTTATGTTTAGTAATGGTAGATGAGTCGTTAAAGGCTTTGCCACATTCTTCACATTTGTAGGGTTTCTTTCCAGTATGAATTATTTTATGTGTAGAAAGGGAAGAAAGGTACTTAAAGGTTTTGCCACATTCTTCACATTCATAGGGTTTCTCCCCAGTATGAATTCTC
>NW_012123931.1:6127202-6134626 GCF_000951035.1 Colobus angolensis palliatus
TCACATTTGTAGGGTTTCTCTCCAGTGTGAATTTTCTTATGTGTAGTAAGGTTAGAGGAGCGGTTAAAGGCTTTGCCACAGTCTTCACATTTGTACCATTTCTCTCCAGTATGAATTATCTTATGTGTAGTAAGCTGTGAGGACCAGTTGAAGGCTTTTCCACATTCTATACATTTGTAGGGTTTCTCTCCAGTATGAATTTTCTTATGTGTAGTAAGGATTGAGGACTGGTTAAAAGCTTTGCCACATTCTATACATTTTAAAGCTTTTTTTCCAGTATGTCTTGTCTTATGTCTGTTTGTATTTGAAAATTGATGACAGACTTTTCCATATTTATCACATTGAAATATTTTGCTCTGGGTAGTTGTCAAACATTGGTTTAGTCCACTATAACCTCTTTTGTGCAACTTACACTCATCCACACCTTCACAGCCTTTTTTAAACTGTAAATTGTCATGTCCATATTTTTCATATCTTCTCAGTATCAGTTTTTGGAAAGAATCTTTTATGCTCTCTTCTGGCCAAATGTCTTGGGTAAAATGAGAACACAAAACTGAAAGAAACCATAAAAACACATTACTTCAATTGCTAGACTCAGATAAATATACTTTATAAATCAAACCTATACAAGTATACATACTACATAAGCAAGATGACATAGTAAAATATCACAAGCTGTAATTTCTTCCTGGACATATAAATTTAACCAAAGCATACTGCCCAAAATACATTTGTAAAAAATTTATAATTAAGTGTGTGAAGGGCCCCAGGTGAGCACAATGCAAAGAACCACATAGAATAAAAACAAAAGTCTGTTGCTTATACCCAACAGAGCTCTTCCTGCTCTCCAGTATAACATTGTGCCTTTAAAACTAAATTGTTGGTCAGGAATGATGGCTCATGCCAGTAATTTCAGCACATTGGGAGGTTGACATGGGTTGATCATGAGGTCAGGAGTTCAAAGGGAGCCTGGCCAAGATGGTGAGACCCTGTCTCTACTAAAACTACAAAAAATTAGAAAGGTGTGGTGGCAGGCACTTGTAATCTCAGCTACTCAGGAGGGTGAGGCAGAATATTGTTTGAACTCAGGAGGCAGAGGTTGCAGTGAGCCGACATCATGCCACTGCACTCCAACCTGGGTGACAGAGTGAGACTCTCTAATGGCAGATATTGTAGTGACCAAGATCATGCCTCTGAATTCCAGCATAGGTAACAGGGTGAGACTCTCTCTCTCTCTCTCTCTCTCTCTCACTCACACACACACACACACACACACACACAAATGTAAATTGCCAAATCCTGGTTTCTTTTTTAAAAAACAAGAAAAATATTGCTACATACATCTTTATTTTTGGCTTTTAGGGGTTTTTCTAGACACTGGTAAATGTCTCCCATGACATAAAATGCTGAAGGAAATGGTGATATAAGTTGGATTAACAGTTTGAGTCTGCTGCGTCTAAAGACAAATTTTTTTTTTTTTTTTGAGGCGGAGTCTCGCTCTGTCGCCCAGACTGGAGTGCAGTGGCGCGATCTTGGCTCACTGCAAGCTCCGCCTCCCGGGTTTACACCATTCTCCTGCCTCAGCCTCCCCAGGAGCTGGGACTACAGGCACCCGCCACCTCGCCCAGCTAGTTTTTTGTATTTTTTAGTAGAGATGGGGTTTCACCGTGTTAGCCAGGATGGTCTTGATCTCCTGACCTCATGATCCGCCCATCTCGGCCTCCCAAAGTGCTGGGATTACAGGCTTGAGCCACCGCGCCCGGCCTAAAGATAAATGTTACAGAAGCAGAGATACTGCCCTACCCCAAAGAGGGAATAGGTATAGCAAGTAATTACTATTAAGAAGAAATATGAATAAGCCAATTTAACTAAACAATAAACACAAAATTTTAGACAAGACACATCCTAAAAACGTATTTGAGAAATTCCCAAAATCTCTAGCCATGACAACTGATTTCAGACTATGTCAGGATAGTTATATTTTAAAGATTCTAACAGGTAGCTTTTTGTTAATGTCCAAATCTTGGATAGTTATATTTTAAAGATTCTAACAGGTAGCTTTTTGTTAATGTCCAAATCTCAATCAAAGATTACAGTGAATACAAAATATTAGAGCAACATGGCCCCATCAGTGAGTGAAGATTATACCTCTGCACTCCAGCCTGGGCAACAGAGGAAGACTGTCTGAAAAATATAATAAAATAGGGCCAGCATGGTGGCTCATGCCTGTAATCCCAGCACTTTGGGAGGCTGAGGTGAGTGGATCATTTGAGGTCAGGAGTTCAAGATTAGCCTGGCCAACATGGTGAAACCTTATATGTACTAAAAATACACAAAATTAGCCGAGTGTGGTTGCAGGCACCTATAATCCCAGCTACTTGAGAGGCTGAGGCAAGAGAATTGCTTGAACCTGGGAGATGGAGGTTGCAGTGAACAAAGATCGCACAACTGCACTCCAGCTATGGCGACAGAGAGAGACTCCGTCTCAGAAAAATAAATAAATAAATAAATAAAATAAGTTGAATATTCAGCAAGTTAAGTAGGAACACAGACAACTACCAAAGATCAGAAAAATGAGAATAACAACCAGAAACATTTAAATAGCAAAAAACAAAAATTGTGGATATAAAAAATATTTAAAAACTGGAAAATTTCTTTAAAAATGAGGTAAACATGAGAAAGCTGAATAAACAAACTAGGATACACACAAAGATATTTATAACAAACATACATACAAGCAAAATTTCAAAAATCACGGATTAGAGAATTTTGGGAGCTGTAAGATACAAATGATTTGTCATTTATAAGCATAGTCTCATGAGATAACAAGTCAATTTAGAAAAATATTTTTTGCAGGTGAGAAGGAAACTGTGATATTGTTAAAGTTAAAATAATAATAATAATAATAATAAACTGTCAAGTGAGAATAATACCATCATCTCAATTGTACTACCAAATAAAAATAAGTACTTTCAAAATAACCAAATCCTGAGAACCTACATTGGCACTGCATATGCCCTATATATCAAAGATACTGAAAGGAGTTTCTTCCACTGAAAACAACATAATGCAAGAAAACAACATATAATCATAAGAAAATATGTAACTTTCTGGTAAAGATAGGCACATACACAAAAACGGAATTTCTTAACATTACCATAATGGTGCAGAAAACATTTTTAATTATTAATTAAAAAAAGGAAATTATTATAAACATCTGTTAATGAATATACAAACATAAAAAATATAATTAGCCAAATCAATAACAAAGTGAAGGCAGATGTAATTATGAAAATATTTTGTATGAAACTTAAGTTGATTTTTTACCACATTTAAGTATATTGTTGGATCTTTTAGAGGTTTTATGTAAACTCAGAAGGTATCACTTAGAAAATGTCTGTACAGATACACAAAAGAAAAAAAGAAACTGAAAGCATGTCAATACAAAAATAAAAAAGAAAAAGAAAATGAGAGACAAAGACACAAGAATCAAATAAAACAATAAAATAACAAGTTTTTCTTTTGCAGAAAACTATTTAAATATATATATAATTATCTCTCCAATTAAGAGACACACTTTAAATAAAAAGGATTATTAAAAATTTTTAAAAATCAAGATTCAACTTGCCTTTTTACAAGGGTCAGTTGAGATCTAATGATAAAAAAAGACTGAAAGTGGCAAAACGGAAGTAGAAATTTCATGTAAATATTAACCACATGAGAGCAGAAGGGCTCAAAATAATATTACACAAGCTACATCTTAACTAAGAAACTGTCATATTTTATAAAACGTACTTTAAGTCAAAACTTCAAGAAGACAAAGAAGGCATTGAACAATATATGCATTCTTTCACTGGGAATCTATGACAAATTTGTTTATACATGTGTGTATTTGCATGTATGCATCTCATATTAGAGTTTCAAATAAATAAAGCAAATACAAAATTGAATACACACTGACAGCAATATAACTATAGTAGGATATTTCAATCCTTCATTTTCTGTAATAATAATAAAACAAGACAGAATATTAATAAGGGAACAGAGGACTAGAAGGCAGTAAAAAACCATTATTTCTAATGAAGATAAAAAGAACACTCCTCAACAACATCAGGATACACAGGCTTCTCAACAGCTCATAGAGAATTCTCCTATATAGACCACCTCTTAGACCAAAAATGAAGCCTTAACACATTTTTTAAAACTGAAATTTTATAGACTACTTTCTATGACAAAAATGGAATTACAGTGTAAAACAATAATATAAATAATTGATAAATTTACAAATATATAGAAATGATAAAACACGCTCTTGAGCATGCACTTGTTCAAAAAACTGAGCTGTGTGCAGTGGCTCACACCTGTAATCCCAGCACTTTGGGAAGCCAACGTGGGTGAATTTAACTCCACCTCAAAAACAAACAATTGAAAAAGAAATAATTAATATTGTGAAGATGTCTGTACTGCTCAATTTAATCTACAGATTTAATGCAATGTTTTTCAAATGTCTCATTGCATTTTTGAAGAAATACAAACAACAAATCCAAAAATATATGGAATCTAAAGAAACAATAAACTACCCAACAATCTACAAAAAAAGGAACAATGTTGGAGGCATTAGCATTTCTGATTTCAAAACACATCAAGGCCGGGCGCGGTGGCTCAAGCCTGTAATCCCAGCACTTTGGGAGGCCGAGACGGGCAGATCACGAGGTCAGGAGATCGAGACCATCCTGGCTAACACGGTGAAACCCCGTCTCTACTAAAAAATACAAAAAACTAGCCGGGCAAGGTGGCGGGCGCCTGTAGTCCCAGCTACTCGGGAGGCTGAGGCAGGAGAATGGCGTGAACCTGGGGAGGCGGAGCTTTCAGTGAGCTGAGATCCGGCCACTGCGCTCCAGCCTGGGCGACAGAGCCAGACTCCGTGTCAAAAAAAAAAAAAAAAAAGCTACAGAATTAAAATAATTTGTTATGAGTAAAAAGTTGAAAAAGCAGACTAATGAAACAGAAGGTAGCACATTCATTAACTTTTGCATAATTATTGCAGCATTGTTACTGAAAGGTAATAGGTAAAAGCAATGCAAATTTCTGTCACCAAATCATTCAGTAGATACAAAAATACAGAACTCTCATTAAGCTATTTAATGAAATGAAATGTAATCTTAGGACTTTGGATGGCCAAGGTGGGCCAATTACTTGATCCCACAAGTTCAAGATCAGCCTGGGCAACATGGCAAAACTCTGTCTCTACAAAAAATACAAAAAAAGCTAGCTGGGTGTGCGGGCACATTCATGTAACCCAGCTACTTAAGAGGCTGAATGGAGGGGATCATCTGATTTTGGGAGGTTCGAGCAGCCGTGAGCCATGCAAATATGCCTGGTTGACAGAGTGAGACCCTATCTCAAAAATACATGAGGCCAGGCACAGTGGCTGACACCTCTAATCCCAACACTTTGGGAGGCCAACACAGGCAGATTACCTGAGGTCAGGAGTTCAAGATGAGCCTGGCCATCATGGGAAAACCCCATCTCTACTAAAATACAAGAAATTATCCAGGTGTGGTGGCATGCGCCTGTAATCCCAGCTACTTGGGAGGCTGAGGCAGAAGAATCGCTTGAACCCAGGAGGTGAAGGTTGCAGTGAGTTGAGATTGCACCATTGTACTCCAGCCTGGGTAACGAGAGCGAAACGCTATCTCAAAAAATAAAATAAAATAAATAAATAAATATATAAGTAAATAAAATTATATTAAAAAAAGATATAGAATGCCTGAGTGGTTTCTTTTAAAAAAAGCATATACTATGCTCCCTACAAGAGACTCATTTTAGCATTGAGTCAAATAGGCTGAAAGTAAGAGTAGAAACAATATCTATTCCTTGCAAATAGTGACTACAATTCAGTGAGGTCATCATAATTATATTAGACAGAACATGCTTTAAGTCAACTACTACCATGGGACAATGATTGATAGTATATTATGATAAAGTAAATTGATTTAGCAGGAATCTAAAATATTTATCTATCTATATGTATACGGGTATATAGCATCAAGGCTCCAAAATATATAAGCAAATATTGACAAAAGTGAAGGGGAACACATAGCAACATAATAATTGTAGACATCAAAAACCCATTTGCAATAATAAACAGAAAATTCAGACAAAAAATAAGAGAAAACTGAGACAATATTATAGACCATATTAATTATTTTGCATATAGAGGAATACTTGAGAGTGCATAATTTATAAAGAAAAAAGGTTTATTTGGCTCACAGCTCATCAGACTGTACAAGAAGTACATGTCAGCATCTGCTTCTAATGAGGATTTCAAGAAGCTTAAAATCATGGTGGAAGGTAAGAAGTAACTGGATATATTATATGATAAGACACAGAGCAAGTGGGAGGTAAAGAAGCCACATTCTTTTAATGAACCAGCTCTTATTTGAATTGATAGAGTCTAATCTTTTTGGTTACCAAGAAGAGTATGTACCAAGCCATTCATGAGAAATTCACCCCCATGACCCAAACATGTCCTACCAGGTCCCATATCCAACACTGAGGATTTATATTGCAGCTTGATGTTTGGACAACAGGGACATCCAAACCATATTATAGACCAACTAGACTTCACAGACACATAAAAAACTCTCCTGTCAAAACCAAGATAATACACAATATTCTTATTTGCATCTGTTATATTCTGTTAGGACACATACCAAGCTTTATTAAATTTAAAAATACCTACTTGGTGTCATGGCTCTTGCCTATAATCCTAACACTTTGGGAGATCCACTGAGGCCAAAAGTTTGAGACCAGCCTGGGCAAAACAGTGAGGTCCTAACACTAAAAACAAGCAACCAATTAGCCAGATGTGGTAGTACATGTCTACAGTCCTAGCTACTCAAAACACTGAGGTGAAATAATAATCACCTGAGCCCAGGAGGCTGAGACTACAGTGAGCCACAATTATGCCACTGCACTGCAGCCTGGGTGACGATAAGATCTTGTCTCAAAACAACAACAACCAATCACTTTAAAAACATTAAAATTATACACTGTGTGTTTTCTAACAAAAACTGAATGAAACTAGGAATTAAAAGCAAAAGTCAAACTGACAAATTCACAAATATGTGAATATGGATCACACTCTTCAACATATTCTTGCTTGGGGACAAAAAAAATTATTTTTATTTTTATTATTATTATTATTATTTTGAGATAGAGTCTCGCTCTGTTGCCCAGGCTGGAGTGCAGTGGCGTGATCTCTGCTCACTGCAAGCTCCACCTCCCAGGTTCACGCCATTTTCCTGCCTCAGCCTCCTGAGTAGCTGGGACTATAGGCGCCCGCCACCATGCCCGGCTAATTTTTTGTATTTTTAGTAGAGATGGGGTTTCACCGTGTTAAACCAGGATGGTCTCGATCT
>NW_012123931.1:6135028-6179041 GCF_000951035.1 Colobus angolensis palliatus
TAGCCTGGACTACAGGCGCCCGCCACCTCGCCCAGCTAGTTTTTTGTATTTTTTAGTAGAGACGGGGTTTCACCGGTTTAGCCAGGATGGTCTTGATCTCCTGACTTTGTGATCCGCCCATCTCGGCCTCCCAAAGTGCTGGGATTACAGGCTTGAGCCACCGCGCCTGGCAATCTTATCACATTTTAAGATGAACATTGAGAATATTATGTCACCTGAATTAATCCAGTAACAAAATTATGGATATTGTATGATTCCACTTATGTGAGATATCTTAAGTAGTCAAAATCATGAAATCAGAAAATGGAAGGTTTGTCTTTCAAGGGCTGGAGAGAGGCTAAAATGAGCAGCTGGTACTTAATGGGCATTGAGTTTTAGTTTTACAAGATGTAAAGTTTCTAGAAATATTTTGCATAACAAGGCGAATATAATTAACATGCCTGAAATGAACAGCTTTTTTTTTGAGACAGGGTCTCACTCTGTCACCCAAGCTAAAGTGTAGTGGCACAATTTTGACTTCCCCTCAATCTCCCAAGTAGCTGGAACCACAGCTGCAAACCACCATGCCTGGCTATTATTACATTTTTTTTATAATGGAGAGTCTCCATATGCTCCCCAGGCTGTTTGAGCTCCAGGGATCCTCCTGTCTTGGCCTCCCAAAATCCTAGGATTACAGATCCGAGCCACCACCATGCCTGGCCCTGAAATGTAAACTTCAATAGATTTAAGATGGTGGATTTTATGTTATGTGTTTTTAAGACAATTTTTTTAAAGAAAAACTGAGAAAAAACCAGAATTATATATTTTTTTGAAAATTACCTTCAAATCACAAAAGTGTTTCTCTCACAAAAGGAAATATATATTAACAATTAAACACATGGTAAAAATAAGACTATTTCCATGAGTACTCACTTAGACAAGATAAAACTACCATGGAAAATAAGCTAAGAAAGAATATAAGATAAGCCATGACTAATATTGGGGTCATATTTATAGATAAACAGACATACATATGTAATCTAATTGTGATAGATATGCATAATTTATCTTTCTTTTTTTTTTTTTGAGACGGAGTCTCACTCTGTCGCCCAGGCTGGAGTGCAGTGACGCCATCTCGGCTCACTGCAAGCTCCGCCTCCCAGGTTTACGCCATTCTCCTGCCTCAGCCTCCCGAGTAGCTGGGATTACAGGCACCCGCCACCTCGCCCGGCTAGTTTTTTGTATTTTTCAGTAGAGACGGGGTTTCACCAGGTTAGCCAGGATGGTCTCGATCTCCTGACCTTGTGATCCGCCCGTCTCGGCCTCCCAAAGTGCTGGGATTACAGGCTTGAGCCACCGCGCCTGGCCCATAATTTATCTCTTAAACCTCAAATTGACTTAAAATGTACAAGTAGAATTGCAAATTATCTAAAATTATAATATATTAAGTAAAACCAAAACACCCAATAAACTAACGTTAAGAAACCTACACTGAGGACAGGCACAGTGGATCACAACTGTAATCCCAGCACTTTGGGAGGCTGAGGCACGCAAATCACGAGGTCAGCAGTTCCAGACCAGACTGGCCAATGTCGTGAAACCCCGTCTCTGCTAAAAATACAAAAATTAGCCAGGCGTGGTGGCACACACTAGTAGTCTCAGCTACTCAGGCGGTCAAGGCAGAAGAATAGCTTGAGCCCTCCAGGAAGAGGTTGCAGTGAGCCAAGATCACACCACTGCACTCCAGCCTGGGTGACAGAGCAAGACTGTCTCAAAAAAAAAAAGAAAGAAAAGAAAAAAACCCTACACTGAAAAAAAGCACACTAATATAAAACTTCAAAACAATAATAAAAGAAATATTTACTCATAAAATCTAGTATGCAACATTAATGTATCATCAAAAAAAATTGTCAGGCCATATGCGGTTGCTCACAACTAGACCAGTTTGGCCAACTTGGTGAAGCCCCGTCTCTACTAAAAATACAAAAATTAGCCAGGAGTGGTGACACATGCCTGTAACTCCAGCACTTGAGAGACTGAGGCATGAGAACTGCTTGAACCCAGAAGGCGGAAGTTGCAGTGTGCCACGATCACACCACTGCACCCCAGGCTGGGTGACACAGCATGACTCCATCTCAAAAAAAAAAAAAAAAAAGTTTCTACATAACTGAAATATTTAACTGCTAGTGTGTACTCACTAACTGCAGGTATTTTGAATCATTGGCATGCACTGTGGCAGTAAAATTTTGGAGAATATGCAGTATAAATAGAAGATTCTAATGAGAAACTTTAAAAATTAGCATTTAAAAAAACTAGTTACTTTTAATGTTTTAAATATATGGTATTCTTACACAAAATGAAACTACTATAATCCAACTTTAGAAGCAAAGAGTAGCCTTACATTGTTAAATAAAAAAATATATAATTTGCAGAATAGGGTTAGGCCCTCTGATACGTAAAACAAATATTGAGAAATAAACTACATTATTGTTTATATATAGGCTAAAAAAGTAGATGAAAATCCTTTAATTCCTTTTTGCCTGCAGCAAACTTAAATTTATAAGTAAATATTTTAGTAAATATGAGTCCCTATGAATTATCTAATTTACTTCAGGCACACCATGCAAATTCCAACATATTGTCCCAAATATCTGAATCAAAATTTACAGACAAATCTGAAAGAGAAAATAGAAAGTAAAAATGTATAGGGAAAGTGACATCAGTAAGAGGAAAAGATTAAAATTCCCTATTTTCATATTCCCTTACAGCAAAAAATGTCAGCCCTCTCTGACAAAAATGCTTTTATGAGAGAACCAGGCATTATAGCTGACATCTGTAATGACAGCTATATGGTACATTAAGGTTGGAGAACTGCTTCAGGCCAGGATTTTGAGAACAGCCTGGGTTATGTAGCAAGACACCATCTCCAAAATAAGTACCTCTAAGAGAGATTTGAGATCCAGGGAAGGAGTTGTGAAATCCTGCTAAAGCTTAAGATTGAGAAGTGTTCTATTCAGAAGGTAGGCCCTTAGTCAGGTGGGAAACTACAGGACCCCTATTCATGGCTATGCACCAGGATAGGGTTCACCCAACTTGGTCCCACTGAGAATTCTGAACTTACTTTGTAACCAACCCAAACTCCTCCCAGCCACAGTCTGGTAGAGGTCCTGCCATTCCAGAGACCTAGAGAAAGGCACCCATTTACAACAATGTAGGCAGGCCTGCAGACCGTGGCCTTTACTGAGGTCCCTGAAGCAGTTCTATGACAGTTTCAGTTACCTGAGCCACAGTTTATGGTCAGTTCTGCCCACGTCAAAATCCACGCAATTGGGCAGTGTGGTGCCTGCAATTCCAGCACTTTGGAGGACTGAGGTGGGTGGATAGCCTGAGGTCAGGAGTTCAAGACCAGCGTGACCAAAATGGAGAAACCCCTTCTCTACTAAAAATACAAAATTACCCAGGCGTGGTGGTGCATGCCTGTATGTGCAGCTACTTGGGAGGCTGAGGCAGGAGAATCGCTGGAACCCAGGAGGCAGAGGTTGTGGTGAGATGAGATCGCACCATTGCACTCCATCTTGAGCAACAGGAGCAAAACTACATCTCAAAAAGAAAAGAAAACAAAACAAAACAAAAAAGAAACCCACACCGTTCCCTGAGGAAATGCTTCTAAAATCAGTTTATGAAAACTCGAAGAGGTGTTTGCTCCATCAAATTCAGACACCAATACAAAACTATATTTTGCCCACTGTCAATGCTTCTCTTTGAATGTGGTATTGGAAGTATGTGGCGGAAGAATTATTCACAGAAATAAAAAAATCCAGCCAGGTACAGTGGCTCATGCTGTAATCCCAAGATTTTGGGAGGCAGAGGCAGGCATATCATCTGAGGTCAGGGGTTGGAGACCAGCCTTGCCAACAGCATGAAACCCCATCTCTACCAAAAAAATACAAAAAATTAGTTGGGTGTTATAGTGAGTGCCTGTAATCCCAGCTACTCAGGAGGCTAAGGCAGGAGAACCGCTTGAACCCAAGAGGCGAAGGTTGCAGTGAGTCAAAATCACACCACTGCACTTTAGCCTGGGCAAAAAGAGTGAAATCCCCTTTCAAAAGAAAAAAAAAAGAAATAAAAAATCCATTGAAATTGAAGAAATATAAGTCAAAAGTTGCTGTTTGTCGATCACACAATCTTATATTTAAAAAACCATAAACAGTACATTAAAAACTGTCTAAACTAATAAATACACTCAGTAAATTAGCAAAATATAAAATTAAGCACACAAGTATATGTATGGTTTCTTACACTTAAAACAAAGTATCTGATGAGGAAGAAAAAATCTTATTTAATGTAGCATTAAATAAATGTCTGAGAAAAAATTAACTAAGGTAAAAAAAGTTTACAATAAAAAAAGTTAGAAAATCAAAATTAATTTTAAAATATTTTATGTCTATGGATTGAAAGAATAAATTTTATTAAAGTGTCATATTATCCAAAGTGATAGTCTTCCTATCAAAATTGCAGTTTTTTTTTTTAAAGTAATAGAAAATACAATTCTAAAGTTTACATGAAACTAAAATAAATTTCAAATAGTCAAAGCAATCTTAAGGAAAAAGAACAAAGCAGGATATCATACTTATAATTTCAAACTATATTTCAAGACTGTATAGTAATAAAAATAGAATGGACCGTGCACAAAAATGGACCAAAAAATGCAACAGAAACTACTACTCTCACACATTTCAGACCTGATGCAAAAATAGAACTAAAAAATAGTTTTAGTTTCTCAAAATAAGTCAGATATTTGTGTGTCCCCAAAGCAATGAAAAATCAGCCAGATTGTGCAGTCTCTTATATGCCATGAAGACGACTTTGGCTCTCACTGTGAACACGAAGGAAGCTCACCAAAAGAAAAGAATTTTTAGAGAATTTAAAAGCATAAGACAATATGCCCCTTTGTGAGAGCAAAATTTAAAAAAGAAAAAAAAAGAAAAAAAAAAAAAAAACCGCTGCCCAGGAAGTTGCTTTGGAACACAGCTTCCCGAATCACACCTTAAGAACTGGCTTTCTCTTTGACCTTGGGCCTCTTATCCGTGTTGTCTGTTGTATTCACTTTCACTCGCACCTACCTGGAGGCTTGACTACCATCTCATGTCTCTTCATAGTCAAAGGTTTTTTTCCTTGCTCCAGACGGGTGATGAGGTCTGGCTTTGAGACAATAATACCTGTTTTATTAAAAATAAATAACATGAATCTTGCTCATATTCTCCGATTACAAGCTAGTAATGTGCTCAGGAAACATGATGTGATAAAATATTTTAGTAAATTAATACCAAAATACAAATTTGTAACAGAAATTTCTAAATATTTAGAAAATACTTTCAATTTGCCTGGTGCGGTGGCTCACGCCTGTAATCCCAGCATCTTGGGAGGCCAAGGCAGGCGGATCATGAGGTCAGGAGTTCAAGATCAGCCTGGCCAGCATGGTGAAACCCCATCTCTACTAAAAATACAAAAAGTAGCCAAGCATGGTGATGTGCACCTGTAGTCCCGGGTACTCAGGGCGCTGAGGCTGAAGAATTGCTTGAACCTGGGAGGTGGATGTTGCAGTAAGCCCAGATTGCACCACTGCATTCCAGCTTGGGTGACAGAGCGAGACTCTGTCTCAAAAAAAAAAAACTTTCAATTTGTAGGTTCCCTAATTTTACTACCTGGTACTACTGAATCAAAAATTGGTGGCAACAATTAGATTTTCAGGTGGAAGCTACAATATTTTATGTCAGTAAATTTCTGGAATTACCACTAATTTAGAGTGAAGAACATAACTCAACTCAGAAATGTGGAAAGTTTGTATTAAGATGAAATATCTTGAAGAAATTTTTTTATTTTCTTTCTTTTTCTTTTTCTTCCTCAAGACAGAATCTTGCTCTGTCACCCAGGCTGCAGTGCAATGGCATGATCTCGACTCACTGCAACCTTCATCTCCTAAGTTCAAGCAATTCTCCTGCCTCACCCTGATGAGTAGCTGGGATTACAGGTGCGTGCCACAGCCCCCAACTAATTTTTTGTACTTTTATTAGAGAGATGGTGTTTCACCATGTTGGCCAGGCTGCTCTCGAACTCCTGCCCTGAGGTAATCCCCCAGCCTCACCCTCCCAAATTTCTGGGATTACAGGCATGAGGCACTGAAGTAATTCTTTTCTAAATGAACAAATTCTGAAGATTTTCTTGAAAAACTGGATCTGAAACTCTTTTATAAAAAGAATAAATTACTAAAAAACATTCCACAAAAAAGAGAAATAAAACATTTTGTGTATATTATGAATTATGTACTAAAGTTTTTCTCACCAAGAAAGACCAGGTTTCTGTAGTTCTCTAACATCACATTCCTATATAAATTCCGCTGTGCAATGTCCAGGCAATGCCACTCCTCCAGAGAGAATTCTATGGCCACATCTCTAAATTGCAATGGCCCCTGAAACACACACATGCACACATTTTCACCGAGTGATTATGGGTGGAATTTTTAATTTGACTTAAGGTGAAATGAGAGAGTGAATATAACTGGTTCTGACTTACAGGATTGATTAAAATTATCCAATAAAATAATTTTCAACACAGAAATATTCTCTAAAGTATTCTGCAAATCTGAGAAAAAAGAGGAGCATAAGATCCACATCAGTTCGTGTATTTTTATAGATAATAAAGAATAAAATTAAGGGCATGAACACAAACATGTACATTTTTGAATGCATACTTATATCATATGGAATGAGTTGTGAATATTTTTCAGATGAGAAATGCATGTTGAGTTAGAAGGCACCTCTCAAATTTTAGTATGTATAATAAGGTGAAGACCCTGTTATGCAGGGTTTTTTCCAGAAGATCTGCAATAAAGTCTGATTTTTTTGAATTTCTAACAAGCTCACCAATAATGTCAATGTTTTTGGCCCAAGAAGGATATTTTGTCAGATATCCAGTAAGTGGAAGAGTCTGTGTTTTTTCCAGTTTTTCTGGCCTGTAAACAAAGATAAGAGCCTTCATTTTCCAAAGAAAAATACGTAGAAAAAAAAGAAAAAAGAACAGCTACCAGATTATATATGATTGTTTATGCACATCAGCAGCATAATGAAACTTAATAATAAAGAGAAAAATAATTAGCTATATAGTAAAAAACAAAAAAAAATCATCAGAGAGCTATTTAAGCAAGTGAATCATTAACCATTAACTGCACTAGGACAAATTTTCATGATGTCCTAATGCACACAGAAGAACACAGTATCACTGTTGAAATATTCCTTCTTTAAAAAAGCAAATAAAATCTGAATTTAATCAAAAAGAATCATCAGTTTTATGCAAACCTCAAAATGCAGACACCACCTACATTCTGTAGTTTCTAGTAGTAATTTTAAGTAGGCTACATTTAGCACCCTAGAGAGTAGGTATCTCCTAACAATTTTTTTCAGAATTTCTGGGTAATAAATGCCATCACATTTAAATGAGCAATTTTTTTTTTTTGAGACAAAGTCTCACTCTTGTCCCCTAGGCTGGAGTGCAATGGCACGATCTCAGTTCACTGCAACCTCCACCTCCTGGGTTCAAGTAGTTCTCCTGCCTCAGCCTCCCAAATAGCTGGGATTACAGGCACCTACCATCACACCAGGCTAATTTTTGTATTTTTAGTAGAGACGGGGTTCCACCATGTTGGCCAGGTTGGTATTGAACTCCTGACCTCAGGTGATCTGCCCGCCTTGACCTCACAAAAGTGCTGGGATTACAGGCGTGAGACACTGCACCTGACCTAAATAAGCAATTTCTTAATCCTGTTCAGCATACAGCTAACAGAACACACGAATGGAGCCTCAACATTATCTTTTCTCCACCTTTACTAAGGACGACAGTTTTCCCCAATAGAAATGCTGAGTATCCACATCTTTCCATGTTCAACAGCCACAAAGGGAACATTTTTAATATTGCAGATCATAAATTCTTGTTGATAAATCTGCATGGCATATAAGAAGTTATTCTGTACAGAATATAGAGAAGGCTCTGGGATACAGGCAAGAAATACTTTTCAGAGACCCTTGACTATCATAAGAATTTTAAGAAGTACTTAAACCAAACTCCTTAGGGAGGAAAAACACAAGTAGAGAAATAAAGGTTTTCAAGTACTAAATGCATGGCATTCCAGGAGGCAGAGTGGATACAGCTTTTCAGCTGAGGCATGTTTACCTGAAGAAAATCCTTTTTTTTTTTTTCTATCTCCTCCTTCTATAGAATTCCTTCTCAGATGAGATTCTCTGGACAAATTACAACTGCGTCTTGAGAATATGCCTTTAAAGGTGTCAGTACCACATGTTTACCTGCTAGCATGACATCAACTGGCAGAATAACAAAAAAATCTACCCATTTCTGTCCTTTAAAACAGAAGAGATTCAGGAACAATGAGCTGCTCCATGAAGATGAAAATAGAAGTTTCTCCTTTCCTGTCCTCAGGTGCCCTCCCCTGACACAGACACCAGCAATTTCTGCTACAGTAATGGAAATATGCACGAACTACCAGTCCCTTCCAAATCCAAACAGAATAGGCCCTATGACCACCCTTTAGTGCAAAGGTGGAACTTAACTCTCATGAACGTATTCTGAAGCCTTCATACTTGATTCTGGCCTCATCTTAGAGTCACAGGAGGCCCTTCATTAAAACAACGTGGATGCTTCCACCCAGAACAAAATAAACAGAAGCTGTGGGGAGGGCACAACACATTTCTGCAAATTGACCGTGTGATCCTAATAAGAAGCCTGGGATGATAATCAATAAGCTAAGCATTGCCTCTCAAGCTTTAATGAGCTTATAAATCACTTGATAATTTTGGCCCCACTTTATGTAACGTAATTCTGCAGGTTTGAAAAGGGTCCATGAATGGATGTTTTAAACAAGCCCCTGTCGATGCTGATGTTGCTTCCCCTTGGTGCATTATTAACATTAGAGTTTAAATGTTCTATTAAAACCAGTGCTTGCAGAGACATTGTATTTAGAATCTTGTTTTCCATTCCTGCAGATCCAGTAGTTGCTCCAGAAGTCACAAAAAAGTAAATATAAACAGAATAAAATTTTGTCTAAACTACATTAACCTTTCTTCCTGTATCTCTTTCATCTGTCTATATTTAGCTTTTATTCTGTACAATTTTTTAAAAAATTGATGACAGAGGAACAGAAGAAGAAATAAAGATGCTGGGCCCATTTTCTAAATCCTGGAAATTATTAAACCCAGCACAGCACAGGATCCCTTAGGCTTAGCACTCTTGTCACAACCAAATACTTCTGGTACAAACAAGGACAACCCATCTCCATCCTAAAGTTTTATATTCTTTGCTGGCTCTTTAAAGTTTACAGAGGAAACAGAAGGCAGCAATGTCTGAGTAGGTCTGTATTTTAAAAACAACATGTACACATGTACTAATGCAATGTTTATTAAGCAGGTACTATGTGCTCAAGAGTATGATACACAGCACTGTGCTGGACATAATACATTATGTGATTTAATTCTCATAACACCCTGGGAGCTGGTACTAAGGGTTTAATAATTTCCAGGATTTAGAAAAAGGGCCCAGCATCTTTATTTCTTCTTCTGTTCCTCTGTCATCAATTTTTTTTTAATTGTACAGAATAAAAGCTAAATATAGACAGATGAAAGAGATACAGGAAGAAAGGTTAATGTAGTTTAGACAAAGTTTTATTCTGTTTATATTTACTTTTTTGTGACTTCTGGAGCAACTACTGGATCTGCAGGAATGGAAAACAAGATTCTAAATACAATGTCTCTGCAAGCACTGGTTTTAATAGAACATTTAAAATCTAAGACCCTAAAGTACATACTTTATTTATCCCACTTACCTGCTTTTGGGTTTCAGGAAATTGTGAGCACCAGCTCTAGAAAGGCAGCAGGATTCACCAGCCAAAACTCTGATCTCTTCTAATCAGTTCTCTGAGGCAAGACTCCAAGGTACGGTCAGACCAAAATAAGGCCTCCAAAAAGGGTGAATCTGAACAGGTCTGGGGCAGGGTGGGGACACTATGTAGAATTCTGCTCTCTACGCCACTGTAGTACCACCAGTTTTGTTTTTTCAAAGGTTACCTTAAAAAAAAAACCTTAAATCCCAGAGTTTCTGTAATTTTAATATTTTCTAGCCACTGCCCTGTCAACTTTATGCTACATACTAATATGCAATTTAAACAGATCATTTAAGGTTTTCTAGGGTAATTTTTTTTTTTTTTTTTTTTTTTCTTGAGATGGAGTCTCACTCTGTTGCACAGGCTGGAGTGCAGTGGTGCCATCTCAGCTCACTACAATCTCTGCCTCCTGGGTTCAGGTGATGAAACCTTCTGCCTCAGCCTCCCTAGTAGCTGAAACTACAGGTGCACACCACCATGCCCGGCTAATTTTTGTATTATTAGTAGAGACGGCATTTCACCACATTGGCCAGGCTGGTCTGGAACTCCTGACCTTATTGTCTAACATTTGAATTCTGACACCACCCAGAGTCAACACAGACCCTGATTCAGGGCTCAGTCCCACCACACTGTCCTCACTGCAGATGCCAGTCAAAAAACCCATGGGTCCATCTATGCATCTGAGCTACTGTTTAAAAACTTGGGACTCCCATAACCTCTCTGAATTTTAACAATTTGGTAGAGCTACTCAGAGAACTCAGCAAAACACTAGTTATGTTTACCAGTTTAATATGTGAGATGCAGCCCAGGAAAAGCCAAATGGAAGAAATGCATAGAACAAACAAAAGAAATGGAGATGGATGAAACACATAGATAATCCTGGGAAATATTTGTGATTAATAAAATTCTCCATCCTTTGTGTGCTCCAGGAACAATTTATGGAAAGAAACACTATTCCCGTTATGACTAAGATAGTGCTCTCTTTTCTTACGTATCACACAGCCAGACATACACTCTGCAGATTTTCTCCTTTTTCTCATTAAAAAAAAAAATCAGCTGAATTTGTCTTCAGTGATCAAAATAAAACATTTCTTCACATTGTCACTCAAGTTGGAGTGCAGTGATGCAATCTCAGTGAACAGCAACCTCCACCTCCTGAGTTCAAGCAATTCTCCTGCCTCTGCCTCTCAAGTAGCTGGGATTACAGGTGCCCATCACCACACCTGGTGAATTTTTTTTTTTTTTTTTTTTGAGATGGAGTTTCACTCTTGTTGCCCAGGCTGGAGTGCTGGCACAATCTTGGCTCACCACAACCTTTACCTCCTGAGTTCAAGTGATTCTCCTGCTGGGATTACAGGCATGCACCACCATATCTGATGCATTTTTTTTTTTTTTTTTTTTTTTAGTAGTGATGGGGCTGGTCTCAAACTCCCAACCTCAGGTGATCCGCCCGCCTCAGCCTCCCAGTAATTTTTGTATTTGTGGTAGAGACAGGATTTCACCATGTTGGCCAGGGTGGTCTCAAACACCTGACCTCAGGTGATCCGCCTGCCTCAGCCTCGCAAAGTGTTGAGATCACAGGCATGAGCCACTGGGCCTGGACTAAAATAAAATATTTCTTAATCAAACTTTACTTAAGTTTATTTCCCTCCCTGAACTTTGAGCTACCCTCAGTCTGAGTCAACATACAACCCCATTTTGCATCCTTCCTAAGAACATGCTGATTTCAGGGTAAGACATCCTCATCTAAAATCTGGCTTTTTCACTCTCCATTTGCCATTCACCTCCCACCTCCTTTCTAACCATGTTTACCCCTCCCTAAAAAAGAAAGCCCTTTTCTGCCGACATCTTTGCAAGCCATAAAGATCTTATACTTAGTTGGTACCTTCTCCTGTTGCAATAATTTTTTGGAATTCATTTTTTAAAAATAAATCTAATGTTTTTATTTTACAAAGTATAGAAAGTGCCGCAAAACGTAACGACTTCATCATTACTAAGACCCTCTCAGTTTCCTTTCATCTTAACCTCAAATGCATCTGCCTTTGGATCCCCAGCTTTCCAGGGCTCTATAGCTTCTCTCAGGATAAAAGCTCCTTCTATGGCTGGAGTGATTAGGCTGGGACATCTGCAGGGGAGGCTCCCCAGAAAAAACTGGGTATGTAATAACATCCAGTGTTTACATAAGGGAAGGAAACGCAGTGTTTACATAAGGGAAGGAAATTTTAAGGTTCTTACATTCTTTTGTTTTTTGAGATAGAGTCTTGCTCCGTGGCCCAGGCTAGAAAGATCTCAGCTCACTGCAACCTCCACCTCCCGGGTTCAAGACATTCTTGTGCCTCAGCCTCCCAAGTAGCTGGGAATACAGGCATACGCCACCACACCTGGCTAATTTTTGTATTTAGTAGAGATGGGGTTTCACCATGTTGGCAGGCTGGTCTCAAACTCCTGACCTCAAGTAATGAACCTGCCTAGGCCTCCCAAAGTGCTGAGATTACAGGCATGAGCCACTGCACCTGGCTAAGATGCTTGCATTTTATACCTCCATAAGAAAAACATATATATCTACTTCTTTCAGACAATATATGTATTATTTCATTATTTATCTTAAACGTAATGAAGTAGGCCGGGCACGGTGGCTCATGCCTGTAATTCCAACACTTTGGAAGGCCGAGGTGGGTGGATCACAAGGTCAGAAGATTGAGAACATTTTGGCCAACATGGTGAAACCCTGTCTTTACTAAAAATACAAAAAAATCGGCTGGGTGTGGTGGTGCACACCTGTAATCCCAGCTACTTGGGAGGCTGAGGCAGGAGAACTGCTTGAACCTGGGAGGCAGAGATTGTGTGAGCTGAGATCACGCTACTGCATTCCAACCTGGTGACAGAGTGAGATTCTGTTTCAAAAAAATAAGTAAATAAATAAAATAATGTAGTAAAAAATTAGTCATATGGGAACACTTCTAGAAGGTACCATGTTTCATCACTTATAATTTAGCATTTAATTCAGAACTCAAGAAAAAAGGATATAGAAATGAGATATTCACTGTCACAAATTTACCCTGCAAAAAGAGGAACTAATATGTTGATGAATCTATGTAACTCATCAACTATCTACCACATTTTCCTGTGGAAATACATTCATTGTCTACAGCCAAAATGGAAGAGAGATTTTCCCTATTTTTTTCCTTGGTAACTAGGATTCCTGGGAAACACGGAATCTACTAAATTCGTCTGAATTCGTACTGAAACCTCGTCTCTACTAAAAATACAAAAATTAGCTGGGAGTGGTGGCGCGTGCCTGTAGTCCCAACTACTCGAGAGGCTGAAGCAGGAGAATCGCTTGAACCCAAGAGGTGGAGGTTGCAGTGAGCCGAGATCTGACACTGCACTCTAGCCTCTGAGTGCAAGACTCTGTCTCAAAAAATAACAATAATAATAATTAATTGAGGAACATGGGGTACACTTGAGGCCCTGCTTGGGACACATGTGAAAATGCCAGGGAAAATCAGTCCCCTGTGGGATGTGAAAATAATTGAGTGGCAGGCAATTAGACTGAAGAGGCTCTAGTCCCCGGATTTCTATTTCTAAAAAAAAACAAAATCTAAGCTCAAGTGCATTTTTTGGTAAATTACTACATTAGGGGAAACAAAATTCAGGCTTAAGCAACTATAAACTGCCAATTAAGCTCAATTACATAACCAGGAAATTTCCACCTTGATTGTACAACTTAAGAAACTACATTACTAAACCTAATACATTACTGCATTTGGTTTTCTTCCTCATGCATTTCACAAATGTCTCTTCTTCAACCCCCTCCATGGACTACAAACTACAAACTGTAGCTGGGTGCTCTACAATTCTTGAATCACTCTGATTAAATTGTTTGACATTTTTGCAGTGACTCCCATAATTCTTTTTTTTTTTTTAGACAGTCTTGCTCCGTCGCCCAGGCTGGAGTGAAATCACAGCTCACTGCAACCTCCGCCTCCCGGGTTCAAGCGATTCTCTCACTTCTGCCTCCCGAGAAGCTGGGACTACAGACATTCGCCATCACACCCAGCTAATTTTTGTACTTTTAGTGGACAAGGGGTTTCCCCATTTTGGGTCAGTCTTGGTCTTCAACTCCTGACCTCAACTGATCCGCCCGCCTCGGCCGCACTTTGACCAAGCCCGGCCCCATACAATTGTAATAGCAGAAAAGAGAAACTGTGAACCCCACAGATCAAAGTTCTTCCCATTTATGAACCCGCACCGAGAGTCAGGATTCTTCCCTGACACCCTCCGGTGGTCCCTGCACAATCTGGGAGAGACGCGGCACTGTGGGTGCAGAGCTGCTCACAGAGCGCTCCAGGCCAGGGGCACAATCACTGCGCGGGGAAGCGACATGACGCCCGGGGCCAGGTTGTCAGCGCAGCCGCCATCTTATGGCTGAACGGGACTGAGGTGGAGCTGAGTAAGGAGAATTCGGGGTGCAGATTGTGGAGCCGACTGCCGGGAGGCCTGAGTACCGCCACAGCCTCTTCCCCTCTATCCGGACGCTGGACCGGCACTCTCACCATTTCTAGGCTTCCAGGGGGTCCCGGCGTCTTAGCTGTGGATCTCCCAATACCTGCAGGATACAGAGCCACACAGGCTGGGCCTCTAGGAGCAGAGGACACAGAGCAGTGAAGACGAGACCTGGAGCTCCAGCTGCAGCAAGAGACAAAGGCCCCGCCAAACCCGGAAGCCTTACGGTTCATTCCAGCTGCGTGCCCTATTGGTCGGTTTCCAGCCCAGTGTCCCTGATTGGATAATGCTTAAGGCCCCGCCCCCCTCAGGCCCTGAGTGACAGAAGATGTGATCAGATGCTGGGCGGAGTGAAGAAAGAGTGACAGTCTAAGCTGCAGCCTTTTCAGGCAGGGCTTCCTTCCTGAGCTGAGCCAGGCTCACCCCAGAGTATGGGAAAATTCTATCTCTTCTTTACCCTCTCTGTTGTTGAATGTATTCAAAGGTGAACAGAAGTATTTTTGCTATCATATTAATAATACATAAAATTTTTGTTCAAGAAAAAATCAACTTTGGTAATAGTGTATTAACTATTAAAGCTAATTTTAATAAAATCTTATAAATAAATCAAATATGTCATTTTTGACCACTCCAGATTTACATATATATTTTGTAATCCTTGTAATTTTTTTGTCTATTTATATTTTATTTTTATCCACATTCTTTTTATTTTTTCAATTTGAAACAACCTTTAAGTAATTTCAAACTGCTATAGGAGGTAGAAAGAAATCATTTAGGGGCAGGCACAGATAGCTCATGCCAGTAATCTCAACACTTTGGGAGGCCAAGGTGGGCGTTTCACTTGAGGTCAGGGGTTCAAGACCAGCCTGGCCAACATGGTGAAACCCCATCTCTACTCATAATATAAAAAGTTAGCTAGGTGTGGTGGTGCACATCTGTAGTCCCAGCTACTCTGAAGGCTGAGGCAGGAGAATCACTTGAACCCATGAGGCGGAGGTTGTGTAACGGCCCAAGGGGTTCACCTTGCCCTTTGCCTAGACAGAGCCGATTCAGCAAGACAGGGGAATTTGTGGACAGGGGAATTTGTGGAGGAAAAGTTAAATGTTAAATTTGAACTCAATTGAACATGGACACAAACAATTGCCACCAAGTCCCAGAACAGGTCCTGTGAGCCCCTGATGTGTTCATCCAGCCCTGTATCAAAGAAATATCTATTTCAATCTATTCCTATACATTAGTTGTTGAAAAGCAATAGACAATCACAAAAACAAGTTCACCTTTTTGTGTTCCTTGAGGCAAGTCATGAATGGCCCTCTTCCCTGGGCCTTATGCCACACAACTCTTACGAAACAACTCTTGCAAAAGAGCTAGGGTGCCAGACCACCCTGAAGCTTCATGAGACTTCAGCTTGTCTGGCCAACTCTGGAGCCCAGACTGTTGCTTCCCACTCAGTTGGTAATCCTCCATAGTCTGATGAGGGTAAATATATATATCTCTCTCTCTCTTTTCCCATCTCCTCTTCTTACTGCAGTTTGCTTATTATATCAATCTGCTTATGATATTTATTTGCTTATTATACCATTTGGTTATTATATCATTAGTTTATTATGTCTGCATTGCTATTAATGTGGGATAAAGGTTGTTTACCCTTAAAGGTTTTGTGTGTTTGTCTTTTCTTCTCCCCTCTCACATTTCCCACACAGAACATTTTTGGCATCACAAACAGGATTTGAAAACAAAACTGTGCCCCTTTTTGACCAGAAGGACAGGGCTGGAGGCTCTGAGACTTCCCATATCCTGGGATGAGATCTTTCCCAGTTCTCCCTCTTTGTGATTGAATGGTCCAGGGGAACTGGTCTTTGAGGGAACTGGGAATCTAAATTAGTACAATTTAAACTGTTGACTGTGTGTGAAGTGCTGCAGGGGATTCCGGTCACCAAAGAAGATGCTGAGGGATCTCCCAAAGTGGATGGTGTTTGATTGCTGCTTATAAGTTAATGTATCAAGACAGGGGCTGGTTGCTACAAGAGAAATGTAAGCTGGAAAAGGAAAATGCTCATCTGACTTCCAGACTGGCCCTGGCCCAATACTAGTCAATGTCTTGACTCATCAGGCTCAAAGCTATCAGCCTATTGCTGAAAAAAGCAGCTGTCCAGGTGGCCTGGTCAGGGTAAAACTGAAGAACTAGTCAGTCAGGGCTTGGAGCAGGTAAACACCCAGCTCCTATCTTAAAAATGGGAAATTAACCCTAGTAAAATTCAAGGACCAGCACAAAGTGTAAAATTATTTGGCATTCTATGGAATGCAAAGAAATAGTCCACTTTACCAAAGGCTAAGGCTAAAATACTATAATTTGCAACCCCCACCACTAAGAAGGAGGCTCAGAAACATGTTGTCTTGTTTAGATTCTGAATACATCATATTCCTTACTTGGGTAACATTTTACAACCTCTGCATGCAGTCACTAGAAATATGTATGACTTTCAATGGGGAGAGAAAGAGAGTATGGCTTTTGAACAAGCTAAACAAGCGGTGCAACTGGCCCTGGATCTATGGTCCATACGGGATGGGCCAGACGAACTGTGAGTAACTATCCTAGATCAACATGCTAATTGGAGCCTGAGGCAGAAACAAGATGGGAAGAGGGTACTTTTTATGTTTTGGACCCAGAAACTGCCAGAGGCCAGAAAAGCTTATATCCCTTTCAAGAAGCAATTGTTAGCTTGCTATCGGGCTTTGCTCGAAATGGAACACCTCTGCTTCAACCATGATGTCTTTATGAGGCCTGAAATTTCTAGTATGACTTGGGTCATGAGTTTCCCCAAAACCCACTAGATAGGGCACACCCAGAAAGTAGCACCACAAAATGGAAATGGGACATACAAAACCAGGCTAAGCCAAAACCAAAGGGGGTATCACTTTTACATGAGGATGGACAAAACTCGACAGCGCAGGAAACACTGAATGAGTCCTGCAGATACAGAGGGAAACACCACCCCGTGTTGCCTGTCAAATGGGGCACATCCTTTGAAGAACTAAGCCCAGAGGATCAGAAATATGCTTGGTTTCCTGATGGATCCACCAAATACATTGGTGGGACTCAATGCTGGAAGGCCGTGGCTTATAATCCTGTTAAAAACATCAGCATTTCTGATGAAGGAAGGGGTGGGAGCAGCCAGTTAGCTGAACTAGTAGTCGTTCCTCCAAGCTATTCAGGAGGAGACCAGAGGGACTTGTCACTTTTATACCAACTCTTTGTCAGTAGCAAATGGTCTTACCACCTAGGTGCCCCAATGGCAAATAACAAATGGTTAAAGGGGAATAAAGAGGTTTGGGGAAAACAATACTGGTAAGGTATCTGAATCCTGGTGCACACTACCATTATCACTGTGTTCCATGTTTTTATTGTTGTTGTTGTTTGTTTTTGAGATGGAATCTAGCCCTGTCACCAAACTGAAGTGTAGTGGTGCAATCTCCGCTCACTGCAACCTCCGCCTCCAGGGTTCAAGTGATTCTCCTGCTTCTGCCTCCCAAGTGGCTGTGATTACAGGCATGGGCCACCACGCCCAGCTCATTACATTTTTTTTTTTTTTATTTTATTTTAGGTGTAGTCTCCCTCTTCCATTAGGCTGGAGTGCAGTGGCACAATCTGGGCTCACCACAACCTCCATGCCCTGGGTTCAAGCAATTCTCCTGTCTTAGCCTCCCGAGTAACTGGAAGTACGTAAGGCATGCACCACCATGCCCAACTAATTTTTGTACTTTTAGTAGAGATGAGGTTTCACCATGTTGGACAGGATGGTCTCCATCTCTTGACCTCGTGATCAGCATGCCTCGGCCTCCCAAAGTGCTGAGATTGGAGGCGTGAGCCACTGTGCTCAGTTTATTTTTTAATTTTAGAGATGGGGTTTCACCATGTTGGCCACAATGGTCCCATTCTCTTGACTTCATGATCTGCCCACCTCATCCTCCCAAAGTGCTGGGATTACAGGCATGAGCCACTGCGCCCAACCCTGTTTTCCATGCTGATGCTCATGCGTTTCTGCTTTCTCTTGACAGACTATTTAATCAGCAGGAAGATCAACAGGCAAAAATTTCCACCATAACTGCGATCTTGAATGTGGGTAAATGGATTACAACATGTTCAAGCCTTGCAATGAGAGGCATTACAATGTATGGTGGTATAAATGATAGCAATTAATGGGGAGAGTTAAAGGTCATTTTACACAATACCATTCCTGATCCTTTTGCTATAAATCCACAGATGCTGGTTGCTCAATTGTTAGTGGTGCCTTGTCCACAATCAACCCCTGAGGAAATGTCTGCCCAACAGAGTCTACATACAGAACTGGGGGATTCGGAAAACCTGGTACAGATAGCTTAAATCCTGGAGTCAAAATACGAGTACAGCCTCCATCAGATCCCCACCCTAAGGTTGGCAACCTTGTAGCTATGAAAGCAGAAAACGAAGGCACAGTACAATTTCCTAAAGATGAAAAACAACATGATGTTCCCCTCCATTTTTTTTATTACAGGGAATAACCTATCTACTAATTGTCAGCACCTGTGTCTTTGCGTCTGAGGCCAAGAATAAATTCATCACCTGGGTAGCCACCACTGCAACAGAAGCCAACCACAGTTAATGTTGGCTGTACGTCGAGTTGTCGGAGGCCGCCAAAAATGGCTGCCTTGGAAAATCGTCCCTGACCACATTTCTGAACGGCCATGTTGTTACCAATGGGGCCACAACAACAGCACTTTCAATCCAACCTGGACTTCCTTTGACCATACTAAGGAATCTACCTTTGCCCAAGTCAGACAAAAGATGAACTCCACCCTCACCCTGCATCGAAAGCCTTGGTATCCTGCCCAATATTCCTGGAACGGTGTATACTGAAAACCTGCTGTGCTGGTGACTGGATTCCATACAGCCCCTGCTTTGTCTGGAGGTCATAAATGGCTCCTCTAAACTGCGGTTTCTCCAGTCAATTGTCAACACATACTCCCGATCAACAACATTGCCCCCAAAGAAACGCAATCTCTTTCCTATCTTAATAAGAGATTAGTACACTATGATTACAGTAGCTCCACTGCTGTCCCCAGGGGGGCCCTCTGGCTATGCAGATCCTGTGGGTGGCGATAGGTGCCCCCACTTTGGATGGGGAGATGCACGTGGGTTTGGCCATTAATTCCATTCACTATCCAGGATAATATTTCCCTCCACAGTAATCTAGATGCTTACAAACATTGCTGGTTACAAATGCGCTGGCCTCCCCGGTGGTGGTACCCTATCACAGTATTCTCCCCTGCCACTGGTCCCATCCTGCTTCACTAACAAATTATAGTATTTAGCTTACATGTAGAGAAAGCTCTTAATGATAGCAGCTCTGGACTTATGTTGTTATCAGATGAATTTGCTCAGCTGAGTGCTGTTGTGTTGCAAAATCAAATGTCATTAGCTATGTGTACCGCAGTCCAAGCAGGGGTTTGCGCCTTACTGCATACTGAACGTGATGTGTATGTTCCTGGCAAGTCTCACAATATTACTCTGCTTGCAATGCCATGTTGGGTTTAATTTTTATTAATTGTGCCTTTAATTCTCTTGTGCTTACCCTGTATCTGTAATCTATATCAACTGTGCCTTCCCCATGTATCTGTGAGGGTATTTTAGTACAATTGAGTATCCAATCGAGGCCGAATGTAGTGGAAAACTTAAATATTAAACTTGAACTCAATTGAACGTGGACACAAACAATAGTCACCAAGTCTCAGAGCAGGTTGTGTGCGCCCCTTTAGGCATTCATCCAGTGCTGTTTCAGAGAAATCTTGATTTCAATCTATTCCTATATGTTAGTTATTGAAAACAATAGCCAATCACAAAAACATGCTAACCGTTTTACAGGTGTGAGCCACCGTGTCCGGCCTTGGATGAGGTTTTTGTGGGTACCTTTTTGTTTTTGATGCTGTTGTTTCTTTCTGTTTGTTTTTCTTTCAGTGGTCACGTCCGTCTTCCGTAGGGCTGCTGCAGTTTGCTGGGGGTTCACTTCCGGCCCTATTCATCAGGTTCACTCCCGTGCCTGGAAATGTCACTCAAGGAGGTTGGAGAAAAGCAAAGAAGAGTTTGCTCCTTCCTCTGTGATCTCTGTCCTCAAGAGGCACCAACCTGATGTCAGTAGGATCGCTCCTGTATAGGGTGCCTGACAACCCCTGTTGAAGGGTCACCAGTTGGGTGGCACGGGGAGCAGAACCCATTTAATGAAGCACTTTGATTGTTCCTTGGTGGAGGGAGGTGTTTTGCTGGGGGGGAACCCACTCATTTGGGCAGCTCAAATTCCTCAGAACTAGCAGGAGGAAAGGCTAAGTCTGCCGGTCCACAGAGACTGCAGCCACCCCTCCCCTTAGGGGCTCAGGCCCAAGGAGATCAGAGTTCTGTCCCTGAGTGCCTGGCTAGAGTTGTCGGAGTTCCTGTAGGGAGGCTGTGCCCAGTGAGGAGGGATGGGTCGGGGTCAGGCCTGAAGAGACATTCTGGCCACAGTAGGCCCCAGCTAGTGTGCTGGGCTGTGGGGGACACCTCTTGAGACCAAGCTATCCAGTTTCCCTGGATCTAGCAGAGGAAAAGTGCAGCTGGGGGCTATGGAGATGGCTGCTGCCCTTTGCCCATCCAGGGAACTGAGCCTGTTAGGCAGTTTTGAGTCCCAGTGTTGGCTGCTGTCCCTCCCCCAAGAAGCTCAAACAGCCGAGACAGCAGCCAGCTGCAACTGTGGTGTTGGTCGCCCCTCCCGTGGGAACTCTGCAGGCTTAAGCAGATTTTAGCTCACAGGCTGTTCATAATCTGCTTAACTCCAGGGTTGTGTCAGGCATAATAAGTTCCTCTTCAAACTTGTTCTTTGTTCTCAAAATCAACTTCCTTGTACCTTCCCACTCCTAGCTACCTGCTCTGTAAACGTCTCTTCTTTCCCGTCACAATCTGTAACCCCCATCTCTTCCTTATTTGGAAGAAGTCCTCCTTGCTCCTAGTTACTTGCTCTGTAAACAACCTTCCTGCCAGTCTTGATTTAAATTAGCCATCGAGTTAGCTTAGATTGTGCCGTCTGACTCTGGCCAATGGGGGCAGGACACAGAAGTAGGGACTGTGTCAGGGATAAAAACTCCTTCCCTCTCTTGTATGCTGTGCTCTCACAACAGCCAGAGACATGACTGGCACCCTTCTGCAGAAGTAAATTTGCCTTGCCTTGCTGAGAAATTCCTTGTTTGAGTGCTTGTTTTCTTTGTGACTCCGAGCTCTTGTTTCCAACAGTTGGGACCTTAGGTTCCAGTTGTGTGGGTTCATGAATGGAATCTTCTAATCCAGGGGTTGCATAGTTCCATGGAAAAAGCACAGTTTCCCAGGATGGGTAGCACGCTCACTCACCGCCTCCCTTGGCTGGGTAGTATGGGCTCCCCAGGCCCATGTGGGTGTCAGGTGGGCTGTGGCACCACACTGCTCTTCCTTCCTCTCCATGGGTCACGCCAGCCACCTAGTCAGTTCTGATGAGAGAACCTGGATACCTCAGGTTGTGGTGCAGGATACACACATTATTATTGTTCTTTTTTATGGGATGCTGCTTCTAGTCAGCAATCTTGGCCCTGCCCCCACCAATTTTTATTTGAAAGTCTAACAGAATTCAGCTGTGAATCCACATGGTTCTGAACATTTTTGTTTTGGTTGGCAATTTTTTAAAATTATTATTTCAATCTCACTTCTTTTTATTAGTCTGTTAAGAGTTGTTGTTTTTTAATCTAGGAGGCTTGTACATTTTCAGGAATTTATTCATCTTCTTTAGGTTTTCTAATTTGTGCACACAGAGGTGTTCACAGTCACCCTGAATGATCTTTTGTATTTCTGTGGCATGGGTTGCAATATCTTCTATTTCATTTCTAATTGAGCTTATTTGGATCTTCTCTCTTCTTGGTTAATGCTGTTAATGGTCTATCAATTTTGTTTATCTTTTCTAAGAGCCAGGTTTTCATTTCATTTATCGTTTGGATTTTTTGGCTATTGTTGTTTGTTTCATTTAGTTCTGCTCTGATCTTTGTTATTTCTTTTCCTCTGCTGGGTTTGGATGTGGCTTGTTCTTGTTTCTCTAGTTCCTTGAGTTGTTATCTTACACTGTCAACTTATGCTCTTTCAGACATTTTGATAGAGGAACTTGATGCTATGAACTTTCCTTTTAGCACCACTTCTGCTGTATCCCAGACGTTTTGATAGGTTGTGCCATTATTACTGTTCAGTTCAAAGAATTTTTAAATTTCAATCTTATTTCATCCAACTAGCATTCAGAACCAGGTTGATCTTAAATTTAGTTATTTATTTAATTTCCATGTATTTATTTGATTTCTAAAATTTATTTAATTTCCATGTATTTGCATGGTTTTCATGGTTCATTTAGAGTTAATTTTCAATTTTATTCCACTGCAGTCTGAGAGAGTAGTTGATATAATTTTGACTGTCTTAAATTTATTGCAACTTGTTTTGTGGCCTATCATATGTCTGTCTTGGAGAATGTTCCATGTGCTGATGAATAAAATGTATATTCTGCAGTTGTTGGGTAGAATGTTCTGTAAGTATTTGTCAAGTCCATTTGTTCTAGGATATAGTTTAAGTCCGTTGTGTTTTTTGTTGTTATTGTTGACTTTCTGTCTTGATGACTTGTCTAGTGCTGTCAGTAGAGTATTGAAATTCCCCATTATTATTGTGTTGCCATTTATCTCGTTTCTTAGGTCTAGTAGTGATTGTTTTATGAATTTGGGAGTGCCAATGTTAGGTGCATATATATTTATGATTATGATATTTTCCTGTTGGACTAGTCCTTTTATCATTATATAATGTCCCTCTTTGAGTTTTTTATTTTTCACCTGTTTTTGCTTTAAAGCCTGTTTTTTCTGATGTAAGAATAGCTACTACTGCTTGCTTTTGGGATACATTTGCATGGAATATATTTTTCCAACCCTTTACCTTAAGTTTATGTTAGTCCTTAAGTGTTGGGTGAGTCTCTTGAAGACAGCAGATATTTTATTGATAAACTCTTATCCATTCTGCTATTGTGTATGTTTTAAGTGGAGCATTTAGGCAATTTACATTCAACGTTAGTATTGAAGTGTGAAGGACTATTTTATTCATTGTGCCAGTAGTTTCCTGAATACCTTTTATATTGTGTTATTGTTTTATAGGCCTTGTGAGGTTTATGCCTTAAGGAGGTTCTATTTCAGTGTATTTTGAGGTTTTGTTTCAAGATTTAGAACACTTTTTAGCAGTTCTTATAGTGGTGGCTTGGTAGTGGTGAATTCTCTAAGCATTTGTTGATCTGGAAAAACTGTATCTTTCCTTCATTTATGAAGCTTAGTTTCACTGGATATAAAATTTGGGCTGACATTTGTTTTGTTTAAGGAGGCTAAACATAGGACCCCAATCCCTTCTAGCTTGTAGGGTTTCTGTTGAGAAATCTGCTAGTAATAGGATACTTTTTTCTTTGTAGGTTACTTGATGCTTTTGTCTCACAGTTCTTAAAAATCTCTCCTTTATATTGACTTCAGATAATCTGATGACTGTGTGCCTAGGTGATGATCTTCTTGTAATGAATTTCCTTGGTGTTCTTTGAGCTTCTTGTATTTGGATGTCTAGATCTCTAGCTAGGCCAGGAAAGGTTTTCTCAATTATTTCCTCAAATAAGTTTTCCAAACTTTCAGATTTCACTTTTTCCTTGAGGACACCAGTTATTCTTAGGTTTGGTTGTTTACATAATTCCAAGCTTCTTGGAGGTTTGGTTCATTTTTTAAATTCTTTTTTATTTGTCTTTGTTAGATTGGGTTAATTCAAAAGCCTTGTCTTTCAGCTCTGGAGTTCTTTCTTTTACTTGTTTGGATCTATTGTTGTAATTTTCTACTATATTTTGCATTTCTCTAAGTGTGCCTTTTATTTGCAGAAGCTGTGATTTTTTTTTTTATTTATGTTATCTATTTCTCTGGTAATTTTTTTCATCCATATCCTGTATTTTTAAAAAAATTTCTTTTAGTGAGTATTTATCTTTCTCTGGTGCCTCTGTAAGTGGCTTAATGTTGGACCTTATGAATTCTTTTTCTGGCAATTCAGAGACTTCTTCTTGGTTTGCATCCATTGCTAGGGATTGCTAGGGAGCTAGTGTAGTCTTTCAAAGGTGTTAAACAATTTTTCCTTTGTTATGTTACCAGAATTGTTTTTTTGGTTCCTTCTCATTTGGGTTTTCTATGTCAGAGGAAAGAGCTGAGGCTCTAGGCTGCTGTTCAGATTATTTTGTTTCATGGGGTGATCCCTTAACGTGGTGGTCTCCCCTTTTCCCTTGGGATGGGGCTTTCTGAGAGCCCGACTGCAGGGATTGTTATTGCTTTTTTGGGTTGAACGACCCAGTGGAGCTACTTGGCTCTGGGCTGGTACTGGGGAGTGTCTGCAAAGAGTCCTGTGACGTGATCTGTCTTCAGGTTTCTCAGTCATGGATACTACCACCTGCTCTGGTAGAGGTAGCTGGGGAGTAAAGTAGACTCTGTGAGGGTGGTTGGTCGTAGTTCTGTTTAGTGCACTGTTTTTTTTGTTTTTGTTTTTGTTTTTGTTTTTGTTTTGAATGCTGGTTGTTCTAGCAGTGAAGTTGTCACATGAAAGACAGGATTTCTGGTTAGCCAGGATGTTACAGGTGATGGAATTAGCTGTTGTTTTCTCCTTTACTGGAGTGGGTTGTTTTTTTTTTTTTAATTTGTTTGTTTGTTTGTTTGTTTGTTTTTGAGACAGAGTTTTGCTCTTGTTGTCCAGGCTGGAGTGTAATGGTGCGATCTCGGCTCATCGCAACCTCTGCCTCCCAGGTTCAAGGGATTCTCCTGCCTCAGCCTCCCAAGTAGCTGGGATTACAGGTGTGCACCACCATGCCTGGCTAATTTTGTATTTTTAGTAGAAACTGGATGTGGTTTCTCTGTGTTGGTTACAGGGGTCTGGAACTCCTGACCCCAGGTGATCCACCTGCCTCAGCCTCCCAAAATGCTGGGATTACAGGTGTTAGCCACACCACCTGGCTGGGGTTGTTCTTTGATGAGTTGATGTAATGGCTTGAGTTGGTTGACCTCCAACCTGGAGGTGGGATTTTCAATAGAGCATCAGCTGTGGTAGTATAGGGGGTATGCAAGCTTGCCATCGGGTCACCTGGATAAGTATTCAGGTTTCTCAGGCAATGGGTGGGAACATAGAGCTCCCAAGAGAGTATTTCTTTTGTCTTCAGCTACCAGCGTGGGTAGAGTAAGGCCATCAGGTGAGTGCAGGGTTAGACATGTCTGAGCTCAGACCCTCCTTGGGTGGGGCTTGCTGCAGCTGCTGTGGGGTTGGGAGTATGGTTCTCAGGTTGATGGAGTTATGTTCCTGGGGGATTATGGCTGCCATGCCATATTATACACGTCAGGAAGGAAGTGAAGGAAAGCCAGCAGTGACAGGCCTCATTCAGCTCCCATGAAGCCAGCAAGGCCAGTTTCACTCACTCATACCCCACCAACAGCACCAAGTTTATATCCAATCAGTGAGCAGTATTGAGATCTTGCCCCAGGCTATAAGCCTCCCCATTGAGAAAGCAACCTGGGCTTTCAGGCCCCACCCCTCACCACCTGCCATGGCTTCTGTGCCCATATCTGTGCTTCTCATTCACTGTCCTCTCACCAATTCTGCCAAGGAACATTTGTACTAGGTCAAAATTATTATAGAGTTTAGCTGGAAGTTTCCTTCTCCCTGTGGCCCTTCCCCAGTTTCACTGACAGACCTTCCCAAGGACCCCTGTGAGATAAAGTCAGAAATGGCTTCCCTGAGAACCAAGAGTGCCTGTGGGGTTCTTCCCACTGCTTCTTCTGCTTTTATATTTTGCTTGGCTCTCTAAGTTCATTTCAGCCCTAGGTAAGGCTAAATCCTTCTCTGGTGATCTGGATTTTCAGGTTTTGAGTATATGTGTTTAGAGGTGAATGTTCCTTCTCTTACACTTTTAACACTTGCTATTTTTCTGTAGTCTCACAGAGGTTGCAGTGACAAGTCACTTCTTTCAAAGAGTCTGTGCATTCTTTTGGTTTTCCTGGTATGTTCCTATGGTAGTTCTTGGAGCAAAAGTTTGGGATGAGAGTCTCCACATGCTGTTCTGTCCATCCAAGTGGGAGATACAAGTTAATCCTATCTCCTAGCCACCTTTTTTTTTCCCTTCTGAGAAAAATATTGATTGATTCTTCATCACAGATTTAAAAAAAAAAGATCAGTAAGCATTCTCACTCTTTCTTTATTGTTTTAAACAGAACTCTACTTTTTCTTCAGGCAACTGATTTAATTTCTCATTTTACATTTATTTATTTATATGTTTCTTATTGCCTGTGCTCACCACTAGACCAATTGGAAAAAATCAACTGCAGAAATATAAGGTAAGTCTTTCATAAATGATTACTCATTAACTATAAATCCACAAAACTTTCATGTTAATATTCATCTGACCTGCCCTCATTTGGCCTTCTACAGAATGCTTGAAGTTAGATTAAAAATAATCTACTGATAAATACTCATTGATAGAACACTGAAAGGTGAAGCCTACTGGTGAAAACGTTGTTCATTCATTAACAGAAATGAAGTAGATACATTTATTTCTTGACTTGCTATTATGCTTCATTAGTGTGTGTTTATTTTTATCCAGTACCATGCTATTTGCTTACTGTAGCTTTTTTTTTTTGAGACATGTTTCAGTCTGTTGCCCAGGGTGGAGTGCAGTAGCTTCATCGTGACTCGCACTGCAGCCTTAACTTCACAGGATCTAGGAATCCTCCTACCTCCGCATCTCAAGTAGCTGAGACTATGGGTTTGTGCCATTACACCGTGCTAATTTTGGTATTTTTTGTAGAGATGGTGTTTTGCTATGTTGCCCAGGCTGGTCTAGAACTGCTGGGCTCAAGCAACCCACCTTGGCCTCTCAAAGTGCTGGGATCACAGATGTGAGCTGCTGCACCTGGCCTTACTGTAGCTTTGTAATATATTCAGAAACCAGGTAGTATGATGCCTCCAGCTTTGTTGTTTTTCCTCAATATTGCTTAGGCTATTCTGGGTCTTTCATGAATTGATAAAGATTTGATAATTACTTTTTAAATTCTGAGAAAAATATATTTGGAATTTTTATAAGGATTGCATTAAATCTGTAGATCACTTTGGGTAGTATGGACATTTTCACAATATTAATTCTTTCAATTCATAAGCATGGTGTATCTTTCAATTTTTTAGTGCCTTCAATTTATTTAATTAATGTTTTAGAGTTTTTAGTGTATAGATATTTTACCTCTTTGAATAAATTTATTTCTATGTATTTTCTTCTTTTTGATGCTTTTGTAAATGAGATTATTAATCTCAATCCCTGTCTACACATCTATACAACTTGAACAGTTTTAGAGATTAAAGTAAATACATGTGAAAATGCAGGAGAGGGAAGAAACTCAAAGTTTTATAGTTTTGTAAAATACAAGTGCCCAATTTAGCATCCTGTGTCATGCCCTGTGGTGCCAAACATCACATTAAGCTTGAGCTTAAGTTCAAATTGACTCATTCTTTGAGATAACCCAAAGATAGAGAAACTCATCATCCTGATTTCACACAGGTGGAGACTACTGCTTAGAGAGAATAAATGAATATACAGAATCACATGGCTGCTACATGGTAAAATGGAACTTCTAGAACAAACCATCTGACCCTGAACTTCAAATGAGCTGGGCAGCTTCTTACCATCTGTCTGTGAAAAGTCCAGAGATACCAGAGGGTGCCATGTGAGCCTTTGGTGAATAGGTGAAAACTTCAATGTTGATACTCAGGAGGAAGGAGTTAGATTGACCCAACACTTGATGGAACACTTACTTTTAACTTAATGGAGCCATAAAAGTGCTTATAACATTTGGGGCTTTGAATTCATCAATTAAGGCAGAATTTCTATAGAGTATACGTTTCCCTAAAAAATGTATTTAGCCATTGATAACTCTATGTATCTCTGTGAAATATGTGCTTATTAGACAGATCAGGCATTTTGGCTATAAATAAGATGAATATTGTGTTTGTAATAAAATATATTTATAAATAATTTTGATTCTGAATATTTAAAAACTATTAACTATTGTTTGAATACATCTTTGTCCAAAACATATATATACATTTTATATAATATGTAGAATATATGTATATATATAATACACACATGTGTAATCATATGTAATATAGATGGTAATATAACCATACCTTCTGTGGCTATTACGAGCTTCATTGCTCACCAGTTCCAGAATATGGGGTATCAGGTACTCAAGAGTGGCAGCAAGAAACATAACCATGGAAGAGTCCAGACACTGGGCACAGCAGATCTCCCACAAGAGGTGTCCAAACATATCATGCAGAACTGCAGCTCTGCTCTTGCTAAGAAGGGGAAATCTGCTTTTTTTTTTAGAAGCAGTCTCGCTCTGTTGCCCAGGCTGGAGTGCAGTGGTGCTATCCTGGCTCCACCTCTCCGGTTCTAGTGATTCTCCTGCCTAAGCCTCCCGAGCAGCTGGGACCACAAGCGTGCACCGCCACGCCCAGCTAATTTTTCTGTATTTTTAGTATAGACAGGGTTTCACCATGTTGGCCAGGCTCGTCTCAATATCCTGACCTGGTGACCCATCCGCCTCGGCCTCCCAAGTGTTTGGATTAGAGGCGTGAGCCACCTCACCTGGCCTCTTTTTTTTTTAATTCGTTCTTGCTGCCCCGGCTGGAGTGCAATGGCACGATCTCGCCTTACCACAACATCCACCTCCCGGGTTCAAGCGATTCTCCTGCCTTAGCCGTCCAAGTAACTGGGTAGGCTGGTCTCAAACTCCGAACCTCAGGTGATCCACCGGCCTCAGCCTCCCTTGGCCTCCCAAAGTGTTGAGATTACAGGTGTGAGTCACTGCTCCAGGCTTTTTTTTTTTTTTGCTTTGTTTGTGTGTTTTTAGACAGAGTCTCACTCTGTCACCCAGACTGGAGTGATGTGGCACAAGCTCAGCTCACTCCAACCTTTACCTCCTGACTTCAAGTGATTCTCCTGGCTCAGTCTCCTGAGTAGCTGGGACTACAGGCGTGCACCACCACGCTAGCTAATTTTTGTATTTTTTGTAGAGACTGGGTTTCACCATATTGGTCAGGGTGGTCTCAAACTCCTGACCTCGTGATCTGCCCACCTTGGCCTCCCAAAGTTTTGGCATTACAGACGTGAGCCACCGCGCCTGGCCATTTGACTCTTTTTTGTACTGGTTATCATATCGGCTGATTCCTCAGATGTTAAATACATATTTTAATATGTGTTCCTGTCTTTATGAGTGTCACAAATTTATAATTTTTTAAAAAATTATGTTTTAAGCACTTCTTATGTCACACTGATATGCCCAATGGATTTATCTATCAAAAGCATCCAAAATTCTATGACAGAGGATTACACAGTTGAACCTGTTTTTTTTTTTTTTTTTTTTTGAATATCTAGTTGACTAAAGCTTCAGCAGAACTTTGTTGACTCTGTTTTCATTTTAGTTTGAATTTTCCTTTCAGCTAACTTAGTGTTTCTATGTTTTTCTGCTGCATTTATAGCATATTATCTAGTCTTTATCATTGGCAACAGTGGCTTGAAGTTTGCTTATAAAATTATGTTTATTGAGGTAAAATTCACATAACATCAAATGCAACTTATTAATTATTTTCAGGTTTACACTTCAGTATCTTTTTGTGTATTCACAATACTTTACAATCATTACCACTAGGTAATTTTAGAACAGTATAATTACCCAAAAAAGAAAGTCCACACCCATCAAGCGGCCACTTTCTATTTTCCCCATCAGCCTCTGGCAACCATTAATCCACTTTCTGTTTCAAAGGATTTGCCTATTTTGGGAATTTTATACAAATGGATTCATAAAGTACATGACCCTTTTTGTATAGCTTTTTCCATCAAGCATGATGTCTTTAATACGTATCCATGTTGTGTCCCATATTAGTACATCATTCCTTTTTCTGGCTGAAGTGTACTATTGCCTTGTACACTATATCCCATTTGTCTATCTACTCCTCCATGGATAGGCATTTGCAATGGTTTCACTTTTTGGCTATAACAAATAATGTTTCTACGGATATGTATATACATGTTTTTGTGTGGACCTATTTTGATTTCAGTTGAATATATACTCAGAAGTGGAATTTCTAAGACATGTAGTAACTCTATATTAACCTCAGGAGGAACTGCCAAAATGTTTTCCAAAACTGCTGCCTAATGTTACCATTCCACCAGCACTCTATGAGGGTTTCAATTTTTCCACATCTTCACCCACACTGATCTGTCTTCTGAAATATACCTGTACCAGCAGGTATGAAGTGATATATCGTTGTGGTTTTGACTTGCATCTTTCTGATGAATAAAGATGTTGTGCATCTTTTCATGTGCTCATTGGCCACTTGTACAGAATAAAAATCTTGGATCCACTGGTCCAGACTATGAGTCTCAAACACTTGTTACAAACAGATTTTTGGTACTGCACAAGAAATAGCACTCAGCAAGGCAAATTTACTTCTATAAAAGGTTGCGTCTCGCATATTAAGCAATGGCAAGGGCACACAGAACAAAGGAAGCTGGAGTTTTTATTATCTCTGATGCAGCTTCTACTTCTGTGTCTTTCCCTTACTGGTTAGGGTTGGACTGCACAGTCTAAACTAGTCCCGATTGGCTAAATACTTCAAATTTTTTAGAAAAGGGAGTCTTGTAAGGGATGTAAGAGAGAGAGAGACCAGAGGTCCATTATGGGGGAACTAGGAAAGTAACCTATTCCCTAATAAGGAAAATAATGCAGACTGGGTCTTGGGTTGTAGCAAGCTAATTTTTGTATTTTTGGTGGAGACAGGGTAATTTATTTTCCAATTACTAACATTTTCATTCAGAGTGAGAATATTCTGCATAGACACATAAAGTCTGTTTTACTTATTAATAAAAAACATTAAAGCAAGGTATAACTACAGACTCCACTGTTCAGTTTATACACTGAACTGTTCTTGCTTTTGCAGTATAAGTACTTTAGCCTGCAAATAATGCATAATTGCTTTGGATCATCAGGTTTCCATCAAAGATACTTAGTGTCTTTTAGTCTTTATCATTCTATATTGCTAAATTTATTCCTATTTTTGTGCTAAGCTTCTGCATGCTCTTAAAATTAGCTTTTATCTAAACAAATCTGTGTCTACTTTAGAGGACTAGAGATTGAAAAAAATAAATTTTGGGTAAGCAAAACAAAGCAATAAATCTGAAGTACTAGATAAACATAATCTGGAGTCAGAGAAAATGACAAAAGGCTTATTCAGCTGTTAATATGATTTACACATATTTCAAAAAAGCAGAGAAAAACATCTACAAATAATCTAATTTCCTTAAGAAAAGAGGGAATAGCAAAAAGTTTTTTGGAACGTTTTAAAGAGTTTTTGAACTCTTGAACATCTGAATTTTGCACACTATATGCACTTGAAAGAATGTTTATGGGGGAAAAAGCAGAAGAGACAAAGATGTTATAAAAAATCCACGAGTGCCCAAGACCAACACAACAGAATAGAGAGCCCAGATATAATGCCGCCCTCCTACATCCATCAGAGTTTTGACAAAGCTGACAACAGGAATGTGGGAAGAATTCTTTCTTCAATAAGTGGGGCTGGAAGAATCACTTAGCATTATGTAGAAGACAGAAACTGGACCCCTTCATTACACCATATACACAAATCAACTCAAGATAAATTAAAGACTTAAATGAAAAACTTAAAATTATAAGAAACCCCGCAAGATAACCTAGGAAATACCAGTCTAAACATAGAAACTGGCAAAGACTTCATGATGAAGCTACCAAAAGCAATTGCCACAAAAGCAAAAATTGACAAATGGGACCTATTTAAACTAAAGAGCTTCTTTACAGCAAAGGAAACTATCAACAGAGTAAACATCCTACAGAATAAAAGAAAATATTTGCAAACTTTGGCTCTGACAAAGGTCTAATAATCAAAATTTATTAAGAACTTAAACAAGTTTACAAGAAAAAAAATCTCATTAAAAAGAGGGAAAAAATATGAACAGATGCTGTTCAAAAGAAGACATACATGTGCCTAATAAGCATATAAAAAATGCTCATCGCTAATCATTAGAGAAATTAAAAGAGAAACCACAATGAAATGTCACATCACACTTGTGAGAACACTACATACCCATCAGGATGGCTATTTTTTAAAAGTCAAAAAATAACAGATCCTGGCAAATTTGCAGCGATAAGGGAATGTTTATACTCTGCTGGTGGGAGTGTAAATTAGTTCAACAACTATAAAAAAGTGGTGTGGTGATTCCTCAAAGAACTGAAAACAGAATTATCATTTGACCTAGGAACCTTATAATTGAGTATATAGCCAAATAAATACAAATTATTATATTATAGAGACACATCCACATGCATGTTCATTGCAGAACTATTCACAATAGCAAAGACATGGACAGGCCCTAAATGCCTGTCAGTGGTAGACTGGATAAAGAAAATATGGTATGGTCAGATGTGGTGGCTCATGCGTGTAATCTCAGCACTTTGGGAGGCCGAGGCAGGTGGATTACCTGAGCTTAGAAGTTTGATACCAGCCTGGGCAACATGGTAAATTCTGTCTCCATGAAAAATACATAAAGAAAAATTGGCCAGGCATGGTAATGCACATGTGTAGTCCCAGTTACTTGGAAGGATGAGGGCGACGGAATTGCTTGAGCCTGGGAGGTTGAGACTAAAGTAAGCAAATGCCATGCCATAGCACTCCAGCCTGGGCAATAAGCCTGTCTCCAAAAATAAAGTAGAATAAAAGATTTAATAAAAACAAAATATGGTACATAAACATCATGGAATACTCTGTGGCCATTTAAAAAAATGATCATGTCCTTTGCAATAATATGGATGAAGCTGGAGACCATTATGCTTAGAAAACTAATGCAGAGGCCGGGCGCTGTGGCTCAATGCCTATAATCCCAGCAATTTGGGAGGCCGAGGTTGGTGGATCACCTGAGGTCAGGAGTTTGAGACCAGCCTGATCAACATGGAGAAACCCCATCTCTACTAAAGATACAAAATTAGCCACACACGGTGTCGCCCACCTGTAATCCCAGCTACTTGGGAAGTTGAGGCAGTGGAATAGCCTGAACCCAGAAAACTAAGGTAGCAGTGAACGGAGATCATACCATCGCACTCCAGCCTGGGCAACAAGAGCAAAACTCCTACTCAAAAACAAAACAAAGCAAAACAAAGAAACAACAAAAAAAGAAAACTACTGCAGAAACAAAACCAAATGCATGTTATTATTTATAAGTAAGAGCTAAGTAATAAGAATACATGAACACAAAGAGGAGAACGACAGGGGCCTAGTTGAGGGTGGAGGGTAGTGTAGGGAGACCTCCTGAAACTATTGTTATGGAATAAAAGATGAAATGCTCCTGATTATTGTAAATACAAAATTGCATGCAGGACTGTGTAAAGACAATGCCAGGTTGGACTGCCAGAATGAGCCGACAGCGTGTGATGTGCTTCCCCCTGCAGAGAGCCTATGAATGGACGTGCAGTCAGGGAGGTACATCACCAAGATTCCTATCCCAGAAGAGCAGATGTTCATAGCTCTAGGAATGGAACGCGACCCTCGTGGAAAGCCTATAAGTGGATGCCTAGGGGGGCGCCTGTCCATATGGATAAGATAGGGCTATAAACACCCTCATCTTGCCGCGGCTCTTCTAGGCCTCTTTAGGGTTGAGGCACACTCCCTTCTGAGAATTTCTGGTCTAACCAGTTGTCTAACTTCACGTCCTGTTTCTATGAATTGTTTGTAACCAGCTTTTGCTGCAACTGTTACTGCTGATTAATATCTTGCTAATCATAGGTTATGGAAAGACTGTGTTCCTGTTTTAAGGCTCTGTTAGAAATTACTGATGCACACACTATATTGTCAGTTTTTATCGCTGTCTACTGTACTTCTGCATACAGAAGTTATGTTAAAGAATTACTTCATTCCCACGTGACCATCTCACCTCATAATCAAATGGCCCTAAATCCCTCACTAACCTACTCCCGCCCTCACTAAACTTAATAATAAATGCTGGCATATCCAGTGCATTGTTGGCACTGCGGGACCAGAAGGCAGTGACCCCCCTGGATGCAGTTTTCACTATCTTGTGTGTGTCTATTATTTCTTGAACTGCAGATCCACCTGGGAGCAAACAGAGAGCCCCATTGCATTGTGGACTGCTGGCCAGATCCTGCAATAGGGTGGGAGGACTCAGAGGCTATACCTATTTGGTGCTATGCTTAGTACCTCAGTGACAAAATAATCTGCACACCAAACTCCCATGACATAATTTTAGCTGTGTAACAAGCCCACATGTGTACCGTGAACAAAAAATAAAAGCTAAAAGAAAAAAAAAATCCCTGGGTGGGAGAGAGTGCAATGTAGGTGAAAGGAATAATTTTTTGCTACAGATAGTAGCCCAGGTGGGGCTGTACTGCGATTCATTTCTGTGTGCATGCAGGCAGATGAGATTATGAACAGGAGGGCCAGAACCCTAGGCTGGCGGAGTAAACAGGCTGTTGCTGCAGATTCGGTGTCCAGGGATGGGGATATGCAAGGAGACCTGTAGACACTTGTGGCTTTTTGGCAAGAAACACTTGGATCAAAAATGCCGTGGTGAAGTTTCTGAGGATGGTGCCTAGTCCTGGGAGGAGTGTGGACACGTCAATGTCTAGTGTGTGTGTTTGGGAGCAGGTGGGAATCCTGTGGTGGTAGCTGCAAGAAAAGGGAGTCTGTCATCAGAGCTCTTTCCTCTAAGTTTTCAGTCCTCTGTCACCCTGGGAGAAGACCTGGAATCACAAGACAATGGGCAGTGTGACGGCCTGTGTACAGGAGAGCAGTGCCTCCCGTTCCCAAATACCCAGAGTTTTATTCCATGCCAGGCCTTCATGATATCTTTTTTTCTGGCACCAAATCTGTAGAGTTTTCTGAACATCAAACAATTCTCCAACACCAACTCAGCGTGAAACATTTGAATTCTGACAGCACCCAAAGTCAACACAGACCATGATTCAGGACTCAGTCCCACAACATTGTTCTTACTGCAGATGCCAGTCACAAACCCCATGGGCCCATCTATGCTTCTGAGCTACTATTTAAAAATTGGAGACTTTCATAATCTCCCTCAAGTTCAATAACTTGGTAGAGCTACTCACAGAACTCAGCAAAACACTGTAGTTATGTTTACCAGTTGCATATATAAGAGGCAGCCCAGGAAAAGCCAAATGGAAGAAATGTGTAGAACAAAGAAAAGAGATGGAGAAAGATGAAACACATAGATAATCCTGGAAAATATTTGTGATTAATAAAATTCTCCATCCTTTGTGTGTTCCAGGAACAGTTTATAGAAAGAAACACTCTTCCTGTTATGACTTTTTCTTACATGTCACACAGCCAGACACACAGTCAGCACAGTTTCTCCATTTTCTCATTAAGAAAAATCAGTTGAATTTGTCTTCACTGATCAAAATATATATATTTTTTGAGATGGAGTCTCGCTCTGTCATCCCGGCTGGAGTGCAGTGGCACAGTCTCAGCTCACTGCAACATCCTTCTCCCAGGTTGAAGCAATTTTGCTGCCTTAGCCTCCCAAGTAGCTGGGATTACAGGTGCCCACAAGGATGCCTGGCTAATTTTTGTATTTTTAGTAGACACAGGGTTTCACCATGTTGGCCAGGCTGGTCTCAAACTCCTGACCTCAGGTGATCCACTTGCCTTGGCCAGCCAAAGTGCTGGGATTACAGGTGTGAACCACCACACCCGGCTTAAAATAAAATATTTTTAAATCAAACTTTACTTAGTGTTATCTCACTCCCTCAGGCTCCTGAACTTTGAGCTACCCTCAGCCTGAGTCAACATAGAAGCTTATTTTACATCCCTCCTAAGAACATGCTGATTTCAGGGTAATACATTCTCTGATCTAAAATCTGACTTTTTCACCCTCCATTTGCCATTCTCCTCCCACCTCCTTTCTAATCTTGTTTGCTCCTCCGTAGGGAAGAAAGTCCTTTTATGCCTACATTTTTGCAAGCCATAAAGATCCTATAGTTGGTTGTTGCTTTCTCCTGTTGCAATAATTTTTTGGAATTCATTTTTTTACATAAATATAATGTTTTTATTTTACAAAATCTAGAAAGTGCCTCAAAACAATAACAAATTCATGATCAGTAAGACCCTCCCAGTTTCCCTTCATCTTAGCCTCAACCACATCTGCCTGTGGGACCCCAGCTTTCCAGGGCTCTGTAGCTTCTCTCAGAATAACGGCTCCTTCAGTGGCTGGGGTGAGCAGGGGAGTCTTTCCAGAAAAAAGTAACTGGGCCTTTGGCCGCGCGCTGTGGCCTGTAATCCCAACACTTTGGGAGGCTGAGGCGGGTGAATCACATGGTCAGGCATTCAAGACCAGCCTGGCCAACATAGTGAAACCCTGTCTCTACCAAAAATTAGCCAGGTATGGTTAATTACAGGACCTGTAATCCCAGCTACTTGAAAGGCTGAGGCAGGATAATCTCTTGAACCCAGGAAGCAGAGGTTGCAGTGAGCCGAAATCCTGGCAGTGCACTCCAGCCTAGGCGACTGTGTGAGACTCCATCTCAAAAAAAAAAAAAATTCTAACTCTGCCTTTAATAACCTTCTGTTGCAGGCTTAATATTAGCCTTAGGTTCAAGTCACTAGGTTAAAGCTTTAATTTCCATGTCAGAGTTATTCACTTGATTTTGAAACTAACTGCTTGAAAAATCCAGTGAAATTACTCAAAGTGTTTACATAAGGGAAGGAAATTTTAAGGTGCTTACATTTATTTTATTTTATTTTATTTTATTTTGTTTTATTTTTGAGATGGAGTCTCACTCTGTCACCTAGGCTGGAGTGCAATGGCACAATCTCAGCTCACTACAACCTCTGCCTCCCAGGTTCTAGCCATTCTCCTGCCTCAGCCTCCCAAGTAGCTGAGACTACAGGCATGTGCCACACAGCACCCGGCTAATTTTTGTATTTCTAGTAGAGACAGGGTTTCGCCATGTTGGGCAGCCTGGTCTCGAACTCCTGACCTCAAGTGATCAACCTGCCTCGGCCTCCCAAAGTGCTGGGATTGTAGGCATGAGCCACTGAAAATGGCTAAGGTGCTTGCATTTTGTATCTCCATAAGAAAAGCAAATATGTCTACTTCTTTCAGAAAACATATGTATTATTTTATTATTTCTATTAAAAATAATGTAAAAAATTTGTCATATGGGAACACTTGTAGAAGGTACATAAGTTTCATCACATATAATTTAGCATTAAACTAAGAAATCAAGACAACATGATATAGAACCAAGATATTCATTGTCACAAATTTACCCTGCAAAAAGAGGAACTGATGTTTTGATGAATCTATGTAACCCATAAATTATCTACCACATTTGCCTGTGGAAATATGTTCATTGTCCACAGTCAAAATGAAAGAGAGATTTTCTGTAAATTTTTTTATTTTTTCTTTTTTTGGTAGCTAGCATTCTTTTTTTTTTTTTTTTTTTTGAGATGGAGGATGGAGTCTTGCTCTGTCACCCAGGCTGGAGTGCAGTGGCATGATCTCGGCTCACTGCAACCTCTGCCTCCCAGGTTCAAGCAATTCTCTGCCTCAAGCTCTAGAGTAGATGGGATTACAGGCGCCGGCCACCACACCCGGCTAATTTTTGTATTTTTAGTAGAGACAGGGTTTCACCATCTCGGACAGGCTGGTCTTGAACTGCTGACCTCGTGATCTGCTCACCTCATCCTCCCAAAGTGCTGGGATTACAGGCATGAGACACCGCGCTCAGCCGGTAGCTATTCTTAAAGCTAAGGCTTTAAGGAATTTTGTTTGAAATAACTCAGCCATAAAAAACACACTTGAAAAAATTCCTAAGCTTACTCTGGGAAAGAAAAAGGTAAATGAGAATTATTAACAAATGGAATATATTATTAAATACCAATTTTTTGAAACCATCTCTTTTATGTCCTTTGTAAATATTTTCTTACCTTTTAAGCCCTACTAATAAAATATAAATAACAGTTAAAAAAAAAAAATTGATGCAACTGGGTGCAGTGGCTCACGCCTGTAATCCCAGCACTTTGGGTGGCCAAGTCAGGGGGATCACTTAAGACCATAAGTTTGGGATCAGCCTGGTCCATCTCTACTAAAAATACAAAACCTAGCCAGGCGCAATGGTGCTCACCTATAGACCTAGCTACTTGGGAGGCCGAGGCACGAGAATCACTTGAACCCAGGAGGCGGAGGTTGCAGTGATCTGAGATCGAGCCATTGAATTACAGCCTGTGCAACAGAGGGAGATTGTCTAATAAATAAATACCGGAGGTCAAAATAAGTGAACAAATCTTTTCAAGGTACACACCCAATTACCTATCCCATCCTGTTCACTTACATGCTCAGTAACCACCCTCCCAGGAGATAGTGCGCTATGCCCCAGTGAGAGCCCCAGGTGCATTTTACTTTGTAAGTTTTTATGCCATCACACTGGGGTCAGTTTTTTTGTCTGTTGGAGTGTTTCTTGTTTTTTGTTTTTTTCAAATTTTTCACTATTTTTTCTTCACTATTTTTCTGCTCCACTCAAGAGAATCCAGGGACGGAAATTATCTGTTTTCCCCTCAATACCAGCATCTGATTGGCTGCTCAGCAATGCGTATCCAACAAATGGAAGCTAGGTTGGGTGAAGACAATCTTCATGTCTCAAAGGGTTAGCTTTTCAAAAAGAAAAAAAAAGGCAAGTGCACAGGGAGATGCCTTTCAGCCCCAAGGCTGCCACCTGCTCCCTTCAGAGGCTACACTCCATACTTCAAGTGGTCCTATTGGAGAAAATGACCAGAGAGCTAATAGTCACTAGACACTCTAGCAGAGATAGCCATGGTGGGTATCTTGGTTTATCGCCAGAAAGTACTAAAACCCAGGCCCAGAAAAAAAAACAACAAAAACCGAAGGATAACTGAGGACACGCCACCCTATAAAATTTCCAAAGGGTAATCTTAACCTAAAAACATTCTGATAAGTTCTCTGGAAAAATAGAAGAAAAAGAGGCACAGATATTTTTACAATACAGTGTCAGGGGATTATTCTTTGCTTTCTTTTCAGGGGAAATATTTACAAACAGAAAATAAATTTATTTAATAGTGTTATGCAAGGCTTTTAAAAAAATGATTAATTGAGGAACATGGGGTACACTTGAGGCCCTGCTTGGGACACATGTGAAAAATGCCAGAGAAAATCAGTCCCCTGTGGGGTGTGAAAATAATTAAGTGGCAGACAGTTAGACTTTAGGAGTTTGAGAGACCGAAGAGGCTCTAGTCCCCAGATTCCTACTTCTAAGAAGAAAATCTAAACTCAAGTGCATTTTTTGGTAAATCACTACATTAGGGGAAACACAATTCAAGCTTAAACAACTATAAAGTGCCAATTAAACTCTGATTACATAATCAGGAAATTTTCACCTTGATTGTACAAATTAAGAAACTACCTAACTATATCTGACTAATTATTGAATATGGTTTTCTTCATCATGCATCTTATAAATGTGTTTTCTTCAAGCCCCTCCCATGGACCTCAAACTACAAACGATAGCTGGGTGCTCTACAATTCTTCTATAATTCTTTCATTAAATTACTTGATATTATTGCAGTGACTCCCATATGGTTTGTTTGTTTTTCTTGTTTGTTTTTAAGATGGAGTCTTGCTCTGTCGCCCAGGCTGGAGTGCAGTGGCCCGATCTCGGCTCACTGCCACCTCCCCCTCCCAGGTTCAAGAGGTTCTCTCTCCTCTGTCCCCGGAGTAGCTGGGACTACAGACATTCGCCATCACACCCAGCTAATTTTTGTATTTTTAGTAGAGATGGGGTTTCCCCATTTTGGCAAGGCTGGTCTTCAACTCCTGACCTCAAGTGATTCGCCCACCTCCGCCTCCCAAAGTGCCGGGATTACAGGCGTGAGCGACCGCGGCCGGCCCCATACATTTTTAATAGGAGAAAAGAAACACTGAGAACCCCACGGACCAAAGCTCTTTCCATTCATGAACCCGCGCCCGAGTCAGGAATCTCCCCTGTCGACCCTTCCCTGGTCCCTGCACAATCTGGGAGAGAAGCGGCGCTGCGGGTGCAGAGCTGCCAGGGCACAGTCACTGCGCAGGGAAGAGACAGGACGGCCGGGGCCCGGCTGTCAGCGTAGCCAACATGTTATGGCTGAAGCGGACAGAGGCCGAGCTGGGCAAGAAAAACTCGGGGAGCAGATTTTGGAGCTGACTGTGGGAGGCCTGAGTCCTGCCACAGCCATTTCCCAGCCAAGGGAGGCGGTGACTGAGCAGGCTACCCAGCCTGGGAAACTGTGCTTTTTTCGGGAAACTGTGCAATCCACTGATCAGAAGATTCCACTCGTGAAGCCACGCCACTGGAGCCTCAGATTCCAACCCGGGAGTTGAACAGAGTCTTAACATCCTCTCAGCTAGAGTCTGCTTCAGCCTGCTGAGTTCCCGGGGGAGGGGCGACCAGCACCATGGCTGTGGCTGCCTGCTGTCTAAGCCTTTTGAGCTCCTTGAAGGAGGGACAGCAGCCAGCACTGAGACTCCCAATTGCCTAAAAGGCTAAGCTCCCTGGGCACGGGAAGGGCAGCAGCAATTTCTAGAGCTCCTGCTGCATTTTTTTCCCTGCTAGAGCCAGGGAGGCTAGACAACTTGGTATCAAGAGGTGTCCCCCACAGCCCAACACACTGGCTGTGGCAGACTGCGGCCAAAGTGTCTCTTTAGGCCTGACCCTGACTCATCCCTCTCACTGGGCAGGGCCTCCCTGCAGGAACTCCAACAACTCCAGCCAGGGGCTCAGGGACATAACTCTGATGTCCCTGGGCCCGAGCCCCTAAGGGGAGGGATGGCTGCAGTCTCTGCGGACCAGCAGACTTAGCCTTTCCTCCTGCTAGTTCTGAAAAATGCAGACAGCCCAGATGAGTGGGTTTCCCCCCAGTGAAACACCCCCCTCTACCAAGGAACAAAGTGCTTCATTAAATGGGTTCTCCTCCCCATGCCACCCAACTGGATGAAACTCTTCAACAGGGGTTGTCAGACACCCTATACAGGAGCAATCCTACTGGCATCAGGTTGGCGCCTCCTGAGGTCAGAGATTCCAGAGGAAGGAGCAGACACTCTTCTTTGCTATTCTCCAACCTCCTTGATTGACATCTCCAGGAACAGGAGTGAACCTGTTGTCCTGAATAGGGCCTAAAGTGACCCCCAGCAAATTGCAGCAGCCCTACAGAAGAGGGACCTGACCACTGAAAGAAAATCAAACAAACAGAAAGCAACAACAACAGCATCAACGACAAAAAAGTACCGACAAAAACCCATCCAAAGCCAGGCATGGTGGCTCACACCAGTAATCTCAATACTTTGGGAGGCTGAGGCAAGCAGATCACTTGAGGTCAGGAGTACGCCATCTCTACTAAAAAATACAAAAATTAGCCAGGCATTGTGTTGTATGCCTGTAGTCCCAGCTACTCAGGAGTCTGAGACAGGAGAATCACTTGAACCTGGGATGCGAAGGTTGCACTGAGCCGAGATTGTGCCACTGCCCTCCAGCCTGGGTGACAGAGTGAGACTCTGTCTCAAAACAAAACAAAACAAAATAAAAACAAAAACAACAATTCAATTGTCAGCAAACTCAAAGATCAAAACTAGACAAGTTCATGAAGATGAGAAAGAATCAACAAAAGAATGCTGAAAGGCCAGAGTGCTGCTTTTCCTCCGAGTTATCAAAATGTCTCTTCAGCAAGGGCGCAGAACTGGACAGAATATGAGATGGATGAATTGACAAAAGTAGGCTTCAGAAGATGGGTAATTAACTCTGCTGAGCTAAAGGAACATGTTCTAACCCAATTCAAAGAAGCTAAGAACCTTGATAAAAGGTTAGATGAACTGCTAACTAGAATAACCAGTTTAGAGAGGAACATAAATGATCTGATGGAGGTGAAAAACACAGCATGAGAACTTCACGAAGCACACAAAAGTATTTGTAGCTGAATTGACCAAGCAGAAGAAAGGACATCAGAGTTTGAAGACCACCTTGTCAAAATAAGGCATGCAGACAAGATTAAACAAAAAATAATGAAAAGGAACAAACAAAGCCTTTGAGAAATATAATTTTCTGTGCAGGAAACACGAGGGGAGAAGAAAAGACACACACTTGCAATACCTTTAAGGGTAAACAAGCTTTATCCCAGGTAAATGGCAATGCATCTATAATAAGCAAATTGATATAATAAGAACATTGCAATGGGAAGGGGAGAAGAGAAAAAATATACATGTAAACATATATATATATATATAAACATAGATATATGTATATCTACACTCACCAGACTATGGAGGATTCATCAGCAGATCAGGAAGCAACAGTCTGGACTCCAGAGTCAGACACCCACTCACCAGACCGGGATTCACCACCACACCTGGAAACAACAGCCTGGGCCCGATAGTCAGCCACCCGTCCCTGCACAGACAAGGAGAGGTCTTTGAAGCTTTGCTGCAGTCCGGGATCCTAGCTCCTTTTGTAACAAGTTGTTTGGCATGAGGCCCAGTTGCAACTGGGCTCTTTGCAGCTGGGCTCAAGGAACACAAAAAGGTCAACTTGGTTTTTTTTGCGATTGGCTATTATTTTTCAGTAACTAACATATAGGAATAGACTAAAATAGAGATTTCTCCAAAACAATCTGCGCCCCAAGTTCTCTTTGCCCAGCTTGGCCTCAGTCCCATTCAGCCAGAAGATGGCAGCTGCACTGACAGCCAGGCCCCCAGGCGTCCTGTCTCTTCACAGCGCTGTGACTGTTCCCTGGCCTGGAGCCCTCTCTGGGCAGCTCTGCACCTGCAGCATAGCGTCTCTCCCAGACTGTGCAGGGACCAGGGGAGGGTCAGCAGAGGAATGCCTCAAGGGGCTCACATAACCTGTTTCAGGACTTGGTGACCATTGTGTGTGTCCACATTCAATTGAGTTCAAATTTAATATTTAACTTTTCCTCCACAAATTCCCCTGTCTTGATGAATCACCTCTGTCTCGACAAGATGAAGCCCTTAGGCCGTTACACAACCTCCGCCTCCTGGGTTCAAGCGATTCCCCTGCTCCAGCCCCCGTAGCACCTGGGACTACAGGTATGTACCACAACACGTGGCTAATTTTTTTTATTTTTATTAGAGATGAGGTTTTGCCACGTTGGCCAGGCTGGTCTTGAACTCCTGACCTCATGAGATCCACCCACTTTGGCTTCCCAAAGTGCTGGGATTACAAACGTGCACCAGCGGACGGGCCCTAAAATGATTTCTTTCTGTCTCCTGTAACAGTTTGAAATTACTGGCCGGGCGCGGTGGCTCAAGCCTGTAATCCCAGCACTTTGGGAGGCCGAGACGGGCGGATCA
>NW_012123931.1:6179326-6195827 GCF_000951035.1 Colobus angolensis palliatus
AAAAAAAAAAAAAAAAAAAGAAATTACTTAAAGGCTGTTTCAAATTGAAAAAATAAAAATAATATAGATAAAATAAAATATAAACAGTTAAAAAATTGTATTAGATTACAAAATATATACGTAAATCTCGAGAGGTCAAAAATGACAAATTTGATCTTTTATAAGGTTTTATCAAAATTATCTTTAGTATTGACAATACATTATTGCCAAAGTAAAAGTTTTCTCTTGAAAAAAAGTTTTATGTATTAATATGAGAGCAAAATATTTCTGTTCACCTTTTGAAATACATTCAACGAGAGAGAGAGTAAAGAAAAGAGAGTTTTCCCAGGCTCTGGGGTGGGCTTGGCTCAGCTCAGGGAGGAAGCCCTGCCTGAAAAGGCTGCAGCGTAGGCTGTCACTCTTTCTTCACTCAGCCCAGCGTCTAATCACATCTACTGTCACTCGGGGCCTCAGAGGGCGGGGCCTTAAGCATTGTCCAATCAGGGACGGCGGGCTGGAAACCGTCCAATCAGAAAGGCAGCTGGAGCGAAGAGGGCGGTTTCCGGGTTTGGTGCGGCATTTGTCTCTTGCTGTAGTCAGAGCTCCAGGTCTCGTTCTCACTGCTCCTAGATGCTCAGGCTCTGTGGTCGTGTGTCCTGCAGGTATTGGGAGATCCATAGCTAAGACACCGGGACCTCCTGGAAGCCAAAAATGGTGAGACTGCCGGTCCGACATCCCGAGAGAGGAGAGGGACTGGTTGGAACCAGTGAAAAGTGGCTGTGGCGGGACTCAGGCCTCCCCGCAGTCAGCTCCACAATCTGCGCTCCCAGTTCTTGCCCAGCTCGGCCTCAGTCCCGTTCAGCCATAAGATGGCAGCTGTACTGACAGCCGGGCCCCCGGGCGCTTTGTCTCTTCACTGAGCGGTGACTGTGCCCTGGCGTGGAGCCCTCTCTGGGCAGCTCTGCACCCGCAGCGTGGCCTCTCTCCCAGATTGTGCAGGGACCACGGGAGGGTGGCCAGGGGACAATCCTGACTCGGGGTGCGGGTTCATGAATGGGAAGAGCTTTGTTCCTTTGGGTTTACAGTTTCTTTTTTCTCCTATTAAAAATTTATGGGGCCGGACGCGGTGGCTCACGCCTATAATCCCAACGTTTTGGGAAGCCGAGGCGGGCGGATCACTTGAGGTAAAGAGGTGTTAGGACAACAAAGTTACTCTTAAATGACTTAACTTTCTGGTCATAAGTTGTAAAAGTTGTAAATCAACCCTACCCCTTCTTCTTCCCCTTTTCCTTTTCTCGCAAGTCGCGCATTTACCTTATTTGGAAAAAGTTTCGGTCTAAGCTTACGTGGATCAGCTTAGATTGTGCGGTCTGATCCCAGACAACAGGGGACGGAAGCAAAAACAGGAACTGCATTAGGGTTCAAAACCCCTTCCTGGCTGGGCGCGGTGGCTCAAGCCTGCAATCCCAGCCCTTCGGAGGCCGAGGCGGGTGGATCACGTGGTCAGGAGTTGTAGACCAGCCTGGCAAACGTGGTGAAACGCGTCTCTACTAAAAATACGAAAACTATCTGGGCGTGGTGGCACGTGCCTGTAGTACCAGCTACTTGGAAGGCTGAGGCACGAGAATTTCTTGAACCTGGGAGGCGGAAGTTGCAGTGAGCTGAGATCCAGTCATCTTAGCCTGCTAGACAAAGCGGGACTCCGGCTCAAAAAAAAAAAAAAAAGTAAGCATCTTAAAACTTCCTTTATGTAAACACTGAGTAATTTCACTGATTTTCTAACACTTACTTTCACAAACCAAGTGAATAACCCTGATGTGGAAATTAAAGCTTGAACCTAGTGTCTCCAAGCTAAGGCTGATATTAAGCCTGCAGTAGGAGGGTTTTTGTTGTTGTGGGTTTTTTTGTTTTTTGTTTCTTTTTTGGACACAGTGTCGCTCTTGGTGCCCAGGCTGGAATGTAATGGCGTGATCTGGGCTTACCAGGTTCAAGTGATTCTCCTACCTCAGCCCCTCCAGTAACTGGGATTACAGGCATGCACCATCACGCCCGGCTAATATTGGTGTTTAGTAGAGACGGGTTTTCTCCGTGTTTGTCAGGCTGGTCTTGAACTCTCTGCATCAGGCCCGCCTCAGCCTCCCAAAGTGCTGGCATTATCGGTGTGAGCCACCGCACCCGGCCAATAGGAGGTTATTAAAGACCCTGTTAGTTTTTTCTGGGGAGTCTCCCCTGCAGATATCTCAGACTGCTCACCCCAGCCATGGAAGGAGCCTTTATTCTGAAAGAAGCTACAGAGCCCTGGAAAGCTGGGTCCCCGCAGATGCGGTTAAGATTAAGATGAAAGGAAACTGGGAGGGTCTTACTGGTAATTAAGTTGTTATGGTTTTGAGGCACTTTTTACACTTTCTAAAATAAAAATGTTAGATTTATGAAAAAAAAAAAATGAGTTCCTAAAAAGTATTGCAACAGGAAGAAGTACCAACTAACTAAAAGATCTTTATGGCTTGCAACAAATGTAGGCAGAAAAGGGCTTTCTTTTGTAGGAGGAGTAAACAAGATTACAGAGGAAGGTGAGAGGGGAATGGCAAATGGAGGGTGAAAAAGTTTAGATCAGAGAATGTCTTACCCTGAAATCAGCGTGTTCTTAGAAGGGACATAAAATGGGGTTGTATGTTGACTCAGACTAAGGGCAGCTCAAAGTTCACTAGCCTGAGGGATGGAGATAAACTTAAGTTTGATTAAGAAATATTTTAGGCTGAGCGTCATGGCTCAGGCATGTAATCCCAGCAGTTTGGGAGGCCGAGGCAGGCGGATCACCTGAGGTCAGGAGTTCCAGACCAGCCTGGTCAACATGGTGATACCCTGTGTCTACTAAAAATACAAAAATTAGCCAGTAGTCATGGTGGCCACCTGTAATGCCAGCTACTTGGGAGGCTGAGGCAGGAGAATTGCTTGAACCCTGGAAGCAGAGGTTGCAGTGAGCTGAGATGGTGCCAAGGAATTCCAGCCTGGGTGGCAGACCGAGACTCCATCTCAAAAAAAAAAAAAAAATTATTTTGACCACTGAAGACAAATTCAACTGAATTTCTTAATGAGAAAAAGGAGAAAATGTGCAGAGTATGTGTCTGGCTGTGTAATAGGTAAGAAAAGAGGGTACCATCTAAGTCATAATGAGAAGGGCGTTTCTTTCCATATACTGTTCCTGGAGCACACAAAGGATAGAGAATTTTATTAATCCCAAATATTTTCCAGGATTATCTATGTGTTTCATCTTTCCCCATCTCTTTTCTTTGTTCTATGCATTTCTTCCATTTGGCTTTTCCTGGGCTGCATCTTATATATGAAACCAGTAAACATAACTACAGTGTTTTGCTGAGTTCTGTAAGTAGCTCTACCAAATTATTGAATTTCAGGGAGGTTTGGGAATCCTCAGTTTTCAAACAGCAGCTCAGAAGTATAGATTGGCCTATGGGGTTTTTGATCGGCATTTGCAGTGAGGGACAATGTTGTGAGAATGAGCCCTGGATCAGGGTCTGTGCTGACTCTGGGTGGTGTCAGAATTCAAATATTTGGCAATGAGTTGGTGTTGGAAAATTGTTTGATGTTGAGCAAACTCTACAGATTTGGTGTCAGAAAAAAGATATCACGGAGGCCTGACCTGGAACAAAGCTCTGAGTATTTGAAAATGGGAGGCTCTGTTCTCCTGTACACAGGCTGTCACACTGCCTGTTGTCCTGTGATTTAAGGTCTTCTTCCAGGGTGACAGAAGACTGAAAACTTAGAGGAAAGAGCTTTGATGACAGACCCCCTTTTCTTGCAGCTGCCATCACAGGATTCCCACCCACTCACAAACACACACACTAGACATTGACGTGTCCACACTCTTCCCAGGACTAAGCACCACCCTCAGGAACTTCACCACGGCATTTTGATCCTAGTGTTTCTTGCCAAGAACCCAGAAGTTTCTACAAGTCTCCTGGCATATCCCCACCCCTAGACACAGAATCTGCAGCAGCAACCTGTTTTCTCCACCAACCTAAGGACCTCCTGTTTATAATCTCATCTATCTGCATGCAAACAAAAATAAATCAGAATACAGCACCACCTGGGCCACTATCTGTAATGAAAATCAGTCCTTTCACCTACATTGCGCTCTCTCCCACTCCTCCACAGGGATTTATTTTTTTTTAAAGCTTTGATTTTTGGTGGGGTGTACACATGTGGGTTTGTTACACAGCTAAAATTATGCCATGGGAGTTTGGAGTGCAGATTATTTTGTCACTGAGGTACTAAGCATAGCACTAAACAGGTATGTTTTCTGATCCTCTTACTGCTCCCACCCTCCCCACTCAACTAGGCCTGACTGTCTGTTGTTCTCTTTGTGTTTATGTGTTCTTATTACTTAGCTCTTACTTATAAATAATAACATGCATTTGGTTTGCTGTTTCTGCATTAGTTTTCTTTTTTTGTCTTTTGTTTTGTTTTGTTTTTTTGAGACATACTTTTTTTTTTTTTTTTTTTTGAGGCGGAGTCTTGCTCTGTCACCCGGGCTGGAGTGCGGTGGCCGGATCTCAGCTCACTGCAAGCTCCGCCTCCCGGGTTTACGCCATTCTCCTGCCTCAGCCTCCGGAGTAGCTGGGACTACAGGCGCCCGCCACCTCGCCCGGCTAGTTTTTTGTATTTTTAGTAGAGACAGGGTTTCACCGTGTTAACCAGGATGGTCTCGATCTCCTGACCTCGTGATCCGCCCGTCTCAGCCTCCCAAAGTGCTGGGATTACAGGCTTGAGCCACCGCGCCCGGCCTGAGACATATTTTTGTTCTTGTTGCCCAGGCTGGAGTGCAATTGTGCGACCTTGGGTCACCACAGTCTTCGCCTCCTGGATTCAAGCGATTCTCCTGCCTCAGCTTCCTATGTAGCTGGGATTACAGGCGCATGCCACCACACCTGGCTGATGTTGTATTTTTAGTACAGAGGGGTTTCTCCATGTTGGTCAGGCTGGTCTTAAACTCCTGACCTCAGGTGATTATTCCACTTTGGCCTCCCAAAGTGCTGGGATCAAAGGCGTGAGCCACAGCGCCCGGCCTCTGCATTAGTTTTCTAAGAATTGTCTCCAGCTTCATCAGTGTTATTGCAAAGGACATGGTCTTTTTTTTTTTTAATGACCACAGAGTATTCCATGATGTTTATGTACCATGTTTTGTTTTTACTAAATCTTTTATTTTATTTTATTTTTGGAGACAGGCTTATTGCCCAGGCTAGAGTGCCATGGCATGATTTTGGCATACTTTAGCTTCAACCTTTCAGGCTCAAGCAGTTCTCTCCTACTTCATCCTCCCAAGTAGCTGGGACTACACATATGCATTACCATGCCTGGCCAATTTTTCTTTTTGTATTTTCCGTGGAGACAGGATTTTGCCATGTTGCCCAGGCTGGTCTCAAACTTCTAAGCTCAGGCAATCCACCTGCCTTGGCCTCCCAAAATGCTGGGATTACAGACATGAGGCACCGCATCTGACCATACCATATTTTCTTTATCTTGTCTACCAGTGATAGGCATTCAGGGCCTGTCCATGTCTTTGCTATTGTAAATAGTGCTGCAATGAACATGCATGTGAATGTGTCTTTATAATAATTTATATTTCTTTGGGTATATACCCAACTATGAGGTTCCTGGGTCAAATGATAATTCTGTTTTTAGTTCTGTGAGGAATCACCACACTGATTTTTACTGTCATTGAACTAATTTACACTCCCACCAGCAGAGTGTAAGCATTCCGTTTTCTCTGCAACCTTACCCATCTGTTATTTTTTGACTTATTAAAAACAGCCACTCTGATGAGTGTGAGGTGGTATTTCATTGTGGTTTTTCTTTTAATTTATCTAATGACTAGCGATGACCTTTTTTTTTTAATATATAATGCTTGTTAGCCACATGTATTTCTTTAGACAAGCGTCTGTTCATGTTTTTTGCCCACTTTTTAATGAAGTTGTTTGCTTTTATTCTTGTAAACTTGTTTAAGTTCTTAATAAATTCTGTATGTTAGACCTTTGTCAGAGGCAACGTTTGCAAATATTTTCTTTTATTCTGTAGGTTGTTTGCTCTATTTATAGTTTCCTTTGCTGTGAAGAAGCTCTTTAGTTTAAATAGGTCCCATTTGTCAATTTTTGCTTCTGTTGCAGTTGCTTTTGGTAGCTTCATCATGAAGTCTTTGCCAGTTTCTGTGTCTAGAATGTTATTCCCCATGTTTTCTTGCAGAGTTTCTTATAATAAGTCTGTGATTTATCTTGAGTTGATTTTTGTGTATGGTGTAATGAAGGGGTCCAGTTTCAGTCTTCTACATAGTGCTAGGTAGTTATTCCTGTACCATTGGTTAAAGAGAGAATTCTTCCCACAATCCTCTTGTCAGCTTTGTCAAAACTCTGATGAGTACAGGAGGGTGGCATTATTTCTGGGCTCTCTATTCTGTTGCATTGGTCTTGTGCACTTATGGATATCATATAATATCTTTCTGTCTTCTGGTTTTTTCCCCCATAAACATTATTTCAAGTGCATACAGTGTGCTAATTTCAGATGTCCAAGAGTTCAAAAAGTCTTTCAAAAGTTCCAAAAAAGTTTTTGCAATGCCCTTTTTTCTTTTCTTTTTTTTTTTTTTTGAGACAGAGTCTCGCTCTGCCACCCAGGCTGGAGTGCTGTGGCGCGATCTCGGCTCACTGCAACCTCTGCCTTCCGGGTTCACGCCATTCTCCTGCCTCAGCCTCCCGAGTAGCTGGGACTACAGGGGCCCGCCACCTCGCCCAACTAATTTTTTTTTTTTTTTTTTTTTTTTTCAGCAGAGATGGGGTTTCACCCGGTTAGCCAGGATGGTCTCGATCTCCTGACCTCATGATCTGCCTGCCTCAGCCTCCCAAAGTGCTGGGATTACAGGCATGAGTCACCACGCCTGGCCGCTATTCCCTCTTTTCTTAAGGAATTTAGAATATATGTAGATATTTTTCTCTGCTTGTTTGAATATACGTAAATCATGTCAACAACTAAATAAAACTTTTGTCATTTTTTATGACTCCAGATTATCTTTATCTAGTGCTTCAGATTTATTGCTTTGTTTTTGGTTCTGAAAAGTTTATTTTTTTGATTTTTATTCCTTTAAAGTAGACACAGATTTGTTTAGATACAAGCTCATTCTAGGAGCACACAGAGCTTAGCACAAAGATAAGATTAAAGGTAACAATACAGAATAATAAAGACTAAATGATACTCAGTTTCTGTGACAGAAACCTGATAATCCAAGGTAACCAATATTTGCAGGCTGAAGTACTTACACTGTGAAAGCAAGAACAGTTCAGGGTATAAACTGAACAGTTGAGTCTGTAGTTGTACCTTGCTTTCTATTTATTACTTCAGAGCAATTAGCATAGTTATGTGTAATGTTTGTAGATAACCTGCAGTCACATAAATTAAACAATATTTTCAGTTTTTTTTTTTTTTTGAGACAGAGTCTCACTCTGTTGCCGAGACTGGAGTGCAGTTGTTTGATCTCTGCTCACTACAACTGTTGCCTCCCAGGTTGAAGTGATTCTCCTGCCTCAGTCCCCTGAGTAGCTAAGTTTACAGGCATGCATCACCACCATGCCTGGCTGAGTTTTTGTATTTATAATAGAGATGGGGTATTACCATGTTCACCAGCTTGAACTTGAACTGCTGACCTCAGGTGATCCACGCGCCTCAGCCTCCCAGAGTGCTGGGATTACAGGCATGAGCCCTAAACAGTATTTTCTAAAATAGTATGAATACAAAGCCACAATATTTACTTTGAATTAATCACTTAAATGGTTATTTTAATACTGTTATTTATGCTTTTGAAACATAAAATGTTTTAACTGAAGTATAGATTCCCCACCCACCCCCCACCGGAGTCTCGCTCTGTCGCTGGGGCTGGAGTGCAGAGGCGCCATCTCGGCTTACCACCTCCCGGGTTCACGCCATTCTCCTGCCTCAGCCTCCTGAGTAGCTGGGACTACAGGCCCCCGCTACCATGCCCGGCTAATTTTTTTTGTATTTTCAGTAGAGACGGGGTTTCACCGTGTTAGCCAGGATGGTCTTGATCTCCTGACCTCGTGATTCACCTGCCTCGGCCTCCCAAAGTGCTAGGATTACAAGCGTGAGCCACAGCACCTGGCCTCTGTTGCCCAGGCTGGAGTGCAGTGGTGCGATCTCGGCTCACTGCAAACTCCGCCTCCGAGGTTCAAGCAATTCTCCTGCCTCAGCCTCCCAAGTAGCTGGTAGTACAGTTGTGAGCCACCAGGTCCGGCTAATTTTTTTATACGGTTTTAGTAGAGACAGAGTTTCACTATATTGGCCAGGCTGTTCTCAAACTGACCACCTGATTCACCATCCTCAGCCTCCCAAAGTGCTGGGATTACAGGCATGAGCCACCGCGCCCGGCGTAACTGATGTATAATTTTAATTTTTTAAAATGCTACATACATTATGACTAGTTCATTAAAATTATTCATACTTAGATATTTATATCTAATATCCAAAGAATATTTACAACCAAATTGTTAGAGTTAGTAGGTATTAGTCAGACATGTTTATTACTTTATTCAGTCAGGATAATTATGATTAAGCACAATTTTAGTATCTTTTATTTCACTAAATTTGTATGCGGCTGTTACAGGACAAATAAAGACAGGTGATGTGGCCACCCAAAAACTATAATAGTTCTTCAATTAGCTATGTTGCAAGATCTAATATATTCCAGTGTATGAACATAGTTTCTATTTTTTCATCAAAATGTGTCATTGGAAGTTGTAAGGTATATTTCAATATAGACCCCCATTCAGTGGCTAGGAGAGCACAGCAGAAATGGAAATGGAACTTTATAAAATTCTTCTGAAAATATGCCCCCGTTCTTTTCCTTTCTTTTTTTTTTTTTTTTTTTTTAGGGGAACAGAGTCTCACTCTGTCCCCTGGCTGGAGTGCACTAGCGCTATCTGGGCTCACTGCAACCTCTGCTTCCCTTGTTCAAGTTATTCTCCTGCCTCCGCCTCCCGAGTAGCTGGGACTATAGCACCCACCACCATGCCCTGTGAATTTTTTTGTATTTTTAGTAGAGATGGGGTTTCACCATATTGGCCAGGCTAGTCTCGAACTCCTGATCTTGTGATCCACCCGCCTCAGCCTCCCAAAGTGCGAGGATTACAGGTGTGAGCCATCACACCTGGCCTTGCCCCCTTCCTTCATAATGCACATGTTTCTCATCCTTAGAGTAGCTGTGCACTTTGGGTGTTTAGAGAGACATTTCTTTTAGGGGAGTATTTTCTGGCTGACATCATCAATCTTATATGTAAACTGAGCTTTTTCTTAAGATCTAACTTTTTTCTCTCAAAAGCATCTTGCTCAGATGCAGATCTGTTTTTCTCTCCAATGCTTTGGGTGTCTGTTTCAGAAGCCCTATTAATATCCCATGGTTTCTGAATAAGGTGGGCTGTCACAGTGAGAGATAACTTTTGGAGCTATCTCTATCTGGACTCCTGCTGGAAATTTAGCAGTATTTTTTCCTTGTCACTATTATAAGTAGAAACTGAGGCTGAAACACTGCTCCCATTTCCATTACTGTGAAGGTGAAATTCTACCCAGGAGGCCTGCAGGCTCTCCTCCTGCAGCTCAGGCTTCCATTTCTGATGTGACCCTAGAGTGCTGCTGTGGCAAATGGAGTTCGCATAAACTGTAAACTGTGCTCTGAGCTATGCCTCAGTGGCAGATGGTAGAGGTCAAGAGAGGACACTAGCACTCAGGAGAAAGCAAGCAGGAGTGCTGTAGCCCAATGCCAAGGAGTACAGAGCCACTGCTCTAAAATGTAAATAGCCAAAAAGATAGAACCCTATTCAACCATTTTTGTAGCAGAGTGAGAGCCTACGTTTAGCAGGCACCTGGCTTCAAGCTGCTAAATTTCCTCCTGTTATGAAGAGGTGAAAAGTTTATTTGTCATTGAATATAAGTAATTAGCATACACAGATGACCTCTTCAATCTCCAGGTGAATTCAGGATAAACTATGTATGATTAATGGTGCTGGAAATTCTTCTACTTGTGGACTAATTATGGTGGCTGTCTATTTTTGCAGTCTCTTTAGCAGATTGACTATGATGCATGTCACATTCAAGTTTAATTGTGTAATAAAACCATTTTCTTTCTGTTCTATTATTGTGGAGTTTCTCTGGGGCTGGAGAAAATTTTTCTTTTAATTATTGTTTCCAAACAGTCTAGAATTACCAGACATGATATAAACACATACGGTGCCAACCAGAATTTACTCTAGAGGGGACGTTCCGTCTCAGGCTTCCAGTCAACTCACATTTGTACAGAGAAGTGTATGCGATCCCCTAAATGTGCAGGCAGAATTGTGTTTCTGCCTATTTGTTATTTATAGTCCTCTACAGTCACTTCTAGAGAGTCTAGATCAGATTTCTATAAATTTCACAGGGTAGCAATCAATCATTTTACCTCTTTCAATGACTCTTTTATCTTCAATCCTGAAACTGATTCAGAGACCATGGGGCCCATAAACCCAAGTAGAGTAACATGTGTGCATTGAGTAGACATGTAGACAAGAAAATCTCCATTTTTTTCTTCCTTCCCTTGCTAAAAAGCTCACAAATGTGCAGGTAACATGTGCTGCTGCTCCAGCCACTCAAGCCCTAAATCTGCAGCTCCATATTTTGAGTCCAGGTCTTGGGATTTGGGAATTAAAAAACTTTTATCTGAAAAATGCAAGTCCTTTTAGTTATCAAACTCAGAGATGTTAAAATAAAAGTGCAGTTATGTCTTTCTCCTCCCTTTGAATTGTGTATTCATCTTTTGAAACTATTCAGTATTGCCACATGTAGCTATAAATTAAACTAATAATGCCACATTGGACACTATATCCCATACCCTAAACTATAACGATATATATCTAATTACTAATCAATGTTTTTTTTTTACATAAATAGAAATTACTGACAAACAACTTCGTGTCAGCCCACTCTGTGTTTCTCTTTTTGTCTTTACAAATCTTCTTGTAACTACTGCTAATCGAAGTGTGGATTCCAGGCAACTTTAATCTTTGCTCCTAGGTTATATCTGTAAACTTTACCCAAATAAACTGTCTACTTAATATTCATGTTGTGTCAGCTTTTTTTTTTTTTTCCATGTAGACTTATCATTTAGAATGTGCTAGAGCAGCCTCTATGAGGGGATCTCTCCTTCGTTTGTACTCCACTTGCTGTAACACCAAAGGATGCAGAGCCAGGTGTAGCCTACCTAGAATCTGCAGATAACATCTGGCCTCTGCCTGGGATTTACAAAAAAGGGCTGGACTTTGGATAGAGAATGTACAGAAAACTAACAAAAGACATTTTCTGCATTGTGAGATGTCAACCTAGACAGCTTACAGCCCCCATTTGGGAGTATGGCTCTGTGAGATTTTTCACATCTTGTTCATTGACCTACTACAGTGGTGTGAGAGCTTCCAGGAGGAAATAGAATCTGATGACAGAATATGTGTAAGTATAGAAAAGCATCTTAAAAGTGAGAGAACAAGGCCACAAAGTATCCAGAGCTATAACCACAACTATATTTACCTGTAAAATGTGATACGGGAGTACAGTATTTGTGTTCTTTCTTTTACCCAAGAGCTAGTAAATCAGGACAGGTGATCCAGCTTCTGGAGCTCCACCAAGGCAGTTCCATTTCTCATTGAGAATCAGCCTGAGTCTCTCCAGCCTGGCTTATCATTGGGCCATCAGTCCCGGGTCACTGGGAATTCTCTCACAATCATCCAGGTATCTTTGAGGGATTTGAGGATGTCCAGAGCAGAATTGTGTCAGGCTGACAAGAGTAGTTAATTCTGCTTCTTTCTCAGTGTAAGAGAAATGAATCATCCTGTGTTTGTTCATCCCCTCATACAAGGGGTGTCTTTGGTAGGTACGCAGATGAGAGTTTATCCACTTTTGTGGTACTTGGATGATAAACAAGGAGGACATCTGGAGACCCAAATAGATAAACTAGTAAATTCCATTTCATATGACCATTAAAATAAAACATGAAGCAGTCATGGTTCCTACAGTCCAGAAACTTTTAGTCTAGACTAGCAACTGGGTAAATAATTGAACCATCATATGGTTGGTACAACAAATAGATATGCCCAAAATATTGGGCATTATTTGCCACTTTATATTGTGACTTCTGATGTCTGTACTTGAAAGGATATTTATGAACAGAAGAATTGTTGTTATAATTTCTTTTTTTTTCTTTTTGATATAGAGTCTCCCTCTGTCACCCAGGCTGGAATTCAGTGGCACAATCTCGACTCATTTGGGTCACAAACTCTGCCATTTGGGTTCAAGTGATTCTTCTGCCTCAGCCCCCTGAATAGCTGGGATTACAGGTGCCTGCCACCACACCCAGCTAATTTTTGTAATTTTAATAGAGATGGAGTTTCAAAATGTTGGTCAGTCTGGTCTTGAACTCCTGACCTCATGATCCACTTACCTCAGCTTCCCAAAGTGTTGAGATTATGGGCATGAGCCAACAGGCCCAGCAGTATTTCTATTTCTTTCATCCTGTTAAGTGTACGTATTTGTTTCCTAATAAACTTACCCTAGAAAACCTTAAGGGATTTGTTTAAATTGCATATTAGCATATAATATAGAGTTGACAGGGCAGGGCAGCGGCTAGAAAAGATTAAAATTACACAGACTCTGGTATTTAAGTTTCTTTTAGGTAAGCTTAGAAAAAACAAAACTGGAAATACCCCAGTGGCATAGAGAACAGAATTCTACATAGGGTCCACTTCCTGATGCAGTTCTGTTGAGATTCACCCTTTGTGGAGGCCTTATTTAGGTGTGACCCTACCCTGGAGTCTTGCCTCACAGAACCTTGTAAAAGAGATCAGAGTTTTGGCTGGTGAATCCTGTTGTCTTTCTAGAGCTGGTGCTTACAATTTCCTGAAATCCAAAAACAGATAAATGGGAAAATAAATTATGTGTTGTAGGGTCTTGGTTTTTAAATTTTACATTAAAACCAGTATTTGCGGAGACATTCTATTTAGGAACTTGTTTTCCATTCCTGCATATCTGGTAGTTGCTCCACAAGTCACAAAAATGTAAATATCAACAGAATAAAATTTTCTCTAAACTACATTAAACTCTTGCTTTCCATGTTTCTTTCATCTGTCTATATTTAGCTTTAATTTTTTGCAGTTTTTAAAAAAATTTGATGGCAGAGAAACAGAAGAAGCAACAAAAATGCTGGGCCCTTTACCTAAATCCTGAAAATTATTATACACTTAGTACCAGCTCCCAGGGTGTTACGAGAATTAAATCACATAATGTGTTATGTCCAGCACACTGCTCTGTATCCTACTCTTGAGCACATAGTACCTGTTTGAAAAACATTGCATTAGTACATGTGTACATGCTTTTTAAATCCAGACTTATGCAGAAACTGCTGCCTTTTGTTTTTTCTGTAAACTTTAAAGAACCAGCAAAGGATATAAAACTTTATGATGGAGATGGGTTTTCCTTATTTGTACCAGAAGTATTTGGTTGTGACAAGAGTGCTGAGTGTAAGGGACCCCGTGCTGTGCCTGCTTCTCTAACTACTGCTAATAATGAGCCAAGGGGAAGCAACATCAGCATTGACGGGGGACTTGTTTAAAACACCCATTCATGGACCCTCCAGAGTCACATTACATAAATCGGGGCCAAAATTACCAAGTGATTTATAAGCTCATTAAAGCTTGAGAGGCAATGCTTAGTTAAGTGGTTATAAGCCCAGGCTGCTGATTACAATCACATGGCCAATTTGCAGAACTTTCTTGTGCCCTCCCCACAGCTTCTGTTTATTGTTCTGGGTGGAGACATCCATGTTGTTTTAATGAAGCCCCTTATGTGACTCAGGTAAGACCAGAATCAAGTATGAAGGCTTCAAAATACATTCATAAAAGTTAAGTTCCACCTTTGCACTAAAGGGTGGTCACAGGGCCGGTTCTGTTTGGGTTTGGTAGGGACCGGTCAGTGTGGCGCTTATTTCCATTACTGTAGCAGAAATGGCTGGTGTCTATGGCAGGGGAGAGCATCTGAGGACAGGAAAGAGAAATTTATATTTTCATCTTCATGGAGCAACTCATTGTTCCTGAATCTCTTCTGTTTTAAAGGACAGAAATAGGTGGACTTTTTCTGTCTTTGTTTTTCTGCCAATTGATGTCATGCTAACAGGTAAACGTGGTACTGAAACCTTTAAAGACATATTCTTAAGAATCAGATGTAATCTCTCTAGAGAATCTCATCTCAGAAGGAATTTCAGAGAAGGAGGAGAAAGAAAAAAAGTGGCTTTTCTTCATGTAAATGTGTCTCAGATGAAGAGCAGTGTCGACTCTGCCTCCTGGACTGCCATGCATTTAGTACTCACAAACCTTTACTTCTCTACTTGTGTTTTTCCTCCCTAATGAGTTTGGTTTAATTACTTCTTTAAATTCTTATGACAGTCAAGAGTCTTTGAAAAATATTTCTTTCCTATATTCCAGAGCCTTCTCTTTATTCTCCGCATCATAGCTTCTTATATGCCATGTAGAATTCTCAGCAAGAATTTAGGATCTGCAGTTTTTAAAATGTTCCCTTTGTGGCTGTTGAACATGAAAAGATGTGGATACTCAAGATTTCTATTGGGGAAAACTGTGGTCCTTAGTAAAGATGGAGAACATGTGATGATGAGGCTCCATCTGTGTGTTCCATTAGCTGTATGCAGACCAGGATTAAGAAAATGCTTATTTAGGCTAGGTGCGGTGGCTCACAACTGTAATCGCAGCATTTTGGGAGGCTGAGATGGGCAGATCACAAGGTCAGGAGATCGAGACTATCCTGGCTAACACAGTGAAACCCCGTCTCTACTAAAAATACAAAAAATTAGCCGGGCGTGGTGGTGGGCATCTGTAGGCCGAGATGGCTCCACTGCACTCCAGCCTGGGCAACATAGCGAGACTCCGTCCAAAGAAAAAGAAAAGAAAATGCTTATTTAAATGGGATGGCATTTATTACCCAGAAAGTTCTGAAAAAAATTATTAGGAGATACCTGCTCTTTAGGGTGCTAAATGAAGCCTACTTAAAATTACTACTAAAAATTACAGAACGTAGCAGTTGTCTGTATTTTAAAGTTTGTATAAAACTGATGTTTCTTTTTTTTTTTTTTTTTTTGACATGGAGTCTGGCTCTGTCACCAAGGCTGGAGTGCAGTGGCGTGATCTCGGCTCACTGCAACCTTCGCCTCCCAGGTTCAAGCAATTCTCCTGCCTTAGCATGCTAAGTAGCTGGGATTACAAGTGTTTGCCACAACACCTGGCTAATTTTTGTACTTTTAGTAGAGACAGGGTTACACCATGTTAGTCACGCTGGTCTCGAACTCCTGACATTGTGATCCTTCCCCTGCAGCCTCCCAAATTGCTGGGATCACAGGCATGAGCCACCGTGCCTGGCCTAAAACTGATGTTTCTTTATACTTACATTCAGACTATAATTTATTTTCTTTGGGAGGAATATTTCAACAGTGATGCTGTGTTCTTCTGTGTGCATTAGCACATCATAAAAATTTGTCCTAGGCTGGGCGCGGTGGCTCACACCTGTATTCCCAGCACTTTGGGAGGCCGAGGCAGGTGGATCATGAGGTCAGGAGATCGAGACCATCCTGGCTAATATGGTGAAACCCCGTCTCTACTAAAAATACAAAAAAATTATCTGGGCATGGTGGTGGGCGCCTGTAATCCCAGCTACTTGGGAGGCTGCAACAGGAGAATGGTGTGAACTCAGGAGGCAGAGCTTGCAGTGAGCCGAGACTGCACCACTGCACTCCAGCCTGGGCGACAGAGCAAGACTCCGATTCAAAAAAAAAAATTGTCCTAGTGAAGTTAATGGTTAATGATTCGCTTGGTTAAATATCTCTGATATATTTTTTTCACTATAGAGTTAATTATTTTTCCTCTTTATTATAAAGTATCTTTATGCAGCTGATGTGCATAAACCATCACATTTAATCTGGCAACTGTCCTTTTTTTTCTCTACATATGTTTCTACGGTGAATGAAGGCTATTATGTTTGTTTACAGGCTAGAAAAAGTGGGAAAAACACAGGCTCTTCCACTTACTAGATGTTTGTCAAAATATCCTTCTTGGGCCAAAAACATTGGCATTACTGGTGAGCTTGTTAGAAATTCACAAAATTAGCTGAGCACAGTGTCTCCACCTATAATCCCAACACTTTAGGAGGCCAGAGGGGACAGATCACCTGAGGTAGAGAGTTCAAGACCAGCCTGACCAACATGGAGAAACCCCGTTTCTACTAAAAATACAAAATTAGCCAAGCGTGGTGGCACATGCCTGTAATCCCAGCTACTTGGGAGGCTGACACAGGAGGATTGTTTGAACCCGGGAAGTGGCAGTTGTAGTGAGCTGAGATCATGCCACTGCACTCCAGCTTGGGCAACAAG
>NW_012123931.1:6195877-6208504 GCF_000951035.1 Colobus angolensis palliatus
ATGCCTGCAATCCCAGATACCTGGGAGGCTGAGGCAGAAGAATTGCTTGAACCTGGGAGGCGAAGGTGGCGGTGAGCCGAGATGGCACCATTTCACTCCTGCTTGGGCAACAAGAGCGAAACTCCATTTCTAAATAAATAAATAAATCAGACTTTATTCCAGATCTTCTGGGGGGGAGGGGAGGGACCTGCATAACGAGGTCTTCAGCTTATTGTACATATTAAAACTTTGGAGATGCCCTTCTAACTCAACATGTCTTTTCCATCTGAAAAATATTCACAACTCATTCTTTATCGTGTAAATATAGCACTCAAAAATGTACATGTTCATGTTCTTGCCCTTAATTTTATACTTTATTATCTAGAAAAATACATGAATTGATGTGGATCTTATGCTGCTCTTTCTTCTCCGAGTTAGAAAATACATTAGATAATATTTCTGTTTTGAAATCATTTTATTGGATAATTTTAGTCAGTTCTATAAGTCAGAACCAGTTCTCTTTACTCTCTCATTTCACCTTAAGTCTAATTAAAAATTCCACCCATGGCCACTTGGTAAAAATGTATGTGTGTGTGTGTGTGTGTGTGTGTGTGTGTATGTTTTTCAGGGGCCATTGCAATTTAGAGATGTGGCCATAGAATTCTCTCTGGAGGAGTGGCATTGCCTGGACACTGCACAACGGAATTTATATAGGGATGTGATGTTAGAGAACTACAGAAACCTGGTCTTCCTTGGTGAGGATAACTTGAGTACATAATAATATACCCTAAAGGTTTTATTTATTTATTTATTTTTTGTATAATTTTTTTAGTAATTTATTCTTTGCATAAAAGAGTTTCAGATCCCCATTTTCCAGAAAATCTTCAGAATTTGTTCATTTAGAAAAGAATTTCTTCAACGTGTTCCATCTTAATCCAAACTTTCCACATTCCTGAGTTGAACTGTATTCTTCACTCTAAATTAGTGGTAATTCCAGAAATTTAGTGGCATAAAACGTTGTTGCCCCCACCTGAAAATCTAATTGCCACCACCAATTTTTGATTCAGTAGTACCAGATAGTAAAATTAAGAAACCTACAAGTTGAAAGTATTTTCTAATTATTTAGAAATTTCTGTTATAACTTAGTATTTTGGCATTAATTTACTAGAATATTTTATCACATTCTGCTGAGCACATTACTAGCTTGTAATTGGAGAATATAAGCAAGATTTATGTTCTTTATTTTTAATAAAACAGGTATTCCTGTTTCTAAGCAAGACCTGATCACCTGTCTGGAGCAAGGAAAAAAACCTTTGACTATGAAGAGACATGAGATGGTTGCCAAATCCACAGGTAGGTGCGAGTGAAAATGAATACAACAGATGACACAGATAAGGGGTCCCAAGGTCAAAGAGAAAGCCAGTCCTTAAAGTGTGATTTCGGAAGCTATGTTCCAAAGGAAATAGTTCCGGGCAGCTGTTTTTTTGTTTGTTTGTTTTTTCTTTTTTAATTTTGCTCTTACAAAGGAGCATCATCTGTCTTATGCTTTTAAATTCTCTAAGGATTTTCCTTTTCTTTCAGTGAGCTTCCTTCAAGTTCACAGTGAGAGCCAAAGTCCTCTTCATGGCATATAAGACTGTACAATGTGGCTGCTTTTCCTTACTTTTTGGGACACACAAATATCTGCATGATTTTGAGAAACTAAAATTACTCTCAGAGTTCTCTTTTTGCATCAGGTCTGAAATGTCTGAGAGTAATAGTTTCTGTTGAATTTTTTTTTGTTCATTTTTCTGCACAGTCCATTCCGTTTTTATTACTATCTAGTCTTGAAATATATAGTTTGAAATTATAAGTATGACATCCCTCTGCTTTGTTATTTTTCCTCATGGTTGCTTTGGCTATTCAAAGTTCATTTTAGTTTCATGTAAATTTTTGAATTGTATTTTCCATTACTGTGAAAATAGTACCACTGCAATTTTAATTAATAGGAGGTTGATTGAATCTATAGATTGGATAATATGGCACTTCAATAATATTTATTTTTTCAATTCATAGATAAAATATTTTAAAATTTATTTGTATCTTTTCTAATTTTTCCTTTTTTATTGTAAAGATTTTTTTACCTCCTTGGTTAATATTTTCCTCAGAAATTTATTATTTAATGGTATAGTCAATAAAATTTTTTTCTTCCCATATTTTATCAGATGTGTATGAAACCATAGATGTATGTTAATTTTATATTTTGCTAATTTACTGAGTATATCTATTAGTTTAGACAGATTTTAATATACTGTTTATGGTTTTTTAAATATAAGATTTTATGATCTACAAATAGCAGCATTTTACTTATTTCTTAATTTCAGTGGATTTTTTTATTTCTTTGACTAATTCTTCTGCCACACATTTCCAGTGCTACGTTAAAATAGAAGCATTGACAATGGGCACAATATAGTTTTGTACTGGTATCTGAATTTGACGGAACAAACATCTCTTCAAATTTTCATAAACTGATTTTAGAAGGTAAAGATTTTCTTTTATTGGGCCCTTAGGGTGATGAGATGCCCTATGAATTTGTAGTGAAGAGGGGTTGTAGCTTGGTCACAAGGATGCTGGGTCTGCACTAGGGTTCACCTTCAGTTGGCCTGTTACAGGGGCTTGGGTAGTTGTAATTCCCGTTTTATTTTTGGACAGACTGCATATCTTTCAGGACTTTGCTCTGTAAGGCAGACACTAGGGCATGCTTTTGCAGTCAGGTCTGCATATGCTGGGCCTTAAATCAGGATGTGGATGAGTGTGGCTTTCAGTGAGTACCAGAGAGCATTTCCTCAGGTAACTGTGTGGGTTTCTATATAGGCAGAACTGACTATAAACTGTGGCTCACATAACTGAAACTGAGTCAGTGAACTGTTTCAGGGACCACGGTAAAGGCCAAAGTCTGCAGACCTGCCTACATGGCTGTAAATGGGTGCCTTCCTCCAGGTCTCTGGCATAGCAGGACCTCTACCAGACCCGGGCTGGGAGGAGTCTGTGGTGGTTACAGAGTAAGTTCAGAATTCTGCGTGGGACCAAGTTGGGTGAACCCTATCCTGGTCTGTAGCCAAGAACAGGGGTCCTGTAATTTCCCACCTGAATGAGGGCCTGCCTTCTGAATAGAATATGTCTCGAACTGAAGCTTTAACAGCATTTCACAACTCCATCCCTGGATCTCAAATTTCTCTTAGAGGCACTTATTTTAGAGATGGTGTCTTGCTACATAACCAAGGCTGGTCTCAAAATCCTGGCCTGAAGCATTTCTTCAACAGTAATGTACCATGTAGCTGTCATTACAGGTGTGAATGCCTGGTTCTCTCATAAAGTCATTTTTGGTCAGGGATGGCTGACTTTTTTTGCTGTAAGGGGATATGAAAATAGAGCACTTTTATTCTTTTCATCTTACTGATGTCACTCTCCTTATACATTTCTTTCTTTCTATATTCTATTTCAAATTTGTAATTTTAGATTCAGATATTTAGGACAATATGCTAGAATTTGCATGGTATGCCAAAAGTAAATTAGATAATTAGTAAGCACTCCATATTTATGCAAATAGTTACTAAATAGTTATAGTTACTAAATATAAATATAAATAGTTACTAGTTATAAGTAGTTATAAAATTATGGAATTTTCATCTACTTTCTTCACCCTGTATATAAATAATAACAGAATTTATTTCCTAATATTTGTTTTACATATCAGGGGGTCTAACCCTATTCTGCAAAACATATATATATTTTTTTCTACATTTAACAATGTAAGGCTATTCTTTGCTTCTAAAGTTGGAATACAGCAGTTTTGTGTAAGAATAACATATATTTAAAACATAAAAATCAACTCTAGTTTCTTTTAAATGCTAATTTATTAAAAGTTTCTCATTAGAATCTTTTTATAATTATACTGCATATTCTCTGAAATTTTACTGCCACACAGTGCATGCTAATGATTCAAAATACCTGTATATGATGAGTACATAATAGCAGTTAAAGATTGCAGTTATCTCAACAATTTTTGTTGTTGTTGTTTTGTTTTTTTGAGGAGTTACCCTCTCTCATCCAGGCTGGAGTGCGGTAGTGCGATCTTGGCTCACTGCAACCTTCACCTTCCGGGTTCAAGCAATTCTCATGCCTCAGCCTCCCAAGTAGCGGGGATTACAGGGATGTACCACCATGCCTGGCTAATTTTTGTATTTTTAGTAGAGATGGGGTTTCATCACGTTGACCAGACTAGTCTTAAACTCCTAACCTCAGGTCGTGCGCCCGCCTCAGCCTCCCAAAGTGCTGAGATTACAGGCGTGAGCCACAGCGCCTGGCCTGACAAATTTTTGTAATGATACTTCCATGTGTTTTACCAGATTTTATGAGTAAACATTTATCTTATTGTTTGAAGTTCTGTATTAGCATGTTTTTTCAGTGTAGTTTTTTTGTTTGTTGTTGTTTTTGTTTTGAGAGGAAGTCTCACTCTCTTGCCCAGGCTAAAGTGCACTGGCACAATCTCAGCACATTGCAACCTCCGCCATCCGCGTTCAAGCCATTCTTCTGCCTCAGCCTCCCGAGTAGCTGGCACTATAGGCGCGCCACCATTCCCGGCAAATTCTTGCATTATTATTCAAGACAGTGTTTCACCATATTTCTTTTTCTTTATATAATTTTATTTATTTATATATTTATTTATTTAGACATGCAGTTTTGCTCTTGTTGCTCAGGCTAGAGTGCAATGGTGCGATCTCAGTTCACTTCAACCTCCGCCTCCTGGGTTTAAGCAATTCTCCTGCCTCAGCTTCCAGAGTAGCTGGGATTACAGGTGCCCACCACCATGCCCGGCTAATTTTTTGTATTTTTAGTAGAGACAGGGTTTCACCATGATGGCCAGGCTGGTCTTGAACTCCTGACTTCAGATGAGCTGCCCATTTCGGCCTCTCAAACTGCTGGGATTACAGGCCTGACCTCATTTATTTTTGAAATAGGGCCTCACTCTGTCAACCAGGCTGATTTGCACGTCTCACTGCTATCCAAACCTCCCAAACTCAGATTGTCCTCTCATTTTAGCCTCCCAAGTAGCTGGGTCACTAGTATGTGTCATCACACCCAACTAGCTTTTTTGTATTTTTTGTAGAGACAGAGTTTTCCTATGTTGCCCAGGCTGGTCTTGAACTCCTGGGATCAAGTGATCAGCCAACGCTGGCCTTCCAAAGTCCTAAGATTACATTTTATTTTATTAAGTAGTTTAATTAATTTATATTTAAAATGATTGCTTAAAGAAATGAAGTTGTTATTTCCCGTTATATTGTTATTGTTTTATGTGTTTCTAGTAGTTTTATTTTTCTCATTTCCTGTTTTACTTTCTTAATTTTTATTTAATTTTGTACTGGCATGCATTATTTTTTACTTTCTTTTGCATACATTCTATAAATATTATCTTTGTAATCATCTTGAAAACTGGAGATTACATATATCTTAAAGTTAAAACAATATGTTTTAATTTTATAACAACTTCAATTTAATACAAAAGCTATGTCTCTATATTTTGCAGTTATTGATATTAAAATTATTTTATATGGTATATTTATTAACAAATTTAGGCAGTTTTTTTTTTTTTTTTTTCTTTTTTGAGACAGAGTCTCACTCTATTGTCCAGGCTGGAATGCAATGACACAGTCTCGGCTCACTGCAGGCTCCACCTCCCAGGTACAAGTGATTGTCCTGCCTCAGCCTCCCATGTAGCTGGGATTACAGGTGTGCACCACCATGCCCAGCTAATTTTTGTATTTTTAGTACAGACAGAGTTTCAGCGTGTTGGCCAGGCTGGTCTCAAAGTCCTGGCCTTATGATTCGCCCTCCTTGGCCTTCCAAAGCACTGGAATTACAGGCATGAGCCACTGTGCCCGGCTGATTTATGCACATTTACTTACGTTTTTTATATTCTATAAAAGAACTTTAAAGGTTTTATGAACAATCATTTTGCTTTTGTTTTGTTTTGTTTTTGTTTTTGTTTTGCTTTTTGAGACTGAGTGTCACTCTGTCGCTCAGGATGGAGTGCAGTAGTGGAGTGCAGTGGGCACCATTGCACCTGGCCTATTTTTTTTTTTTTTTTGTAAGATGGAGTCTTTCTCTGTCACACAGGCTGGAGTACCATGGCATGATTTTGGCTCACTGCAACCTCCACCTCCTTGATTCAAGAAATTCTCCTGCCTTGTCCGCCTCAGTAGCTGGGACAAGAGGAATGCGCCACCATGTCCGAATAATTTTTGCACTTTTAGTACAGACGGTGTTTCACCATGTTATTCAGGCTGGTCTTGAACTCCTGACCTCAGACAGTTCACCCACCTCAGCCTCCCAAAGTGTTGGGATTACAGGCGTGAGCCAGGGTGCACAACCCAGTATGGTATATCTTGTAGGATTGTGCTAATGGTGATGAACACTCAACTTTTATTTTGGAAAGTCTTTATACTCTTTTTAAAGTAAAATAATTTTGAATCAAGTATTACTGGTTAGAAGTTTTTGTTGTTATTACATTAAAATTTGGGAAGTTCTCAGCTTTTTTTTTTAATCTTCAAGTAATCTTTGTATTACTTTACCTTATATTCTCAGATTCCTTTCATGAATACATGGATCTACTTGTTTTACATCCCATGTTTTAATTTTTTTGTAATTTAATATTTTGTGTTATATATTTTTGGGTATGTCACATCACATCAGTTAATTATGTGTTGATTTTTTAGTTTATATTATAATAGTATGTAACAATATACTTTTTAGTTTATATTATAATTGTATATAAGAATATTTAACTCTGTACAATTTAAGACAGTGTAGAGCAAAATTAAATATGAAAAAGCCATCTAACTATTGCCAATATAATTATTTCTATGTATCTTTGCCTGTATAAATATTATCCCTGTAGTTTTGTGTCACTTGTATATTTGTTGTGTAGGTTTGGTGTAACAGGGTTTTGGTTTTGGTTTTGGTTTTGGTTTTGGTTTTTTTGAGAGGGAATTTTGCTCTTGTTATGCAGGCTGCAGTAAAATGGTGGGATCTCAGCTCACTGAAACCTCCAACTTCTGGGTTCATGCCATTCTCCTACCTCAGCCTCCTGAGTAGCTGGGATTACAGGCATGTGCCACCACATCTGGCCAATTTTGTGCTTTTAGTAGAGACAGGGTTTCACCATTTTGGTCAGGTTGGTCTCGAACTCCTGACCTCAGGTGGTCTGCCTGCCTCGGCCTCCCACAGTGCTGGGATTACAGGCATGAGCCACTTCACCTGGCCTGTAACAGTTTTTTAATCCTGTCTAGGTGAGTAGTCATAAAATCTCTCCCAATTTTAACATCTATTTATTTGTGAATCTATATTAATTTTGTGTCAGAGAAACACTTTTGGATTTGAAGATAATTTAAAAACAATAATTACTCTGTATCTATTTTAGGTATTGTTTATTTTTACTTACGTGTTATGTGTCAAAAACACATAACAAAATTAACAATAAAATTTTCTAGGCCGGGCACAGTGGCTTATGCCTGTAATCCCATCACTTTCAAAGGCCAAGGCGGGTGGATCATGGTGTCAGAAGATCGAGACCATCCTGGCCAACATGGTGAAACCCCGTCTCTACTAAAATACAAAAAATTAGCCAGGCGTGGTACCATGCACCTGTAATTCCAGCTACTGAGAAGCCTGAGGCAGGGGAATCGCTTAAACCCAGGAGGTGGAGGTTGCAGTGAGCTGAGATAATGCCACTGCAGTTTTGACTGAGAGTTAGAGTGATAAGTACGTATTTCTAAATATTCAGTTTGGTCATATTAATTATATTGACATTGTTATGCAACATATCAATAGAATGTTTTTATCTGGCAAAGCTAAATCTCACTACACATTAAACAACTACCAATTCTTCCCATTTCATGGCACTTTTCAAACACCACTCTGTTTTCTGTTTTTAAGAGTATAAATGCTTTAAAAATCTCATACAATCTCTGTCTTTTTCTGGCTGGTTCATTTTATTTTGCATAATGTCATCAATATTTATCTTAATAGTTAGACTATTTTCTGCTATTTGAAAACTGAATGAGATTCCAGTATTTTTCTACCTACTGAATGACTTGGTGACAGAAATTTGCATTGCTTTAACCTATTGGCTTTCAGTAACAATGCTGCAATAATTATGTGAAAGCTAACATGTGTGCTGCATTCTTTTTTTTTCTTTTTTTTTTTTGAGATGGAGTCTCCCTCTGTCGCCCAGGCTGGAGTGCAGTGGCGCGATCTCTGCTCACTGCAAGCTCAAGCTCCACTGCCTCCTGGGTTTACGCCATTCTCCTGCCTCAGCCTCCCAAGAAGCTGGGACTACAGGCGCCTGCCACCACGCCCGGCTAAGTTTTTTTTTTTTTTTTTGTATTTTTAGTAGAGACAGGGTTTCACCGTGTTCGCCAGGATGGTCTCAATCTCTTGACCTCGTGATCTGCCCGCCTCGGCCTCCCAAAGTGCTGGGATTACAGGCGTGAGCCACCGTGCCCGGCCACATTCTGTTTTATTGGTCTACTTTTTCACTTTTGTACTCATACCAAATTGTTTTAATTCTGTAGCTTTTTGATGTGTTTAGAAATCAGAAATTATAATGCCTCCAACATTATTCCTTGAAGATTATTGGGTACTTTATTATCTCTTTAGATTCCATATACTTTTGGATTTGCTGTTTTTATTCAAAAATGCAATGAGAAATTTGAAAAATATTGCATTAATTCTGTAGATTAAATTGAATAGTATAGACATCTTCACAATATTATTCCTTTTTTGATTGTTTGTTTTTGAGATGGAGTTAAATTCACCCACTTCGGCCTCCCAAAGTGCTGGGATTACAGGCGTTAGCCACTGCACCCAGCCCAGTAATTTCAACAAGTGCATGCCTAATAGTGTGTTGTATCATTTCTATACATTTTTAAATTTATCAGTTATTTATATTATTGTTTTATACTCTAATTCCATTTTTGTCATAGAAAGTGATCTATAAAATTTCAGTTTTAAAAAATGTGTTAAGGCTTTGTTTTTGGCCTAACAGGTGGTCTATAAAGAAGAAAGTTGTATGAGCTATTGAGAAGGCTGTGTATTCTATTGTTGTTGAGGAGTGTTCTCTATACTTTCATTAGAAATCATTGTTTTTTTGTACCCTAGAACTTAAAGTATAATAATAATAATAAAAAGAAATCATTGTTTTTTACTGCCTTCTAGCCTTCTGTTTCCTTACTAATATTCTCTCTTGTTTTATTACAAAGTGGAGTATTGAAATGTCATATTATAATTATATTGCTCTCTCTGTGTTTATTCAGTTTTGTTAGTATTTGCTTTATATATTTGAAACCCCAATGTGAGACACATACACATAAATACACATATGTATATACAAATTTGTAATAGGTTCCCAGTGAATGAATCTGTATATTTTTTTAATGTCCTTCTTTGTCTTTTTGAAGTTTTGACTTAAAGTACATTTTATAAAGTATGACAGTTTTTAACTTAACATGTAGCTTATGTAATATTATTTTGACCCCTTCTCTCATTTTGTTAATATTTACATGAAATTTCTACTTCCGTCTTGCCACTTTCAGTCTTTTTTTGTCATTAGATCTCAACTGACTCTTGTAGAAAGGCAAGTTGAATCTTGATTTTTATAATTTTTTAATAAACCTGTTTATTGAAAGTATGTCTCTTGATTGGAAAGATAATTATGTATATATTTAAATGGTTTTCTCAAAGAGAAAAACTTACTAATGTTATTTTATTAATTGCTATATTTGTTTCTTGTATCTTTGTCTCTCCTTTTCTCTTTCTGTGGTTTTCGTGTTTTTTTGATTTTTGTATTGGTGTGCATTCAGGATTTTTTAAATTTTCTTTTGTGTATCCATAGAAATATTTTCTTAGCAGTACCTTGGGGATTACATGAAACCTCTAAAAGATCCGACAATATATTTGAATGTGGTAAAAAATAAACTTCAGTTAAATACAAAAATTCTTCATCATTACATCTGCCTGCATTGCAGCTCCTAAAATTCTCTTATCTGTGAGTTTTGAAGTTTTGCTTGTATGTGTTTGTTATAAATATCTTTGTGTGTATCCTAGTTTGTTTAGCTTTTTCATGTTTACATTAGTTTTAAGAAATTTTTCAGTTATTTTTTGAATTTTTTTATATCCACAATTTTTGTGTTTTGCTATTTTAATATTTCTTATTATTATCCTCATTTTTATCTTCAGTACTTATCTGTTTCACTGACCTAATATTTTTCGAATTTATTTATTTATTTATTTATGCATTCTGAGATGGAGTCTTTTTCTGTTGCCCAGTCTCTGGAGTGCCGTGGCGCGATCTCGGCTCATGGCAACCTCTGCCTCCTGAGTTCCAGTGATTCTCCTGCCTCCGTCTCCCAAGTAGCTGGAGTTACAGGTGGCTGCTGGCATGCCCGGCTAATTTTTTGTATTTTTAAGCAGAGACGGGTTTTCACCATGTTGGCCAGGCTAATTTTGGACTCCTGACTTCAAATGATCCACCCACCTCAGCCTCGTAAGTTGCTGGGATTATAGGCGTGAGCCATTGTGCCCAGCCTATTTTATTTTAGTTTTGAGACAGTCTTGCTCTGGCACCCAGTCTGGAGTGCAGTGGTACAATATCCACTCACTGCAATCGTCCCCTCCCAAGTTCAAGCAATTCTTGTGTGTCAGCCTCCCAAGTAGCTGGGATTACAGGCACATGCTACCACGCCTAGCTAGTTTTTGTATTTTTAGTAGATACAGGGTTTCACCATGTTGGCCAGGCTGGTCTCAAACTCTGATCTAATGTGGTTTACCCACCTTGGCCTCCTAGTGTGTTGGGATTCCAGGAATGAGCCACCAAGCTTGACCTGTACAGTTTACTGGGAATTTTCAAAATTACTTTATATACATTTTATGGTTGCTTTTGAAAATTTTATAACTTTGATGGGGTCATATTGCTCTAATATTTTGTATTTATTGTAATCTTTGAGATTTTTACATTAACAAAATGCTACCTGTTACAATCTTTGTAATATAGCTTTGTCCTGGCATAGTCTGAAATCAATTGTCTTAACTAGAGATTCTGGGAATCTCAGCTCACTGCAACCTCCACCTCCCAGGTTCAAGCAATTCTCTGCCTCAGCCTCCTGAGTAGCTGGGATTACAGGTGTCCAGCACCACACCCAGCTAATTTTTTGAATTTTAGTACAGGTTGAATTTCACCATCTTTGTCAAACTGATCTTGAACTCCTGACCTTCTGATCCACCCACGTCAGCCTCCCAACATGCTGGGATTACAGGCATGAATCACCCTGGCCAGTCGACAATTTGCTTTTAAAAGCACAATGTTATACTGGAGAGCAAAAACAGCTGTGTTGAGTATAAGTAACAGACTTTTCTATTTCTTCTATTTGGCCCTTTGCATTGTGCTCACCTGGGGCCCCTCACAACTTATTTATAAGTTTTTTATAAATGTATTTTGGTCAGTATGTTTTTGTTAAATTTATATGTCCAGGAAGAAATTACAGCTGTGATATTTTGCTGTGTCATCTTGCTTATGTAGTTTTTGTAGTTTTATACAAACTACATAAGCAAGATGACATTTATATTTATCTGAGTCCACCAATTGAAGTAATGTGTTTTTGTTGTTTCTTTCAGTTATATGTTCTCATTTTGCCCAAGACCTTTGGCCAGAGCAGAGCATAAAAGATTCTTTCCAAAAAGTGATACTGAGAAGGTACGAAAAATGTGGACATGGCGATTTACAGTTAAAAAAAGGACGTGAAAGTGTGGATGTGTGTAAGGTGCACAAGGAAGATTATAATGAACTTAACCAATGTTTGACAACTACCCCAAGAAAAATATTTCAATGTGATAAATATGTGAAACTGTTTCATCAATTTTCAAATTCAAACAGACAAAAGAGAGGACATACTAGGAAAAAACCTTTCAAATATATAGAATGTGGCAAAGCTTGTAAGCAGTTCTCAACTCTTACTACACATAAGAAAATTCATACTGGAGGGAAATCCTACAAATGTGAAGAATGTGACAAAGCCTTTAACCACTCTTGCAGCCTTACTAGACATAAGAAAATACATACTGGAGAGAAACTCTACAAATGTGAAGAATGTGGCAAAGCCTTTAAGCACTCCTCCACTCTTACTACACATAAAAGAAATCATACTGGAGAGAAACCGTACAAGTGTGATAAATGTGGCAAAGCCTTTATGTCATCCTCAGCCCTTAGTAAACATGAGATAATTCATACTGGAGAGAAACCCTACAAATGTGAAGAATGTGGCAAAGCCTTCAACCGGTCCTCAACCCTTACAGTACATAAGATAAATCACACTGGAGAGAGACCCTACAAATGTGAAGAATGTGGCAAAGCCTTTAAGTACTCCTATAACCTTACTGCACATAAGAGAATTCACACTGAAGAGAAACCATACAAATGTGAAGAATGTGGCAAAGCCTTTAAATACTCCTCTACCCTTACTACACATAAAAGAATTCATACTGGAGAGAGACCCTACAAATGTGAAGAATGTGGCAAAGCCTTCAAGCGGTCCTCAGACCTTACTACACATAAGA
>NW_012123931.1:6209892-6222640 GCF_000951035.1 Colobus angolensis palliatus
TTTTATTACACATAATTCATACTAGAAAGAAACCCTACAAGGGTGAAGAATGTGGCAAGGCATATAACAAGTTCTATTTTTTTTTTTTTTTTTTTTGAGATGGAGTTTCAACTCTTATCACCCAGGCTGGTGTGCAACAGCACAATCTCGACTCACTGCAACCTCCACCTCCTGGGTTCAATCCATTCTCCTGCCTCAGCCTCCCAAGTAGAGGGGATTACCAGTGCCCACCCCCATGCCCAGCTAACTTTTGTATTTTTAGTAGAGACAGGGTTACGCCATGTTTGTGAGGCTGCTGTCCAACTCCTGACCTCACATGATCCACCCACCTCGGCCTCCTAAAGTGCTGGAATTATGGGCATGAGCCACCATGCCTGGCCACAAGTTCTTAATTCTTAAGAGACATGGTGATAATTCATGCTGAAGAGGAACTCTACAAGCATGAAAGATGTGACAGTGCTTTTATCAACACCTCCATCCTTTATATATATAAAAAATTTATACTAGTCTGAAACCCTAGAAATATATAAAATGTGAAACAGCCTTTATATGGTTGCCATTTTTGATAGTAAGATAATTCATACTGGCAAAATTCCTACAAGCATGAAGAATGTGGCAAAACTTTTAGTCAGTGTGTACACGTTATTTCGCAGGAAAGCTAGTATCCTTGAGAAAAATTGTACAAATATAAAGACTATGGAAAACCCATGAATGCCTACTCACATCTTACTCAACATAAGAAAGTTCATAGTTAATAAAAGCATTAAAAGTGCAATTACTGTCAAAAAGTCTTTCAGAAAATATAAGCCTTTAAAGCGAAGAAGAGTGTTTATTCTGAAGACAACTATTACAAATTTAGAGGGGGTTTATTGCACACATTTTGTACTAGAGGAAAACCCTGAAGCAGTTGCTCCAGCTTTGCTCAACGTTAGGGAACTTATATTGGAGAAGAGTCTTGCAAATGTAATGAATTTGGAAACACTTAAAAAAAAAAAAAGTACAGCTCAGAAAACACCAGAGTTTATACTAAAATATATTTTTGCAGATGCAGTCAACATGAAAAAATATTTAATTCAAAATTAATTGTATGTACATATCAGAGAATTAAAGAATAAGGCACTGACACTTCCGACATTACACTAAATAAGAGTGTTGAGTATAAAAATGAATTCACAGCTAAAGTTGTTAAATTATTCATGTATAACTTTAAAATATTTTTTTTGAAGCTTTGTAATTACATTGAAACTATACTGGTTTCCTTGAAAACAATTTTTTGAAAAGTGAATAATGATGTAATACAGCTTTCAAATTACTTTATGCTGTTACTTTATTTCTATTGTATTCACATGTGAATGTATGTGATCAATTGTCGCTGCATCAGAGATATTAGAGATTCTTTATTGAGCATTCTTTATGACCTTTTCTATAAAAGAGTAAGGACATTAAAATGTAAGATGCATGATGAAAATATAAGTGGAGAAGCTCATTGTAGTTAACCTGAATTAAGTAATGTTTAAGGTAGATGTTCAGAGTAATACTTTTCTACATTATACTGAGAGAAAGAAATTATAAATTATAGTTAAAGTATATCAATTATTGTATTATTTTACTAATTTTACTGTTATGTAATAAAATGCAATATATTTAAAAATTGTTAGATTATGTGTGAACTTAATTTATATTTATTTATTTATTTATTTAACTTTTCTTTTGAGATGGAGTCTTGCTCTCTCACCCAGGCTGGAGTGCAGCAGCATGATCTCAGCGCAATGACTGCAACCTCCGCCTCCCAAGTTCAAGAAATCCTCCTGCCTTAGCCTCTTGAGTAGTGGGGACTACAGGTGCGCGACACCACTCCTGGCTAATTTTTGTATTTTTAGTAGTCACAGGGTTTCCCCATACTGGTCAGGCTAGTCTCGAACTCCTAAGCTCAAGCGATCCACCCACCTCGGCCTCCCAAAGTGTTGGGATTACAGGTGTGAGCCAATATGCCCGGCCTAATTTTATTTTTTACCGTCTTAAAACTATTGTGCATTTAATGAAGCATTATTATGCCACTAACTTTAACCTATCCCACCATACTCAATGGTGTAAGTAAAAGATGGAAGAAGTATATTATTTGGCATATAGTGGACTACCATCACTAGTAATCACTTTGCCAGTAGCTTTAAACTGCAAATGAATTGAAGAATATTGTTCCCATTAGTTAAATTTTTAATCTTTTTTCGTAATTTATTATTACTATTTTTGAGTATATAGTGTGTGTATATATGTCTTACAGAGCATATTTTGATTCAGGTATACAATATGTAGTAATTAGGGTAAATAAGGTATCCATCACCTCTAGTATTTATCCTTTCTATTCCAAAGAGTGTAATTATACACTTTTAGTTATTTTAAAATATCCAATTAAATTGTAACTGATGACAGGGTTATTTTTATGGTCATAATAAAAATTATACAGATATATAAATAGAATATGGGCTGGGCGCAGTGGCTCATGCCTGTAATCCCAGCACATTGGTAGGCTAAGCTGGGCAGATCATGAGGTCAGGAGTTCAAGACCAGCCTGGCCAACATTGTGAAACTCTCTCTTTACTGAAACTACATAAATTAATTGAGTATGGTGGTGCACCTGTATTCCTAGCTACTCAGGAGCCTGAGGCAGGAGAATGGCTTGAACCTGGGAGGTGGAGGTTGCAGTGAGTTGAGATAGCACTACTGCACTCCAGCCTGGGTGACAAAGGGACACTCCATCTCAAAAAAAAAAGAAACTGAGCACGGTGGCTCACACCTGTAATCCCAGCACTTTGGGAGGCTGAGGCGGGCGGATTGCCTGAGTTCAGGATTTCAAGACCAGCCTGGCCAACATGGTGAAACCCTGTCTCTACTAAAAATAGAAAAATTAGCCAGGCATAGTGGCACACACCTGGAGGCTGAGGCAGGAGAATCACTTGAACCTGGGAGGTGGAGGTTGCAGTGAGCTGAGATTGCACTGCTGCACTCCAGCCTGGGTGACAGAGTGAGACTCCTCAAAAGAAAAAAATATATATATATAATTTTTACATTTCTGAGTCCTGAAAAATTATTAATAAATATTTGTTACATAGTTTTCTTTGAACATGTGGTCTCTTTGCCTGCAAACGTAAATACTTTTAGTTTTAATTTTCATAGAGTAAAATATACACATACTCCTCTGAAGATAAACCTTAGGTGTAAGAAATTATGGAGTGTGTTTGGTGAGTATGCATTCTTACATATTTTTAGAAGAAAAGCACAATTATTGGAACAAAACAATTTTTAATTAGGTGACTAATGGAAAACTAAATGCCTTGAATATGCTGAAAGCAAATGTATACTTTATGCTTTGTATTGAATTTATTAATGTAAAATGTTATGGCTTATGGCTTGGATTCTCCCCAGAATAAAGCACAGGCAACTTTGTCTCCAGAAATAACACTCTTGAGTACAACAATAAAAGCCCTCTTCAAACACACACACGCAATTATTTTTAACGCTTATTTTAATAAAAATTAAACCAAAATTGAAAAATTGGATATATTTTCATTGTTCTATTTGTGTGTGAATGTATAAAATGGCACATAAAGGAAAAATAATTTAAGCCAGAAAAAAGAGGTTAGTTAATATTTGTAATGAATAAAACTGGAAAGTAGTTCATTATTATTTGCAGATGACATTTTTGTTTATGTAGATAACAAAACAGTAGAAAGACTTTTAAAAGTTTATTCAGGTGAGTAGGCAACATTCTAAGATAATACCCTGGATTCCCAGTCTGTTGCACACCTACTGTGTAATACTTTCCTTTTGAGTATAGAAACATGTGTGACTGTGGTGGGAAATCACTCATGAAATTAGGTTACTCATGTGTTGACTTTGTGTTTACCAAAATGGATATTATCCTGATTGTGCTAAACCTGTGGGCCATGTTGTAAGCTGCTTATGGTGGCCACATGAAGGAAACATGTTTGTATGTTGTCATCATTTCTACCTTCCTCATGTTGCTTCCAGTAGGGAGAATAAGAGGATCCTATGGCAGAGGGAAGAAAAGGGAATCTCATTCATGCAAGAAATAATCACCTCTCACCTGGGATAGCTTAAGAAAAACAGGAGACCACAACAGGCCCGCATTAATGAAAGGAAAAAGGTAATCCAGGTAAAAGTGCCCACTGTCATTATGGAACAACATTTAGTAAGCTGCAGTGAATGATCAGCTTCTGGGATACCAATAGTCTACCAACAAGGCTGAACTCATTCTAACTCAATCAGCATGTCTGCACCATTCTGGTGACCCGGGTTTACACTACTCATTACAGAAATACCATGAAGACCAGTGGTTAATGTCCTAGAACTGAACTTACTTTAAATCATACCTAATTGTTTTCACATTTGAAAAACCTTAAATGCAATGAATTCATAAACAATTCTAATTATACATGATTTTACTATACTATAATAAACTATAAACAATATGAATATTTCTTGAACGCATAATTATGTAGACAGTTTAAATTAACATGATAAAGCAATTAGAGAAAACATTTCAGATGGGATAAAATTAATCAAAATCACATATTTTCAATGACGTGGCTTAATTGCCATGCTTTTGGAAATGGCCAGATGACTAACAAGAAACAAAAACAAGATTTTGACTTCGCTCATTGTTTTGACCTTTTGAAATCTAAAATCCTGGCTAAAGTATTCAAAGGGAGTATTTTATAGTTGGCTTCCTTGAGTTTCTAATTCAATAAAGGAAGAATTTTGATAGGCAGGAAAATGCACACTATAGACACACATTGCTCGTCTCTGATTTAACGCTGAAAAATTGAAGATTGTAAATGTAGTCTCAATTTAGAGTAAATTAATGAAAGATTTGTTTTTCAAAACAAAGCAAATGTATAAAATTAATGCTAACAGATGCCATTAGCTGCTAAACAATAGTATGACTAAATTCAGTAAGTATCTAGCCATGAAAATAACAGCCCAATTAAACGGAGACCCTAATAGCTGCATGTGAAAAGCATTGCTGTGCAGTGTGGTGCACCTCCACTCAGCATTTTCTTCTGCCTCTGCACAGAGATACCAATTTCCCCTGAGTGACTCAGGGTGCATACTGGGAACTGAGAATGCTGTGTTCAGAGTGATTGCTGAAAACATAGTTAATGCACTTCTTTCATATGATAATAAAATGTTATAAATTTTACTCTGCCTCAGAAAAGCTTTTAGTTAAAGATTATCTATAGTACTCAATTTAGCTTAATGGAAAATGTAAATAGTCCAGATAATTCAGACACTTAAGTGTCAAGGAAATCCCATAAAACATATTTGAATAAGATAAAGTCTTCTTAGCTAACAATTTTATATTACAGGTAAATATAGAAGAAATAGAAAAACAGTACTTTCATTGCAGTAAACTGAGGAATGAAGAGACCTATACGGAGTACAGGAGGATTTTTTAATTTTAGTTATGCACCAGCTCAGAGGATTCACATCCAAAAGCTGAGCATTGAACAAAGATAGAGTGGGGTTTTCAGAAGCGGCCTTACAGAAGCAAAACAACAGCAGTTAATCATACAGGAACAGGTCATGTAATCTATAGCATAACATAACTTGTGACCTAGCCGGTAGCCTTGTAGCTGCATTAGAAGAAAAACAAGAACTGGCTAAATACAGACATTTGTAAAACATAATCATGCTTAAGAAGCCTGGGAAAAAAGTAACAGTAAAAGAACCTGTCTCTCTCTTTGTTTTTTCCTTCAACCTTGCTCTGGAAGGGAGGCGGATGTCTGGAGCCCATTCCTTTGGACTTGGCTGTTCAGACAGTGTTATCTTCTAACTATTTGAAGTGAGCTGCTAGGCAGAGGCAAACTTGTTCTTTTCTTTTTAACCTTTGCCTTGCCACATTCTGGGCCTTAGCTTTTACTTTTCTTGGGGTGAATAAATGCAGTACTTATTATTTTTAAACTTCTGCCTCACTTTAAGCCAAATAACAGTGTTTGACATGTGAGTTACAGCCAAACAAGTGCTCTTCATGATCACTGTTAAAGCAGCAATAGCACCACATGCTTTCCTGGTACCTACTGGCCTGTTTTCCACCGATATAAAGTGGAGAAGGGATTGAAATAGCAAAGGAAGGTGATATAAATTGAATACCTATATGAAATACAATTTTAAATAAAAAATAGCATTTGATGTTGTACAACTATAGGTGAGACTATTAGTGTGAGGTCATATTTTTACTTGTATTGACAAAATAACCATTCTCAATATTCTTATTTAGAATAATATTCCCTTTCTTCTGTATATTTGTTAGCTTTTGATCAAATATTTTGGGAGCTCAATAGAAATTAACATAATCTGTATTTTACCACAAGCATTATTGATGCATATGCTTGTTTTTCTTAAAATTCATTAGCTTTTCACGAAAGATTTAGACTTTTTTTTTTCAGTGTGTTGTTTATTGCTTAGAAGTGGCTGTCCTGCCAGAAAACTGCTATTCTCAGCTATACCCACATTGACTAATAGTGAATGGAAGTGAAGTGGGTAAAAAGCAAATGTGTCTTCTCTGTATCTTTTTTCACTTATTGGCTGGAAAGCAGAGGGATGCAGAAGATAAAAGAATATGTAATCCCTGAAAGATCATGAAGAAGCTCTCTTAGCCAGACCAAAAACCCAATAGGGGATTTTTTTTTTTTTCCTCATTATTTTATTGTCTGCTTCTATGAGTTTAATTTTTTTTTTTTTTTTTTTTTTTTTGAGACGGATTCTCGCTCTGTTGACCAGGCTGGAGTACAGTGGCCTGATCTCAGCTCACTGCTACCTCCACCTCCTGGGTTCAAGCAATCATTTTTCCTCAGCCTCCTGAGTAACTGGGATTACAGGTGCATACCACACACCTGGCTAATTTTGGGGGGTTTTTTTTTGTTTTTTTTTTTTGAGACGGAGTCTCGCTCTGTCACCCAGCCTGGAGTGCAGTGGCGTGATCTCGGCTCACTGCAAGCTCCACCCCCCGAGTTCACACCATTCTCCTGCCTCAGCCTCCCGTATAGCTGGGACTACAGGCACCCACCACCTCGCCCAGCTAGTTTTTTGTATTTTTTAGTAGAGACGGGGTTTCACCGTGTTAGCCAGTATGGTCTCGATCTCCTGACCTCGTGATCCGCCCATCTCGGCCTCCCAAAGTGCTGGGATTAGAGGCGTGAGCCACCGTGCCCAGCCAATTTTTGTATTTTTAGTAGAGACGGGGTTTCACCATGTTGGTCAGGCTGGTCTCGAACACCTGACCTCCTGATTTGCCCACTTTGGCCTCCCAAAGTGCTGAGATTACATGCATGAACCACTGTGCCTGGCGAGTTTAATTTTTTTTCACACTTTAGACACTGGATTATGTGGGCCAGGCACAGTGGCTCATGCCTGTAATCCCACCACTTTGAGGGGCCGAGGTGGGTGGTCCACTTGAGGTCAGGAGTTTGAGACCTGTCTCTACTAAAAATATAAAAAGTAGTCAGGCATGGTGGAGGACACCTGTAATTGCAGGTACTGGAGAGGCTGAGGCAGGAAAATCGCTTGATCCCAGGAGATGGAGGTTGCAGTGAGCAATGAAGATCCAGTTTTATTCTTATTTGACTTAGCACATCATTCAGGTTCATGAATGTTGTTGAAAATAAGAAGACTTTCTTATTTTTAAGGGCTGAATAGAATTGCATTGTGTACATATATCACATTTTCTTTCTTCATTTACCTATTGATGCACATTTAGGTTGATTCCATACCTTAGCTAATGTGAGTAACCCACTTCCTTCCTTCTCTTTTATTTTTTTATTTTGTTTTGTTTGAGAAGGAGTCTCATTCTGTCACTCAAGCTGGAGTACAGTGGCACAATCTCCGCTCACTGCAGCATCCACCTCCCGGGTTCAAGTGATTATAGTGCCTCAGCCTCCCAAGTAGCTGAGATTACAGGTGTGCACCACCACAATTGACTAATTTTTGTATTTTTATTAGAGGCAGGCTTTCACCATGTTGACCAGGCTGCCTTTCATTTGTTTGTATATTTCTTTCTTCCTTTCCTTTTTTATTCTAGAAGCATTTTAATTTCAAAATATAAATTATGAATGTTAAAAACCTCCATTTCTCTGTCTTTGATTACTATTATGGTTGATGAAAAATAAGTTTTTTTGAAATTTCCCAGATAAACGTTATTGTTTGGACGAACGGAGGCAAGATGGCGCAGTTCCGGGTTCTTCACTGTTAACTTTCTCGTGCCCGGGAAAGACAAGGGTCGACTGCACAGGCGCAACCCAACCTCCGACAGAGAAAAACCAGAACCCGCCTAGCCATGTCTATGGCCCGGCCCCGACCCGCCTATGTCCCACCCACTGCCCTCCCACTCCCAGGCCCAGGACATAAAAGCTGCTCCAGGTGAGAGTGCTGCGCGATCTTCCTCAGCCCCCACTCCTGTGGGGACTACATTAGGAACCTCGCCCCAGAGCTCCACCGGGTGACTCCCCCAGCCTCCCCTGCCGGAGACCGACGGACCTCACCCCTCCCCCACAAAGCTGGCTGACCAAAAAAAAAATAAATTTGCAGTTTTGCTCCTAGCCTTGCCTACTGGCTGGTCCTTTAATACTCGCCCTGGTGAGCCTAGAAAGCAAATCAGTTTCCTAGAAAACAAATCCGTTTCCTAGAAAGTAAATCAGTTTCCTAGAAAGCAAATCAGTTATTACTTCATTATTAATATAACGAGATAATATAGAAATGAAAATGAGTATTTGTTAGTAAAACAGCAATTATCTAGCTCCTGGTAGTCATTTAATCTCTCACCTAGTCTAGATAGAACTTCTATCAAGACAAGAACTCTATTTTGTTTTCAAGGGTATGTGATGTAAAATCACAGTCTTATCTTTTTGTCTTTGTGGCAGAAGTCGGCTATTAATGGTAATAAAAAACAAGTCTAGGTCTCTTCTTTTTAGAAGACAGATGGTGATGATGAAGCAAATACAATGGTATATGGTACTTGGCCACATTTCAAATGGGATAGAACAGTCACTGAAGTGCCACAGGTGGCTCTTATTTGCCAGGTCAAATCTTCTTTATGAGGAAGGCTCAGTCCACTTGTGTCAAACATTTTTGGCAGTTCCTAGATACATGAAAAAAAACCTCACTGTGCTTGTTTTATGAGACCAGAATTAAAAACACCCAGGTGCCAGGTTATTAAAAACATTTTTACACTTATGGAAAAAAAATGTGATGTGGTGTGTGGCTTGGTTTGAGTAAATCTTCACTGAGCTAAGTAACTGATTGGATTTACCTAACCTGAAGGAAAAGAAAATGGAAATCACCTCTGAACAAGTTTATTTTATAGGCTTCTTTCTGTACACATAGATATAAATAGAAAATAGGTGGCTAGATAAACATATACACAAAAATTGAGTCACAGGGGTATGTCTACGTAATGTTTATTTGTGCATAAACACGACACAAAAAAAAGCCTCAGAAATAAAGTAGGTCAGATGACATCTCCGTATTCTACCCCTGAAGCTGAGGTAAATTAAATAAGCAAATTAGCAGAACCCAGATGATTCCAAACAGCCAGTTTGCATAGCCCAGGTGATTCCAACCAGTGAAGTAGATCAGCCCAAGGCAATCCAATCATACAATTATTTGAATAGAGACTGTGGCTTCATTAAGGCAGGCCCCAAATGGTGATGTGAACAGGACATGCACACTCTGAGGAGACATGCAGGGTGCTGAAATACTAATCTGGATAGATGTGTTACATGGGTTTGTTTTCAGCTTATTTCTACGGCTTTGCCCTTGAAGATAAAGCTTTGTTGATATTTACATAAACAACATTGTATGGCTGTGTTCCATTCTGACATGTTATTTAGCAAAAGAAAAAAGGTAATTCTACATCAGCATCTTTAGTGCATGCTAGAAGATTAAAAATGTCTTTTGGGGAACGTGTTTTGTATACATAAATATTTAGATGGAAATATTTATGTAATTCTTTATGTATTTGTCTTCTTATGTACATTTATATCTAGATGTATCAATCTTTGTATTGATATGCATTGCTATGAATAGTAAGATAAAAGTAACTTCCCCCCCCAGGCGCAGTGGCTCATGCCTGTAATCCCAGCACTTTGGGAGGCAGAAGTGGGCAGATCACCTGAGGTCAGGAGTTCGAGAACAGCCTGGCCAACATGGTGAAACCTCGTCTCTACTAAAAATACAAAAATTAGCCAGACCGGGTGGTGGGCAAAGGAACCCCAGTTACTTGGGGGGCTGAGGCGAGAGAATCGCTTGTACCCGGGAAGCTGAGGTCGTAGTGAGCTGAGATTGCACCACTGCATTCCAGCCTGGGCATCCCAGCGAGACTCCTGCAGGGGCCATTGAAAACAATATGCTAAGAATAGATAAGGCTCAAGGACAGTATCTCTAGCTAGTTGCATTTTTAATGAACTCCAGTAGTCAAGGACAGTATCTCGAGTTGAACTTTTAATGAACTCTAGTAGGCGCCAAGAAGGCGGACAAATAAGGAAAAGCTTAGAGACAAGGAACTAAGCAGAAGGTTACATCTGGGTGCAGAAAGTTTGTTTTGCATTGTGCTATTTTTGCTGACGTGGATTTATGGAGTATAAATAAAGTGAGGCGGAGGCTCTAGGCGCAGCCGCCATGTTCTCTGTTTGTCTTTGTCTCTTGTGTCTGTTCATTCTCCGCTGTCCTCAGCGTTGCCCCCAATAAGTGGCGCAGCGAGCAGGGTCCGCACAGGTGAGTAGCGGGGAACAAGAAGGGGAACCCCCTAGGAGCGGGTAAAGCCCGGAGATTATTAAGGGGAACCTTCTTAAGCTTTCATTATGGGGAATTCCAGTTCCTTGGCCTCAGAATATTTGAGATTATTACAAGGGCTTTTACTTTCAATTGGGGTTGATGCAAAAGGGAGAACTTTGCGGAAATTGTTTGCTCATGTGGAACAACATTGCTCTTGGTTTCAATATCAAACTGAAGTACAATTAAATAAATGAGAGTGACAACAGGTTGTTAAGACCCTTCATCAAGTACACCAGTGCGGCGATGTAATGTCGGCACCTTTGTGGGCCCTCTGCAACTCTATTACCCAGGCCTTGGAGCTCTTAGAGACAGACTCTGAAAAAGGGGAAGGTGGGGATGAGGAGTCTTTGAAGTCTCAGATAGTCATTTCCCCTCCTTTAGGTAATCCTGTAACTGGAGGAGAAGGTCCTTTGTGTGATAATGTGTCTCATGAAAAAGAATCAGAAATTCGAAAGGAGCTTCAGCAGGTTGTTCAATTGTTACAACAAATTTTACAATTGCAGTTATCTCCCCCTCAACCTTCTCCTCCACCCACTCCTGTTTTTACTTTTCCCGTGGTTCATCCACCCTCATCGGCACCCAAGGTGGAGGACAAGGACAGTTTTCCCCCACCGCCACTGCTGGTGGGAATGCTGCCTCGTTCAGGCACGGTTTTGCTGTCCCCGCTTCTACTGCTAAGGCTGTAATTGAGGTATTGGATTCTCAAGAGGATGAGGATCCTCTACAATTGTTCCCCATTACAAGGCAACCTTTTGGCACTAATGATCAATTTCCTCAAGGAGGTATAAATGTGCAGTATAATGTCCTTCAATTTAAATTCCTTAAAGAAATGAAAGCAGCTGTAGCTAATTATGGCTCTCAATCTCCTTTTGTTCTGAGAATTTGTTTTTGCCTCTTAATTGGGAGACCTTGGGGAAGGCTGTTTTGGACCGCTCTCAGTGGCTTCAGTTACATAGTTGGTGGCTGGAAGATGCTAAAGAACAGGCCTGCCATAATGCTGCTAAAAATCCTCCAGGGCCAACAGAGGAGCAATTAACAGATACTGGTCAGTTTGCTACCATAGCGGCTCAATATGGACTCAATGATATGGCATTATCACAAGTTAAAGGACTGTTTTTAAAGGCTTGGTGTAAAGTAGAATCATCAGGGAAAACTGCCTTGTCTTTTGTTAAGGTTTTGCAGAGTGCCAATAAACTTTATCTTGATTTTGTTGCTTGGCTCCAAGATGCTGTAATAAAGACTGTGGGTAACGGGGCAGCAGGCAAAATCCTGATAACCACACTAGCTTTTGAGACTGCTAATCAGGAATGTCAAAGTTTGTTGCACCCTCTAAAGGCTGCTGGAAACTTGCAAATAGAAAATTTTATTAGAGCGTGTGCAGGAGTGGGAGGGGCTGCCTATAACACTCAGTTGTTTGCTGGAGCTCTATCTAAGGCGCTCATGAGAAAAAAGGGAGTTTGTTTTCAATGTGGAAAGACCGGTCATTTAAAAAAAAAAAAAAGAGTGCCGTAAACTATCTAATAAGAGCGACTCCTTAAGAGTAGGATCTAAAAAGCTTCCCACTGAGCCTTGTCGTCGTTGCGGCAAAGGGCGACACTGGACTAATGAATGTCACACTAAGGTGGACAAAGATGGTAATCTTTTAACCTCTGGATCAGGAAACTTGCAAAGGTGCCCTTCAGCTTGGGGCAACAACAACAATACAAGCCCTCTTCATTTGCAATTTCCAGTCAGCTCGGAGGTCCAGCATCAGCAAGCCATTCCGGGCGAGGTGGCGGGCGCCTGTAGTCCCAGCTACTGGCGAGGCTGAGGCAGGAGAATGGCATAAACCCGGGAGGCAGAGCTTGAAGTGAGCTGAGATCTGGCCACTGCACTCCAGTCCGGGCAACAGAGCAAGACT
>NW_012123931.1:6226395-6232094 GCF_000951035.1 Colobus angolensis palliatus
AAGAAGAAGAAGAAGAAGAAGAAGAAAAGAAATAAAGAGAGGGGAAAGAGGGCTCCCAGCAGGGAGGTAGATGGGAGACCCCAGTGCCATGAGAGAGGAAAGAGAGAGGGCCACATTTTCCTCTGTGGGCCATTCTTTCTGTCCCCTACTCTGCTTCTCAGCCAAGCAGCTCCTCCCCTGGTTCAGCCACTTGAGATTCTCATCCTAGTCTTTTTAAGGTCAGCCTGTAGATTCAGGAACAGAGTGCCTGAGTCCTTTCCTCAGGTACTTGAGCTGCATTCAAGAAACATCCTGTTTTCCCACCTCTCAGGAAGACCCTCAAGTCTAACTTCTATCTGTCCTGCTGCAGGACCCATCCTGGAACTTAGCTCTCCCCTGTGGGTGGGGCTGGGGGTCCAGTTGGGACCCAGGAGCCTGTGCCCAAGCCCAGAGTCGTCTCGGGTTTCCTGGGCTTAGGTGGGCTTTTTTTCCATCCCTTCTCCCTTCCATGGGCAGCCTCAGAGAGCACATTCCAGCTGAAATTAAATCACATTCCTCTCTCCCTGCTTCATGAGGATGGCATTGCTGACAGCAGCTGTGACACCACAGGGTCAAGTGGCAGCAGCTGGTTCCCCAGGGAGGGGCTGAGAAGGGGGTGAGGAGGGAAGTGGAGGACCAGGGCCTTTCTTTGGAGGCAATAAATGAATTCTGATTCTTTGATCTCAAGAGACCAGAGAAAGAGGCACAGACCCTGCAGTGGCAGGGATCAAGGTTAGACCACAGGATGTCCTAGCTGTGTGGCGCCTCTGGGGATGACCCAGTCCCAGGAAGGCCCCATGGGGGAAGGAGGTGTCCAGCATCTCTTTCTGAGAGAACCCTGGAAGAACGCACTCTCCCACTCCAGGGCTGGGCTCTCACACAGACATTAAGGCTGAAGGAGCCCTTTAAGAGACCACACTCTGTGCTCCCTTGGCCGAGCCCAACACCTAGGCCTTTGATTTCCTCTGAGACTCTGGTGGCAATGGCGGCAGGAGCAGCAGCAGCAGCAGCAATGGGACAGCATCAGGCTGGCCTGAATGGAGAGCTCAGCCCCTAACCTCACCCTCTGAGGCGCCTCAGCCTGCACAGCCTTATAAGGAAGTGCCCCAAACAAACCAAGGAAGCCACCTCCGGCCCCCAACCCGGCCCCACCCCATCCAAAAGCTATATTTACCCAGAGGAGGCCCCAGAATAACCTCCCACTTGTCCTTGCACTGATTGGAGGGGTGGGGGCAGGGGGAATACTGTCCCTCTGTGCTCCCTCCCCTGGGACTCCACCCTCAGAGGTGTGTCCCGTTGTCTGTCATGGCCATTCATTTAACACGCATTTATTCAGCACCTCCTGGGCTCCCAGACACTGAGCTAGGCTCTGGGCGATGACCAGGACAAAGGTCTTGCTGTCCCAGAAACTCCCATGATGACAGCATGTCTGAGACCCTGCAGTCCCCTGGTTTTGCTCCTACTCTGGCCTCCTTTTCCAGCTCCTTCCCGGTCATCTCCTCTCTGTCAGGAGCTCCTCTGGAGCTCTGTCCAGGGCTCTCTTCATCTTACATGCTTTCTCGGGGGGATCTCTAGGCCAGCGACCCCCTAATTCTTGTCTCCAACCTGGCCCTCTCTCCTGTGCTCCAGCTCCACGTGTCCACCCACCTCAAGCACCTCCTCCTGGAGGTCTGCTGGACTCTGCCGCTCAGAAAATAGTCCTATGTCTCCCAGCTGCCCAGCCAAAAACCTGGGACCCTCTGCTGGCATATCCCCTTCCCTCCCCTACCATAGATTACCAAGTCCTGAGATTCCCTTTCCTCACGTGTCTCCTCTCCACCACTGCCACCGCCACTGTCTCCTGCCTGCACTATGGCAGGTAGCAGCCTCCCTGAAGCCCTCCTGCCCACACCAACCTGTTTTTTTCACGCAGCAGCCAGAGTTTGACATGAAATGCAAACCTGGGCCAGGGGTGGTGGCTCACGGCCGTAATCCCAGAACTTTGGGAGGCCAAGGCAGGCGGATCACTTGAGGTCAGGAGTTTGAGACTAACCTGGCCATCATGCTGAAACCCCGTCTCTACTATACAAAAATTAGCTGGGTGTGGTGGCAGGTGCCTGTAATCCCAGCTACTCTGGAGGCTAAGGCAGGAGAATCTCTTGAAGTGGGGAGGCAGAGGTTGCCGTGAGCCGAGATCGCACCACTGCACTCCAGCCTGGGTGACAGAATGAGACTCCTGTTTCAAAAAACAAGCAAGCAAACAAAAAATAACAAAAATTAGCTGGGCGTGGCCTCGGGCACCTGTAATCCCAGCTACTTGAGAGGCTGAGGCAAGAGAATTGCTTGAACCAGGGAGGCAGAGATTGGAGTAGCCAAGATCGCATCACTGCACTCCAGCCTGGGCGACAGAATGAGACTCCTTCTCAAAAAAAAAAAAAAAAAATGTTAACTCCCAATTTTTAGTAGCTCAGCTTTTCTCTGCTACTTCTGGTAGCGCTGCTGCTGATGTTGCTACTTTGCAGGCCATGGAACTCATCCCAGAAATGGGGATTGTTAAATTGCCTACAGGTGTTTTTGGGCCATTACCTCCACATACTGTTGGACTGCTTATAGGACGCAGCAGTAGCATTCTGCAGGGTTTACAAGTTCATTTGGGTGTTATAGATTCTAATTATAAAGGGAAAATTCAACTTATGGCACAGGCTCATAAACCCATATCCTTAAAAGAGGGGCAACGGATTGCACAACTTCTTTTACTACCCCATTTTCAATTTCCTTCACGGAGACAAAAAAGAACCAGAGGTTTTGGAAGCACGGATAAACATATTTTTTGGGAAACCTTAGTAACTCAACAAAAACCCTTATTTCCCCTCGAACTAGAGGGAAAAATTTTTCAGGACTTCATTGACACTGGAGCTGATGTTTCCATTATCGCCTCTGACCAGTGGCCTTTACAGTGGCCTAAACAGCCTGTTGCTGTTTCTCTTACCAAATTAGGTTCCACCTCTGAGGTGTATCAAAGTTCTCAATCCTTGAGTTGTCGAGGGCCAGATGGTCAAACGGCCCAAGTCCAGTTTTATATTGTTCCTATTACCCTAAACTTATGGGGGCAAAATTTATTGCAACAATTTGGAGCTTTTGTTTCTATTCCTCATGTCTCTAATTCTGCCAAAAATATGATGTTCCGCATGGGCTACAATCCACTTAAAAAATCTTTAAACATGTAGCCACTGTTCAGCAGCCTCAAGCCCTTCCTTTGACGTGGAAAACTAATGTTCCTATATGGATTGAACAGTGGCCTTTAACACGTAAAAAGCTTAAGGCCTTGGAAAACTTGGTTCAGGAACAATTATCCTTAGGCCATATAGAGCCTAGTACTTCTCCATGGAATTCCCCTGTCTCTGTTAAAAAAAAAAAAAAAAAAGTAAATGGAAACTATTAACAGATCTTCATACTATTAATACATGTATTCAACCCATGGGATTCTTACAACCTGGCCTTCCTAACCCTTCTATGATTCCTCAAGATTGGTTGTTCATGGTTATTGATTTAAGGGATTGTTTTTTCTCTATTCCTTTGAATCAAAAGGATTGTGAGTGTTTTGCCTTCTCTGTCCCTGTTTTTAAAAATTCTCAGTCACTTTCTCAATATCAGTGGAAGGTTTTACCTCAAGGTATGTTAAACAGCCCAACCTTGTGTCAAGAATTTGTCCACCGGGCTCTGGATCCTGTTCGAAAGTGTCATCCTTCTGTTCTTTTATATCATTATATGGACGACATTCTTCTTGCTGCACCTACTAAAGAAAAGCAGCAAGATGATTTCGCATTGTTACAAACTCAGCTTTCTTTATATTCACTTAATATAGCCCCAGAAAAATTTCAAGTGGATTTTCCTATTCAATATTTAGGTTATACTTTGGGAGCACAAAATATTTGACCCCAAAAAGATTCAAATTCAATGTGATCATTTAAAAACATTAAATGACTTTCAAAAACTTTTAAAAGACATGAATTGGATGCGTCCTGTTTTAGGAATACCAACGTATCAATTACAACATCTTTTTTCTATTCTAGAAGGAGACAGTCACTTGGACAGTCCACGTCATTTAACTCCTTTGGCTTTACAGGAACTCCAGCTGGTAAAAGAGCAGCTTAAAAAGCCCATTTACATTATATCCTTCCCGACGTTCCCCTTTCCTTTTGTTTATTTCATACTTTACATTCTCCCACAGGAATGATTCATCAAACAAATCGGCCGTTAGAATGGATCTTTTTGTCCAACAAAACATCTAAACACTTGACTACTTATATTGATCGTTTAGCTAAATTGATCACCAAAGAACAGTATCGCTGTCGACAACTCTGGGGAGGAGATCCTTCTTTCATTATCTCTCAATTTACTCATAGTCAGATTACTTATCTTTTTTCCACTTCTGATTCTTGGCAAGTTGCTTGCGCTTCATTTGTCGGACAATTTTCTACCCAATATCCTAAGTCTCCGATTTTTTCATTCTTTAGGCAGCATATTGCCCTTCTCACCAATATCTATATTTCCTGTTCAAGGTCCTACTTTTTTCACTAATACTAGTAGTAATGGTAAAGCTAAATATTGGAGTGTTCATCAATCTTGAGTTACAGTTTATTCTTATCCCTCGGTGCAACAGGGAAAATTGTTTGCTATTCTCATGGTTTTACTTAATTTCCCTACCACCAGTTGTAACATTGTTAGTGATTCTCAATACGCCGTTTATGTTACTTCTTATATTTATCAGGCCACTCTACCTCTTTGTGCTACTTCTTCTCTTTAAAAACTCTTTTCTTTGTTATCTTCTACTTTGAGCCAACGTCGAACTCCTTTATTCATCACTCCTCTTCGTTCTCATTCTCGACTTCCTAGACCATGGTAATACTCAGATTAATTCACTTTTAATCGGCCACTTACAGGCTGCAAAACAAGAATATACTTTACATCACATTAATAGTTCTGGTCTTCAACGACAGTTTCATTTAACTCATAAACAAGCTCGTTCTCTTATTCGAGCTTGTCCTTCTTGTGCTCCTTTGAGCATTCCATCTTTTCATCCTGGAGTTAATCCGCGAGGTACTCAAGTTAATCAAATTTGGCAAGCGGATGTCACACATGTCCCTTCTTTTGGACAATTAAAGAATGTTCATCATACCATTGATACTTTCTCTCATTTTCAATGGGCAACTCCTTTGCCATCTGAAAAAGCTGACCCTGTTATTACTCATCTCTTAGCTTGTTTCACCATCATGGGCATTCCTCTAATACTTAAAACTGATAATGCCCCTGCCTATGTCTCTCGTAAATTACAAATTTTCTTACAGCAATACAATATTCGACATCTCACCGGTATCCCGGGCAAGAGCCAAGGCCAAGCCATCATTAAGCATGCAAATTTAACCTTAAAAACTCAACTGCAGAAACAAAAAGGGGGAAATGAGAGCCCCAGAAATCAGATTCTGAAGGTTTTGTTTACCTCAAATTTTTTGAATCAATGGAGACAGTTGCAGGACTCTGCTGCCATAACTCATCTTTCCTCACCTCCCTCAGCGATAGTCCCCGCCGACAATTTAAGGGTTTGGTATCCTAATGAAGAAGGTAAGTATGCTCAAGGGCAAGTTCTAAAACAGGGACAGGGCTATGCTCTTGTCCTTACAGGGAGCGGACCTGAGTGGTTT
>NW_012123931.1:6232832-6243099 GCF_000951035.1 Colobus angolensis palliatus
TTTCAGTATAATCATAATGTATATAGTAATGAGACTATTCCTAGTTCCTTACCTTTTTGTCCTATCCCAGAGGTCTCCCCTAATATTGAGGTGCTGGAATGGCAGCACCGTCGGGGAACTAAGCCCCAGATTTTAATAGAGTACAATGGGCTACAAGTAACTGATTGGAGTGTGCACGGTGATTTTCAAACAAAATTTAGTCACATACCTTTAAAATGACACCAGGTAAATAAAAGTATTGCCGCTGATGGTAATGAGACCTTGGTATGGCATGAGGGAGGCTTGTCGCCACCTATGCCTCATCTTAGACACTCTTTACAAGTACAGAGTCATCTTTGGAAGTTATTAGCTGCAGGTGATGCTATTAGTACTTTTGTGGGAAATATGTCCCTTCATCCTTCTAAACCGAAGAGCTCCTTTCATATTTACTTACATCGGAATACCTCCCGATATATTATTGCTTGTGTCCGAAAGCCTTACCTATTATTAGTGAGGAACTTAACGTGGGATAATGATACGGGGATTGTTAACTGTAAAGATACATGTACATTTTTATCTTGCCTCAATCATTCCTGGTGGCGCAGTTTTACGGGGGATATTTATATCCTCAGGGCTTGTAAGGAAATTTGCTACCTGTCAACCTGACGCGACTGTGGGGGGCATCACCTCTTGAGACTTATGTTTGGACTTCCCTTCAGTGGACCCGTCATGCCCTTGGACTTATAATTGCCTTGGTGATGAGCCTTGTTGCCATTGCCTCCACTGCAGCTGTGGCAGGGCTCGCATTACATCAAAGCATACAAAATGCTGAATTTGTACAACAATGGCACGAACAATCTTACCGGTTGTGGCTGCAACAATGGAACATTGACTCCCAACTCGCTAAAAGATTTTACAACGTGGAACAAGCCTTAACGTGGCTTGGAGATCAGCTCATTGTCCTCAGTACGCGGATAACATTACAATGTGATTGGAACTCCACTCAATTTTGCGTAACACCTGTGCTTTTTAATGTTTCTCTGAATTGGACCAAAATCCGAAGATTATTAATAGGCCATAAAAATATTAGTTTGGACATCCAAGAACTCACTCGAAACATTTCCAAAGCATTTCGACAACAACTACATGTATTGTCTGGAGCAGCTACCCTGCAGGAGCTGGGTCAACGCTTTGCTGCCCTTGACCCATGGACCCAGATGAAAACATGGATTTCTACCATCTCTGGAAGTATATTGCTTTGGGCACTCGGATTGGGTCTACTTCTCATGTTGATCCGATGCTCCCTCTGTCGAATCCAAAAACAAAGGAAAACACAGAAACAAGTATGGGCTACCTTTCTAAGATTGAGGCAAAACAAAAAGGGGGAAATGCAGGGGCCATTGAAAACAATATGCTAAGAATAGATAAGGCTCAAGGACAGTATCTCTAGCTAGTTGCACTTTTAATGAACTCCAGTAGAAGGACAGTATCTCGAGTTGAACTTTTAATGAACTCTAGTAGGCGCCAAGAAGGCGGACAAATAAGAAAAAGCTTAGAGACAAGGAACTAAGCAGAAGGTTACATCTGGGTGCAGAAAGTTTGTTTTGCATTGTGTTATTTTTGCTGACGTGGGATTTATGGAGTATAAATAAAGTGAGGCGGAGGCTCTAGGCACTGCCGCCATGTTCTCTGTTTGTCTTTGTCTCTTGTGTCTGTTCATTCTCCGCTGTCCTCAGCGTTGCCCCCAATAACTCCATCTCAAGAAACCAAAACAAAAACAAAAACGAAACAAAAAAAAGTAATGTCTATACATGTATAAGTTATATATAAATCCTATAAACAATATCACAAATACTACACAAATAAAAATATACTCTAATATACATTCTGCTGCATTTAATATATATGAAAAAGCATTTTTTGTTGTTTCTTGCTTCTGGGAGATAAAAATGCACTAAGGGGTGAGGTGTGATGGCTTACTTATGTAATCCCAGCACTTTGGGAGGTGGAGGCGGGCACATCACCTGAAATCAAGGGTTAGAGACCAGCCTGACCACCGTAGTAAAACCCCATCTCTATTAAAAATACAAAATTAGCCAGGCGTGATGATGCATGCCTGTAATCCCAGCTACTCAGGAGGCTGAGACAGGAGAATTGCTTGAACCCAGGAGGCGGAGGTTGTGGTGAGCCGAGATTGTGCCATTACACTCCAGCCTGGGCCAAATGAGTGAAACTCCATCTCAAAAACAAAACAAAACAAAAAATCGCAGTAAGGCAATGGAAGTCGTTCATTGCCATGTCAATGTTGATCCTTCTGTTTCTGTTACATATGGGGCCAAAGTTGAACTAGCCTCAGTCAGAAGTTTCTCACCAAAATTTGAGAATGTTTATTTTTTCTTATTAAGAGACTTTCATCAAGACAGGGGCTCTTGTTTATTTCCACGAGTGTGCAATGTGAAAGTACACTCTTGCCCTTTTGCCTTTATAGCTAAATTAGGGTCTTTATGATAATGGAAAGAAAGCCTAAGTTTCTTATTAGAAGATAGATTATGATACTGAAAGCAAATATAATGGTACGTGTTACCTGGCTGCCTTCGATAATGACACTGCACTGAAGCACCAAAGGTGGTTCTTATTGATCAGGCCAGAGTTCCTTGTGAAAAAAATTAGGCTCACTGGCATGTCTGAAGATTCCTAGCTGGATGGACAGAACCCCATGGGCTATTTTGATTAGACTCTGCATTTAAAACACCTTGGTGCCCAGTAATGAGGCTATTTTCACATTTAGCACAACATGATTTGGTGGCAGATTGGATTTGATAAAACTTCACTGAGCTAATGGCTGATTGGATTTACCTGGCCTGAATGCAAAATGAAGTAAAAATCACCTTTAACCTACTCTTCTTTGGCAGTCTTTTTTATACATATAGATACAGATATAAGATAGGTGGCTAGAGAAACATATGCACGGAAAATGGGTAACATAGGTATGCCAATATAATTTCCATTATTGCATATGTCCTGTAGAGAAGCCTCAGAATAAGTAGGTCAGAGGTCGTTTTCCTTCCCACCTTCTATAGCCCAGCTGAGTTTAATGAGCCACTTAGACCATCTTAGATGGATATAAGTCAATTAGCTAAACTGGAAGACATCCAGGCAGGACCCAAATGGCAAATGTGAATCACATAGGCATACAGTGAGAAAGGATGCAGGGCCCTAAAATGCTAAGCTGGAACTAGTCTTAAATGGCTTTACCAAAAACATACTTCCCAGGCCATGCACCCATATGTGAAGCTTTGTTGATGTTTAAACATAACATTGTATGGCTGTGTTCCGTTCTGAGATGGTATGGATCCATATAGGTGAGAGTAAGTTTATATCTGCATCCTCAGTGTAGGCTGGGGAATTTAAAATGTTTGTTGATTAATATGTTTTGTATACATAAATATCTCCACAGGCGAAGTCATATAATTCTGTGTGTGTGTGTTTATCTGTCTACCCATGACTATCTATATACAGATCTAACTTTTTTCCATATGCAGACAGAATAAAGATATAAGAGGTCAAACGATTAATGAGTGTTGGTACTTATAGCAAGTTAAAGAAAAACTTCAATAAATGCAAAATCTTATTTGCCCTTTAAATTCCATCGATAAGAGCACACAAATGGAGGTATGCTCTGACCTGCATCTTGCTGCATTTAATGTTTTCAAAGAAAGAATTGGTTTTTGTTGCTCACATCTGTTAGCAAAAATGTACTAAGGCCATGAGAATCATTTATTGCCAAGTCAAAAATGTCCTTTTTAATTCTGGTGAACGTGAAAACATGGATAAACTAGGCTCAGCTTGAAGGCCTTAACACAAATTTGCAAATGAGAAATAATTCTTTTTAAAGTTTCCCTCAAATTTAGGGCTTTTATTTTCAAATATGTGACATAGAAATAGAATCTTTTTTTTTTTTTTTTTTTTTGAGACAGAGTCTCGCTCTGTCACCCGGGCTGGAGTGCTGTGGCCAGATCTCAGCTCACTGCAAGCTCCGCCTCCCGGGTTCATGCCATTCTCCTGCCTCAGCCTCCCGGGTAGCTGGCACTACAGGCACCGCTACCTCGCCCGGCTAGTTTTTTGTAGTTTTTAGTAGAGACGGGGTTTCACCGTGTTAGCCAGGATGGTCTCAATCTCCTGACCTCGTGATCCGCCTGTCTCATCCTCCCAAAGTGCTGGGATTACAGGCATGAGCCACCGCACCCAGCCTTTCAGCAGTGTTTTCTAACACTCCTTGTAGAGGTCTTTCACCTCTTTGGTTAAGTATATTCCTAAGTATATTTTTTCTGCAGCTGGTGTAAAGGGGTTGAGTTCTTGACTTGATTCTCAGCTCAGTCACTTGGCGTATACAGTGATATTGATTTGTGTACATTGATTTCGTATCCTGAAACTTTACTAAATTTATTTATCAAATCTAGGAGCTGTTTGAATAAGTCTTTAGAGTTTTCTAGGTATACAATCATATCATCGACAAGCAGTGACAGTTTGACTTCCTCTTTACCAATTTGGATGCCCTTTATTCCATTTTTTCTTTTTGATGGAGTCTCACTCTGTCACCAGTCTGGAGTGTAGTGGCCCAGTCTGGGCTCACTGCAACCTCCACCTTCTGGGTTCAAGCGATTCTCCTGCCTCAGCCTCCCAACTAGCTAAGACAACGGGTACATGCCACCACACCAAACTGATTTTTGTGTTTTTAGTAGAGATGGAATTTCATCATGTTGGCCACAATGGTCTCGATCTTTTGACCTCAGGATCTGCCCGCCTCAGCCTCCCAAAGTACTGGGATTACAGGTATGAGCCACCGCTCACTTATACTTTGATTTGCTACGTCTTTATTCTGCATGAATGTTAACAGAATTATAGATAGATGTAGATATAGATATACATAAGTACATAAACCCAAAGGATTATATTAGTTTGTATATGTAAATATTTATGCATACAAAAGATATTCATCAATAGACATTTCTAATTTTCCAGCCTAACCTGAAGACACAGATGAAGACTTACTTTTCACCTATATTGCTTTATACCATCTCAGATTGGAACACAGCCATAAAGCATTGTGTATAAACATGAACAAGCTTCATGTTCATGAGCATGGCCTGTGAAGTAATGTTTTGGTAGTGTGATGTAAGGCTTTATGTCCAGCTTAGCATTTTAGGTCCTTACTTTTCATCTCAGAGTATGCCTGTATTATTCATATCCATCATTTTGAGCCTAGATTGATGTCTACACTTTCCCAGTTTAGCTAATCAGTTGGTTATATTTACCTGAGCTGACCTAATTGGCTTTTTGCAATCATGCATGCTGAGCTAATTTGCTTATTTAACTTATCTGGGATGCAGAGGTAGAGATGAAGATGACCTCTGTCCTACATGGGACATATGCAGGAATAAACTTGACCTATACATACATATGTGACTCATTCTTTGTGTATATGTTTATCCATCAACCTATCTTATATGCATATTTATATTTACAGAAAAAAGGCACTGAAATAATGTTGGTTAAAAGGTCATTTCTATTTTCTTTACTTCCAGACTACATAAATCCAATCAGCCAGTTATCTCAGTGAAGATTTATAAAATCCAAGTCAAAACTTTGCCACACTTTTGTTTTTTTCATAAATTTGAAAATGTCCTTCTTACCTGGCACCCAGGTCTTTTCATTTCTGAATCTCAATATATCAGCCTAGTGGGCTTCTGTCCATCCAGTTGAAAAAAGCAGGAATGTCTGACATCAGTAAGACTATCCTTACTCAGAAAGAAGAAAGAAGTTTTGAGCTAGCTAATAAGAGCCACCATTGGCACTTCTGTATATGATCACTATGGTCTGGTTGAAATGCGGCCTGGTACCACGTACAGTCATATTTGCTTTCACTATGATGGCCTATCTTCCAGAAAGAGTGCTAGACTTTTGTCCCATTACCATAAAGATAGTACTTCAGTCACAAAGATGAAAAGACAAAATTGTACTTTGACATCACATACTCGTAAAAATGAAGTTGATCCCATGTCTTAAAGAAAGCCCTGATGAGAAAAAAAAATAAACATTTTACAATTTAGGTGAGAATCTTAGGACTGGGGCTGGTTTACCTCTGGCCATATGTTCAACATGAAGGGATGGATCAACCTTGACATGGCAGTGAATGACTTCCGTTGGTTAGTGCATGCTCATTTTCCAGAAGTGAGCAACAAAGACCAGTGCTTCCTTTATATATGTTAAATGCAGCAGGATGTATGTCAGAGCATACCTTTATTAGCGTACTCTTCCAGATCTAGTTGACAGGGTAAATATATTTATACATGTATAGAAGTTACTTTTCTTGGGGGGAGGGAGATGGAGTCTCACTCTCTTGCCCAAACTGGAGTGCAGTGGTGCAATCTCAGTTCACTGCAACCTCTGCCTCCTGGGTTCAAGTGATTCTCCTGCCTCACCCTCCCAAGTAGCTGGGACTACAGGGATGCACCACTACACCCAGCAAATTTTTGTATTTTTAGTAGAGACGGGGTTTCACCATATTGGCGAGTCTGATCTTGAACTCCTGACTTCATGATCTGTCTGCCTCAACCTCCCAAAGTGCTGAGATTACAGGCCTGAGCCACTGCAGCTGACCAGGTAAATAGATTTTTAAAACTTACATACAGGATTATAGGAGTATATCTAGGTAAATATTTATATATACAAGAAATGTTCCCCAATAGACCATTTTTAATCACCTGGCATATACAAATTATACAAATATATAATTACTTTCAATCTCTTTTGCTCAGTAGCATTTCAGAATGGAACATAGCCATAGAATATTGTTTACATAAACATTAAAAAAACCCTTCACCTTCAGTAGCATAGGCTTCAGAAATAAGCTGACAGCAAGCCATGTTATTCATGCTGTTCAGGTTTGCATTTCAGGGCCCTGCATTCCTTCTCAGTGTATGTATGTGCTCTTCACACCCACTAGTTTGGGCCTGCTTTGATAAACCTGTAGTCACTATTTAGATAATTGTTTGATTGGATCTACCTAGGCTAAGAAAATTGGCTGATTGGAATCACCTTGGGTTAATCTAATTGGCTAGATTCACCTTTACTGATATAATTGGCTAATTGGTATTACTTGGGCTCATTTAATTGGCAAATTGGAATCACCTTGGGCTAATCTAATTGACTAATTGGATTCACCTTTACTGATACAATTGACTAATTGGTATCACTTGGGCTCATTTAACTGGCTGATTGGAATCACCTGGGCTGAGCTAACTAGCGGACTAGAATCACATGAGCTGAGTTCATTGACCCTGTCTTGAGGAGAATGAGTAAGGTAATGACCTCTTACATACTTTTCTTTTGGGGCTTTTTTTTTTCAAGACATACTCATAAATAGACATTAATTAGACATATGTGTATAAGCCTTAGTTTTTATATGTGTTTTCCTACATACCATACATGTCTTATATCTGTTTCTAAATCTACAGAAGAAAGTTTCCTGCCGGGCATGGTGGCTCACGCTTGTAATCCCAGCACTTTGGAAGGCTGAGGTGGGCTGATCACCCAAGATCAGGGATTCCAGACCAGCCTGGCCAACATGGTAATACCCCGTCTCTACTAAAAGTATAACAATTAGCCGGGCGTAGTGGCAGGCGCCTGTAGTCCCAGTTACTCGGGAGACTGAGGGAGGAGAATCGCTTGAACCTGGGAGGTGGAGGTTGCAATGAGCTGAGATCATTGTGCCACTGCACTCCAGATATTAGTATATCTGGGCCCTGCTTTTCTTCTCAGTGTAGATAAGTGCTTTTTACATCCACCATTCTGACTTAATGAATCTACAGTCACTCTTCAGATTATTGGCTGATTTGATCCACCTGGGCAGAACTAATTGCCTTATTGGAATCCGCTAACTTTAGCTAATTGGTTAATTAGATACTTCTAAACTGAGCTAATTGACTGATTGGAAACACAGGAAAACCTACATTCAGCTAGGTTTTCATTTACTATGTACAGAAAATCCTGTTAACCAAAATTAAACATAAAAGGGGTCAGCTTTAGGCTGTAATTAATTTAGCAATATCTCCCTTTTGGTTATCTCCTCAATTTCAAGAAATAAACCAAAACTTTAGACATTGATATTACTTTGTCACCATTACAAATGTACTTATTTAGTCTCAAATTCCACTATAAAATAGCAGAACTGTGGGTTTTATAAAGTGAAAACAAGTACTTCAGGTTATTATTTTTTAAAATGATTACAGTAGAAGAAACCTCCTTGTATCGAAATCTCCTTTCTACCAAAGAAAAACAAGACGTGGCCAGTTTTAGAATCTACCTATTTCTTTAAATTTGCGGTTTGACTATGTCACATTTAGCATGAATGACTCCATTTTGGTTTGGTTTGGTCTGTTTGGGCCTAGCGAACAAGCTCAGTCCAGAATGATGGCCTCGAATAATTTTGTTTAAAAGAATTCCCCCTTTTGATTAAGTTTTCACATAGGTCAGAGTGTCACCAAAACTTAGGGTCTTAGTGTCACTCTCAGTTTCCATTATTTTAGGTTTCCGTTCTTATCAGGTCATTCATAGGTTATGGTGTTCTTATGGTCACGTACATCTTCAAGTTTTCATCATTCCAGTTAAAGACAGACCACTTGAGATGACTGCATGCAAAGATTTATAACTTTTGAGACAATAGAGTGCAGTAGGGAGACTATTATTTTGACTGTCAGGAAAATAATGTCAAGAGCTAGAAGTATGCTTTTTTTTTTTTTTCTTTTGAGATGAAATCTCACTCTTGTCACCTAGGCTGGAGTGCAATGGCACGATCTCAGCTCACTGCAACCTCTGCCTCCTGGGTTCAAGTGATTCTCCTGCCTCAGCCTCCCAAGTAGCTGGGATTACAGGCATGTGTCACTACACCTGGCTAATTTTTGTATTTTTAGTAGAGACAGGGTTTCACCATGTTGGCCAGGCTGGTCTCGAATTTTGGCCGGTGATCCTGCCTCGGCTTCCCAAAGTGCTGGGATTACAGGTGTGAGCCACCGCTGCAGGCCTGAAGTATGCTTTCTAACCAAGGACCCCATGAACCAACCAAGATTAAATAGATCAAATAATTAGCTTGTTAAATGGTCTACTCATTTCAACCAAGCAGTCTGTTCATTAATTTCCTACAATGGAATCTCTGTAATACTCAATGTATTTCTCCATGTGCAACTACAAATACTAGCAACTGCACAGATACTTCTCTGTTTATCCAGTAAGTAAACAAGATACATTCTTTTATTTAGCACAACTTTAGTTGGAAAAAAAAAAAAAAAAAAAGCCGGGCGCGGTGGTTGAAGTCTGTAATCCCAGCACTTCGGGAGGCCGAGACAGCCGGATCACGAGGTCGGGAGATCGAGACCATCCTGGCTAACACGGTGAAACCCCGTCTCCACTAAAAAATGCAAAAAAACTAGCCGGGCGAGGTAGCGGGCACCTGTGGTCCCAGCTACCCGGGAGGCTGAGGCAGAAGAATGGCGTGGACCCCGGAGGCGGAGCTTGCAGTGAGCCGAGATCGGCCACTGCACTCCAGCCTGGGCCAGAGCGAGACTCTGTCTCAAAAAAAAAAACAAAAACAAAAAACAAAAGGCTTCCAATGACCTTTTATAAAGGTCAACACATTTTTTCCACTCTAGGTGGATCCGACTGTCATCGATTGCAATTGCAAAAGCAATCTAGTGAATTTAGTTAGCTTTGCTCAGTACTATTATATCTGTAATACCTTATTTAACAGTTTTACAACTTTTATAGTGAAATAAATATCTTTGTAATCGGACACCTTTTCTTTTAGCTACTGTTAAAACATCATCCTTCTTGCATCAGAAAGGTTTTATACTACCAGAAAACATGCATTAAAAATGACAGTTGCCAGGTGTGCAGTTTTCTGTCCATTGCTCATGTCTGTAATCCCAGTATTTTGGGACTGAGGTGTGACGATCCCCAGAGGGCAGGAGTTCCAGACCAGACTAACATGATAAAATCCCGTCTCTACTAAAAACACAAAAATCACCTGGGTGTACTAGCAGCCCCCTGTAATCCTAGCTACACGGGAGGCTGAGGCCGGAGAATTGCTTGAACCCATGAGGCAGAGGTTGCAGTGAGCCAAGATCGCGCCATTGCACTCCAGCCTGGGCAACATGAGTGAAACTCAGTCTCAAAAAAAAAAAAAAAGCCTGGCGCGGTGTCTCATGCCTGTAATCCCAGCACTTTGGGAGGC
>NW_012123931.1:6243349-6252127 GCF_000951035.1 Colobus angolensis palliatus
CAAGAGGTCGAGGTTGCAGTAAGCTGCGATCTTGCCACTGCACTCCAGCCTGGGCCACAGAGTGAGACTCTGTCTCAAAAAAAAAAAAAAAAAAATGACAATTTCTGTATAAATGTTTAAATGGCCCACAAGGTAGCAGAAACATACATAAACTGAATTATCTTCTAAGAATTATAAGTTTGATAAAAAAAAAAATTGGTCTTAACTTAGTGTAGTAATTTAGAATCGTCACCACACACACACACACACACACATAAAATTTATATTTAATGTGAATTACTTTATCTTTTCTGTGATGAGTAGTGAAATGCAGAGTTTTTAATAATGGAAACTTCAAGAACTCAGGAATAGGGGCCGAACACGGAGGCTCACAACTGTAATCCCAGCACTTTGGGAGGCTGAAGAAGGCGGATCATGAGGTCAGGAGTTCGAGACCAGCCTGCCTAACATGGTGAAACCCATTTCTACTAAAATTACAAAAATTATGTATGGTAGTAGCCACCTGTTGTCCCAATTACTTGGGAGACTGAGGCAGGGGAATTGCTTGAACCTCTGAGGTGGAGGTTGCAGTGAGCAGAGATCATGCCATTGCACTCCAGCCTAGGTGACAAGAGTGAAACTCCATCCCAAAAAAAAAAAAAAAAAAAAAATTAATTTAATTCGAAAAAAAGAACTCAGGAAAAATCAAGTGGCTGCCTAGGTTCTCCGTGAGTCCACACTTAACATTAAGTTTATGTCTTCTTAAACACTTCTTAAACATTTCTTAAACATTGGGTTACTTTCCCCCAATTTAGGTGCACACCACTATTCCTGAGAGGTTATCATAGTTAATTTGACTTGGACCACAGAGTTTATTTAAAAAGCATATCTAAAACATTTCTGTACTGGCTGATATAACTTTAAAATGTGGCAGATTACTTTTGTAATGGTCAATTAATTTTTGTCTTGTCTGGGCTCACAGGTTTTTTTGTTTGCTTGTTTTGTTTTTTTCTTTTGTTTGGTTTGGTTTTCAAGACGGAGTTTCTCTCCTGTTGCCCGGGCTGGAAATGGCACGATGTTGGCTCACCACAACCTCCGCCTCATGGGTTCAAGCGATTCTCCTGCCTCAGTCTCCCAAGTGGCTGGGATTACAGGCATGTGCCACCATGCCCAGCTAATTTTGTATTTTTAGTAGAGATGGGGTTTCTTCATGTTGGCCAGGCTGGTCTCCAACTCCTGACCTCAGGTGATCTGCCCACCTCGGCCTACCAAAGTGCTGGGGTTACAGGCGTGAGTCACCACACCCCGGCCTGGGCTGACAGTTTTTAAGAGTCTCTCTCTTCATTCGAATTCTCACAATCCCTGGCCAGTCCAAATAATATGATCCTAAAATTATCAGAAGCCTGTACTTAACTTTGTGGACCCTTTTCATCTTTTCATGAACCTCTTTAAAGACATGCTCCTCTAGGATGTTATGTGCTTTTGAAGTTTTTGGAAACTACATCAGAATTAAACCATTAACTATGGAAATGACTTCAAATGGTTATGAAGAAACAAATGAAAAAAATGATTATACCTGTGGTCTATAATAATTTATCATAGTAACCATAATTATTACTAATAGCATATACTCAGGTATATTAGATTTTTAGAGATTTCATATCATTTTGAAATGAATAGCATAACATTTATTAAAATATAAGTTGATAAAGGTCATACTTTTAAATTTGACAGTGCTTTCCGTGTAATTTAACACATCAAAGGATTCTGTTTATCACTCTTTTGGATGCTGCATTGGATCGCTGTAGCATTCAAATGTTAGGGGTCAAATACACACAACTTTTAAGCTGAATTTTAATTTTGGGAAGTCTGTCAAATATGTCAAAGAGTTAAAATGCTTGAACAAAATGGGATCACAGGCCACTACTGAATAATAATCATTCATTTAGCCAAAGCAAGTAGTGAAAGATTTTATTTATTTATTTATTTATTGAGACAGAGTCTCCCTCTGTCGCCTGGGCTGGAGTGCAGTGGCGTGATCTTGGCTCACTGAAACCTCTGCCTCCCAGGTTCAAGCAATTCTCCTGCCTCAGCCTCCGGAGTAGCTGAGACTACAGGCACCCACCATCTTGCCTGGCTAATTTTTGTATTTTAGTAGAGATGGGCTTTTGGCATATTGGCCAGACTGATCTCGAACTCCTGACTTCAGGTGATCCACCTGCCTCAGCCTCCCAAAGTGCTGAGATTATAGGCGTGAGCCATGGTGCCTGGCCTATTAGAAGATTTATAAAAACAAAACCGTTTACTGTTTGATGCAGGAAATTTAGTTTTACAATCAAATGACCCAAGAAAGACAGCACGAGAAAAACCCTATCTCTACTCCCTCTCTTTTTAAATTAATTCAAAAGATGAATAAAAATATGTTATTTTGTTATAGTAATAATACATAAAATTTTTGTTCCAAGAAAAAATCAACTTTTACTTGTCTATTAGTGTGTTATCAATACTAAAGCTAATTTTGGCCAGGCACAGTGGCTCCCACCTGTAATCCCAATACTTTGGAAGGTCGAGGCAGGCAGATCACCTGAGGTTAGGAGTTCGAGACCAGCCTGGCCATTGTGCAAAATCATGTCCCTACTAAATTACAAAAATTAGCCGGGTGTGATGGCAGGCACCTGTAGTCCCAGCTACCAGAAAGGCTAAGCAGGAGAATCACTTGAACCCAGGAAGTGGAGGTTGCAGTGTGCCGAGATTACGCCACTGCACTCCAGCCTGGGTGACACAGCAAGACTCTGTCTCAAAAAATTAAAATTGAAGGCCGGGCGCGGTGGCTCAAGCCTGTAATCCCAGCACTTTGGGAGGCCCAGACGGGCGGATCACGAGGTCAGGAGATCGAGACCATCCTGGCTAACACGGTGAAACCCCGTCTCTACTAAAAATACAAAAACTAGCCGGGCGAGGTGGCGGGGGCGAGGTGGCGGGCGCCTGTAGTCCCAGCTACTCCGGAGGCTGAGGCAGGAGAATGGCGTAAACCCGGGAGGCGGAGCTTGCAGTGAGCTGAGATCCGGCCACTGCACTCCAGTCCGGGCGACAGAGCGAGACTCCGCCTCAAAAAAAAAAAAAAAAAAAAAATTAAAATTAAAAAAATTAAAAGCTAATTTTCACAAAACTTTATAAATAAATCCACCAAATCTATCATTTTGACCTCTCTAGATTTCCATACATAGTTTATAATCTCTTTTAATTACCTTTTTTTTTTTTCTTTTTTGATAGGGAGTTTTGCTTTTGTTGCCCAGACTGGAGTGCAATGGCGTAGTCTCTCCTCACTGCAACCTCTGCCTCCCGGGTTCAAGTGATTCTCCTGCCTCAGTCTCCCGAGTAGCTGGGATTACAGGCATGTGCCACCATGTCGGGCTAATTTTGTATTTTTAGTAGAGACGGAGTTTCTCCATGTTGGTCAAGCTGGTCTCCAACTCCCGACCTCAGGTGATCCGCCAGCCTCGACCTCCCAAAGTGCTGGGATTATAGGGATGAGCCACCGCGCCCAGGCTTCTTTTAATTACTTTTTAAACTTTCTGTATTTTATTTTTATCTACGTTCTTTTTATTTTCTCAATTTGAGACAATCTTTAAGTAATTTCAAACAAGACAAAATATTTTTAACTTTCTTCATTGAAAACATATTTTTGCTTTTGTTTGCACACTATGCAAAATTGTTTTTCTTAGATCCAGTAGTTTTAATTATGTATATTAATTACATTAACTCTTAAAAACCTAATTTTTAGTGAAATCTCTAGTAAATAATTTTGAACTGTTTGGTATCAGTATTTGTAGACAAAAACCATTTTATATTTTTAATAGATTTTTTCAAATTCTCTGTTAACTAGCAGATCTAAATATGTTTAGCTTTTCTATATCACATAAAAATAAGAGTCTAGTTGGATATGGTGGCTCACGCTTGTAATTCCAGAATTGTGAAAGGCCAAGGCACAAAGACTGCTTAAGCCCAGGGATTGGAGGCAAGCCTGGGCAACATGGCAAAACCTCATGTCTACAAAAAATACAAAAATTATCTCGGCATGGTTACCTGCATCTGTAGTACCAGCTACCCAGGAGGCTGAGGTAGGAGAATTGCCTGAGCCCAGGAGATCGAGAGTGCAATGAACTGTGATCAAGCCACTTCACTCCATCCTGGATGACAGAGACCCTTTTTAAAAAAATTAAATGCCAAAGCATATAAACTTAATCTTATGGGACTTTGGGGCAGAGATTTGTTTTTATTATTATATCAACAGCTTTGCAGCTACAGGTGATGTCTGATTACATGAAAAACTTTTTTAGTGGTGATTTCTGAGATTTTAGTGCACCTATATCCCAAGCAGTGTACACAGTACCCAATGTGTAGTCTTTTTTTTTTTTTTTTTCCTTTTTTTGAGACAGAGTCTCGCTCTGTCGCCCTAGCTGGTGTGCAGTGGTGCCATCTTGGCTCGCTGCAAGCTCCACCTCCCAGGTTCACGCCATTCTCTTGCCTCAGCCCCCCGAGTAGTTGGGACTACGGGTGCCCTTCACCATGCCCGACTAATTTTTTTTTTTTTTTTTTTTTTTTAGTAGAGACGGGGTTTCACGGTGTTAGCCAGGATGGTCTCGATCTCCTGACCTCGTGATCCGCCTGCCTCGGCCTCCCAAATTGCAGAAGGTTTTTAGTTTAATTAAGTCACATTTATTGATCTTTGTTTTTGTTGTATTTGGTTTTGGGTTTTTGGTCATGAAATCTCTGCATAAGCCAATGCCTAGAAGAGTGTTTCCGATGTTATCTTGTAGAATTTTTATAGTTTCAAGTTTTACATTTAAGCCTTTGATCCACCTTGGGTTGATTTTTGTATAAAGTGAGCAATGAAGATACAGTTTTATTCTTCTACATGTGGTTTGCCAATTATCTCCGCAGTATTTGTTGAATAGGATGTCTTTTCCCTACTTCATGTTTTTGTTTAGTTTGTTGAAGATCAGTTGGCTGAAAGTATTTGGCTTTATTTCTTTATTCACTATTCTGTTCCATTTGTCTATTTGCCTATTTTTATACCAGTACCATGCTGCTTTGGTAACTATAGTCTTCTAGTATAGTTTGAAGTCAGATAATATGATATCTCTAGATTTGTTCTTTTTGCTTAGTTTTGTTTTGGCTATGCGGGCTCTTTTATTTTAGGATGTTTTTCTAGTTTTGTGAGGAATGATTGTGGTATTTTGACAAGAATGGCATAAATTTGTAGATTGCTTCCAGCATTGTGATGATTTTCACAATATTGACTCTACACATCCATGAGCATGGGATGTGTTTCCATTTGTTTGTATCATCTTTGATTTCTTTCAGCAGTGTTTTTCCTTTTTTTTCTGTAGGAGGCGGAGCTTGCAGTGAGCTGAGATCGGGCCACTGCACTCCAGCCTGGGCCACAGAGCGAGACTCCATCTCAAAAAAAAAAAAAAGATTAGTTTTATTTCTTATAACAAAGAATCTTTATTTGTTTCTTTTTTTTATAAACAACATCTTACTTTGTCACTCAGGCTTGAGTGCAGTGGTGTGATTATAGCTCACTGTAGCCTGGAACTCCTGAACTCAGGTGATCTTCCTGCCTTGGCCTCCTGAGTAGGTGGGAATGTAGTTGCATGTCAACATGCCCTATTAATTTTTTTTTTATATAGAGAGACAAAGTCTCCCTATGTTGCCCAGCCTGATCTCAAACTCCTGGCCTCAAGTGATACTCCTGTCATGGCCTCCCAAAGTCCTTGGATTATTGGCATGAGCCACCATGCCTTGCCTATTTTCTCCAAAAGTTTTTTTCTAAAAAACAAAAAAAAAAAGAAAAAGTGTACTGTCTTCTGTTGGTTGCATATTAGAATATAGGTTATATAGAGTATCCTACTTTGAAGGAGCCCATTCCAGAGTCTACACAAAGTTGTTCTTCCTGAACTGCTTTAAGACAATTACCTTATGTGGGACAAGGGCGTGGGGCAGTCCCCCAGAAAATTCACCAACTGAAAATAACTACAGAAACAATATGTGCCTATTCCCAAACAGTGCAAGAGTGTCTGCTGTAGATGGTCAACCTTTCCAGACAGTAGTAACATCTACGTTCACCAAGAGACATATACTGTGAACTCTCAGAACAGGTTACAATGTGTATTGAGTCAGGAGAAACTCATCCATCAAACCACAGCCAAAGACAGTCAAATATTAAACATATTCTCTGCACATGTGGAAACATCAGATGTGCAAAAATAAAACATTGGGAGACAAGGTCCTCACTGCATATTTGTGGGCTTTAGTCTCCAGTGAGACACATTGAGAGCACATCTCCTGTTTCACTACTGCTGCATCTGCCATACACCACATTTCATATATATTTCATACTATGTTTGCATTTTATATTCCATTTGTCTCTAAATCTGTTCATAAATCAAAACTATATTATTTAACTTTTCAATTCCTTACAACACATCACAGAAGATGTCACTTCACTTTTCTTTTCCAAGCCCAGGCTGGAATGCAGTGGCATGATCTCGGCTCATTGCAACCTCCACCTTCCAGGTTCAAGCTAAGCTCCTGCCTCTGCCTCCCAAGTAGCTGGGATTACAGGTGCACCCCACCACACCTGACTAATTTTTGTGTTTTCAGTAGAGATGATGTTTCACCATGTTGGCCAGGCTGGTCTCAAACTCCTGACCTCAGGAGATCTGTCCGCTTCGGCTTCCCAAAATGCTAAAATTACAGGAGAGAGCCACCACACCTGGCAAAGAGCTGTAATTGTTATTGGTAAATTGTAACTGGAGCAAATTTTTCAAAATATCTTATTTTTTGTTCAAGTTCAACAGCTCATTTTCCTTTATTCAGCTGTGAATAATTGAGATCTATCCATACTGACTTAAAACACCTAAGTTAATTTTTTTTTTTTTTTTTACATAAAAACTTGGGAGTTAGGCATACCTGGGCCAGTATGGTAGCTTCATGAAGCCCTTAGGGATGTCTCTGCTCCATCACCCCTGACGTTCGTCTTCCATTCTTCATGGTCCAAGATGAGGCTAAAGATCCAGAACATCTATTAACATCCATATTTTTGAAAACCAAAAAAGCTCTTTTTAAAATCATTGTTGTTCCATCTACTCAATTTCTGAATTTTATTTTATTTGTGCTGTTTTCTTCAACTTCTATTTTAGGATCAATGATGTATGTGCAGGTTTGTGAAATGGGTGAATTGCATGTCACTGGGGTTTGGTGTACACATTATTTCATCAGCCAGATAGTGAGCATGGAGCTTGATAGGTAGATTTTTTTTTTTTTTTTTGATGGGGTTTTGCTCTTTTTGCCCAGGCTGGGGTGCAGTGGCCTCATCTTGGCTCACTGCAACCTCTCTGCATCCCAGGTTCAAGTGATACTACTGCCATAGCCTCCTGAGTAGCTGGAATTACAGGTTCATGCCACTATGCTCGGCTAATTTTTGTGTTTTTAATAGAGACCAAGTTTCACCATATTAACCAGGATGGTCTCGAACTCCTGACCTTGTGATCTGCCTGCCTCGGGCTCCCAAAGTGCTGGGAATATAGGCATGAGCCACCGCGTCTGGCCCAATTTTTGTATTTTGAGACAAGGTTTTACCATGGTGGCCAGGCTGGTGTCAAACTCCTGACCTCAGGTGATCCGCCCACCTCAGCCTCCCAAAGTGCTGGGATTACAGGTGTGAGCCACCGTGCCTGGCAGATAGGTGGATTTTTGATCCTCACCCTCCTCACACCCTCTACTCTCATGTAGACCCTGGTATTTATTGTTTTCCTCTTTGAGTTGTGTGTACTCAATGTTTAGCTTCAACTTATAACTGAGAATATTCAGTATTTTGTTTTCTGTTCCTGCATTAATTTGCTTATAATAATGGCCTCCAACTGTATCCATGTTGCTGCAAAGGACGTAATTTTACTCTGTTTTATGGCTGACTTGTATTCCATGGTGTACATGTGCCACGTTTTTCTAATTCAGTCAACTGTTGATGGGCACGTAGATTGATTACATATCTTTGCTATTGTCAAAAGGGCTACAGTGAACATATCTGTGCATGTATCTTTATAGTAGAATGATGTATATCCCTTTTGGTTTATACCTGGTAACAGGATGGCTGTGTCAAATGGTTTAAAGTTATTTGAGAAATCTTCACACTGCTCTTTCCACAGTGGCTGAACTAACTTATATTCCCTTTGCTCTGCAACCTGACCAATATCATATTGTGGTTTTCATTTGCATTTCTTTAATAATTATAATGTTTACCATTTTTAAATGTGCTCTTTGGCTTTGTATATGTCTTCTTTTGAGAAGTGTCTGGTTTTTGTTTTGAGATGGAGTCTTGCTCTGTCACCCAAACTAGAGTATAGTGGCAGGATCTCAGCTCACTGCAACCTCCACCTCCTGGGTTTAAGCAATTCTCCTGCCTCAGTCTCCTAAGTAGCTGGGATTCCAGGCACCCACCACCGCGCCTGGCTAATTTTTGTATTTTTAGTAGAGATGGGGTTTTATCATGTTGGCAAGGCTGGTCTCAAACTTCTGACCTTGAGATCCACCTGCCTCAGCCTCCCAAAGTGCTGGGATTACAGGCGTGAGCCACAGCGCCCAGCTGAGACATGTCTGTTGATGTCTTTGTTCATTCTTTAATTGGCTGTATATATTTTGCTTGTTGATTTGTTTATGTTTCTTTATAGATTCTGGATATTAGACCGTTTTCAGATGCATAGTTTTCTCTTTTTTTTTTTCTTTTTTTTTTTT
>NW_012123931.1:6252397-6262129 GCF_000951035.1 Colobus angolensis palliatus
CCAGGATGGTCTCGATCTCCTGACCTCGTGATCCGCCCGTCTTGGCCTCCCAAAGTGCTGGGATTACAAGCTTGAGCCACTGCGCCCGGCCCAGATGCATAGTTTTCAAATATTTTCTCTCATTCTGCAGGTTGTCTGTTTAGTTTATTGATGTTTTTTTTCACTGTGTAGAAGCTCTTAAGTTTAATTAGGTCCTGCCTGTGAATTTCTGTATTTGTTGCAGTTGCTTTGAGAGTCAGTGTCATGAAATCTTTGTCAAAACCTATGTGCAGAATGGTATTTCCTAGGTTTTCTTCTAGGGACTTTACAGTTTTAGATTTTATATTTGAGTCTCTAATCAACGTTAGGTTAATTTTGTACATGGCGAGAGATAGAGGTCCAGTTTCAAACTTCTACATATGGCTAGTCCATTATCTCGGCACCATTTATTGAATAAGAAGTTATTTCCCAATTGATCGTTATCATCAACTTTGTGAAAGATAACATAGTTACAAATGGGTAGTCATTCTTACATCAGACGAAACAGGCTTTAAAGCAAAAACAGGTAAAAATAAAAAACACAAAAAGGGGCATTATATAATGATAAAAGGACTAGTCCAACAAGAAAATATCACAATCCTAAATATATATGCACCTAACACTGGAGCTCCCAAATTCATAAAACAATCACTACTAGACCTAAGAACTGAGATAAATGGCAGCACAGTAATAATGGGGAATTTCAATACTCTACTGACAGCACTAGACAAGTCATCAAGACAGAAAGTCAACAATAACAACAAAAAAACACAATGGACTTAAACTATATCCTAGAACAAATGGGCTTGACAAATACTTACAGAACATTCTACCCAACAACTGCAGAATACACATTTTATTCATCAGCACATGGAACATTCTCCAAGATAGATATACGATAGGCCACAAAACAAGTCGTAATAAATTTAAGACAATCAAAATTATATCAACTAGTCTCTCAGACTGCAGTGGAATAAAATTGAAAATCAACTCCAAATGAACCATCAAAACCATGCAAATACATGGAAATTAAATAAATTTTAGAAATTAAATAAAACCATGGAAATTAAATTAAATATAAATTTAAGATCAACCCGTTTCTGAATGATCATTGGATGAAATCAAGATTGGAATTTAAAAATTTTTTGAATGGAACAATAATAATGGCACAACCTATCAAAACGTCTGGGATACAGCAGAAGTGGTGTTAAAAGGAATGTTCATAGCATCAAGAGCCTCCATCAAAAAAAGTCTGAAAGAGCATAAGTAGACAATGTAAGATAACAACTCAAGGAACTAGAGAAACAAGAACAAGCCAAACCCAAACCTAGCAGAAGAAAAGAAATAACAAAGATCAGAGCAGAACTAAATGAAACTGAAACAACCACCACCAAAAAATCCAAACCATAAATGAAAATGAAAAACTGGCTCTTAGGAAAGATAAATAAAATTGATAGACCATTAACAGCATTAACCAAGAAGACAGAAGATCCAAATAAGCTCAATTAGAAATGAAACAGAAGATATTGCAACTGATGCCACAGAAATACAAAAGATCATTCAGTGTGACTGTGAACATCTTTATGTGCACAAGTTAGAAAACCTAAAGGAGATGAATAAATTCCTGCAAATGTACAACCCTCCTAGATTAAAAAACAACTCTGAACAGACTAATAACAAAAAGTGAGATTGAAATAATAATTTTTAAAAATTGCCAACCAAGAAAAAAAAAAAAGGTTCAGAACTAGGTGGATTCACAGCTGAATTATATTAGACTTTCAAAGAAAAACTGTTGGGGGCAGAGCCAAGACAGCTGACTAGAAGCAGCATCCCATAAAAAAGAACTATAATAGTTTGTGAATCCTGCAGCACAACCTGAAGTATCCAGGTTCTCTCATCAGAACTGACTAGGTGACTGGCGTGACCCATGGAGAGGAAGGAAGAGCAGTGTGGTGCGCAGCCCACCTGACACCCACATGGACCTGGGGAGCCCGCACCCCCACCCAGCCAAGGGAGGCAGTGAGTGAGCGTGCTACCCGTTCTGGGAAACTGTGCTTTTTCCATGAAACTTGCAACCCATGGATTAGAAGATTCCACTCATAAACCCACACCACTGGAGCCTAAGGTCCCAAGTGTTGGAAACAAGAGCTCAGAGTCACAAAGCTGAGAGTTAGTTGCAAAGAAAAAGAGCACTGAAACAAGGAAATTCTCAGCAAGGCAAGGCAAATTTACTTCTGCAGAAGGGTACCAGTCATGTCTCTGGCTGTTGTGAGAGCACAGCATACAAGAGAAGTAAGGGGTTTTTATCCCTAACACAGTCCCTACTTCTGTGTCTTGCCCTCTTTGGCTGGAGTCAGACCACACAATCTAAACTAACTCGATGGCTATTTTAAATCGAGACTGGCAGGAAGGTTGTTTACAGAGCAAGTAACTAGGAGCTTCTAGTTCCTACTTCTTCCAAATAAGGAAGAAATATGGGTTACAGATTGCGAAGGGGAGAAGAGATGTTTACAGAGCAGGTAGCTAGGAGCCGGAAGGTACAAGGAAGTTGATTTTGAGAACAAAGAACAAGGAAGTTACCCTTTGAAGAGGAACTTATTATGCCTGACACAACCCTGGAGCTGAGCAGATTCTCAGCAGCCTGTGAGCTAGAATGTGCTTAAGCCTGCCAAGTTCCCACTGGAGGGGTGACCAGCACCACAGTTGCAGCTGGCTGCTGTCTCAGCTGTTTGAACTTCCTGGCGGAGGGACAGCAGCCAGCACTGGGACTTGAAACGGCCTAACAGGCTAAGCTCCTTGGGTGGGGAAAGGGCAGCAGCCATCTCCATAGCTCCTGGCCGCACTTTTCCCCTGCTAGATCCAGGGAAACTGGATAGCTTGGTCTCAAGAGGTGTCCCCCACAGCCCAACACACTAGTTCTTCCAGACTGTGGCCAGAATGTCTCTTGAGGCCTGACCCGTCCCTCCTCACTGGGCAGGGCCTCCCTGCAGGAACTCCAGCAACTCCAGCCAGGCGCTCAGGGACAGAACTCTGATCTCTCTGGGCCTGAGCCCCTAGCGGGAGGGGTGGCTGCAGTCTCTGTGGACCAGCAGACTTAGCCTTTCCTCCTGCTAGTTCTGAGGAATTTGGGCAGCCCAAATGAGTGAGTTTCTCCTCAGCAAAACACCCCCCTCCACAAAGGAACAGTCAAAGTCCTTCATTAAATGGGTTCTGCTCCCCGTGCTCTCCCCTGGTGACCCTTCAACAGGGCTTGTCAGACACCCTATACAGGAGCGATCCTACTGGCATCAGGTTGGTGCCTCTCGAGGGCAGAGATCACAGAGGAGGGAGCAGACACTCTGCTGTTCTCCAACTTTCTTGAATGACATCTCCAGGCACAGGAGTAAACCAGATGAATAGGGCCTGAAGTGAACCCCCAGCAAACTGCAGCAGCCCTACAGAAGATGGACCTGACCATTGAAAGAAAAACAAACAAACAGAAAGGAACAACAGCATCCAAAACAAAAAAGCACCCACAAAAACCCCATCCAAGGCCGGGCATGGTGGCTCACACGTGTAAAAAGGTTAACTTGTTTTTGTGCTTGGCTATTGTTTTTAAATAACTAACATATAGAAATAGTTTGAAATAGACATTTCTCTGAGACAACGCTGGATGAATGCCTAAAGGGGCTCACACAACCTGTTCCGAGACTCGGTGACCATTGTTTGTGTCCATGTTCAATTGAGTTCAGATTTAATATTTAACTTTTCCACTACATTTGGCCTCAGTTGGATACTCAATTGTATTAAAATATCCTCACAGATATATGGGGAACACATAGTTGATATAGATTACAGACACAGGGTAAGCACAGGAGAATTAAAAGCACAATTAATAAAAATTAAACCCAACATGGCTTTGCAAGCAGAGTAATATTGTGAGACTTGCCAGGTATATACACACCACATTCAGTATGCAGTAAGGCCCAAACCCCTCCTTGGGCTCTGGTAAGCATCTCTAATACCATGTGATTTTGCAACACAACAGTACGCAGCTGAGCAAATTCATCTGATAACAACATAACGCCAGTGCTACTACCATTAGGAGCTTTTTCTACATGTGGGGTAAATGTTTTAATCTATTGCTGAGCAGGATTGTACAGACAGCAGGGGAGAATACTGTGATAGGGTACCACCGCCAGGGAGGCCAGCGCATTTGTAACCAGCCAGGTTTGTAAGCATCTAGATTACTGGGGAGGGGAATATTATCGCGGATAGTGAATGAAATTAATGGCCACACCCAAGTACATCTCCCCAGCAAAAGCGGCAGCAGGTATCAGCACCCATAGGATCTGCATACCCAGAGGGCCCCCCTGGGGACAGCAGTGGAGCTACCATAATCATAGTGTACTAATTTCTTATTAAAATAGGAAAAGGGATTGTGGTTCACTGGGCGTGATATTGTTGATTTGGAGTATGTGTTGACAATTGACTGGAGAAACCCCAGAGAAACATTAGAGGAGTCATTTACGGCCTCCAGACAAAGCAGGGGCTATGTGGAATCCAGCCACCAGCACAGCAGGTTTCCAAAATATATGGTTCCAGGACTATTGGGCAGGATACCAAAGCTTTCAATACAAGGTGAGGGTGCCGTTCACCTTTTGTCTGACTTGGCAAAGATAGATTCTTTAGTGTGGTCAAAGGAAGTCCAGGTTGGATTGCAAGTGTTGTTATGGCCCCATTGGTAATGACATAGCCATTCAGAAATACTGCCAGGGATGATTCTCCAAGTTTGCCCATTTTTGGCGGCCTCCGGCAACTCGACGTACAGCCAACATAAATTGCAGTTGACTTCTGTTGCAGCGGTGGCTACCCAGGTGATGAATTTATTCTTGGCCTCAGACACAAAGACACAGGTGCTGACCACTAGTAGATAGGTTATTCCCTGTAATAACAAAAATGGAGGGGAACATGATATTGTTTTTCATCTTTAGGAAATGGTACTATGCCTTCATTTTCTGCTTTCATAGCTACAAGGTCACCAGCCTTAGGATCGGGATCTGATGGATGCTTTACCCATATTTTGACTCCAGGATTTAAGCTACCTGTACCAGGGGAGCTGAATCCCCCAGTTCTGCATGTAGACTCTATTGGGCAGAGATTTCCTCAGGGGTTGATTGTGGACAAGGTACCACTAACAATTGAGCAACCAGCATCTGTGGTTTTATAGCAAAAGAATCTGGAGTGGTATTGTGTAAAATGACCTTTAACTCTCCCTGGTAATCGCTATCAATTATACCACCATACCCTAGAATGCCTCTCATTGCAAGGCTTGAACATGTTGCAATCCATTTACCCGCATTCAAGTTTGCAGTTATGGTGGAAATTTTGACCTGTTGATCTTTCTGCTGATTAAATAGTCTGTCAAGAGAAAGCAGAGATGCCTGAGCATCAACGTGGAAAACAGGGTCGGGCGCAGTGGCTCATGCAAGCACGTTGGGAGGCTGAGATGGGTGGATCACGAGGTCAAGAGATTGAGATCATCCGGGCCAACAGGATGAAACCCTGTCTCTACAAAAAATACAAAAATGAGCTGGGCATGGTGGTGCGAGCCTGTAGTCCCAGCTACTCGGGAGGCTGAGTCAGGAGAATTGCTTGAACCTGGGACGTGGACATTGTGGTGAGCCCAGATAGCGCCACTGCACTCCAGCCTAGCAACAGAGTGAGACTGAGTCTTAAAAAAAAAATTAGCTGGGCGTGGCGGCCCATGCCTGTAATCCCAGCTACTTGGTAGGGTGAGGCAGGAGAATCTCATGAACCTGGGAGGCAGAGGTTGCAGTGAGCTGAGATTGCACCACTGCACTTCAGTTTGGTGAAAGGGCTAGAAAAAACAACAACAACAAAACCAAACATGGAACACAATGATAATGGTAGTGTGCACCAGGATTCAGATACCTTACCAGTATTGTTCTCACCAAACCTCTTTATTCCCAATTAGCCATTTATTTCGTTGCCAGTGGGGCACCCAGGTGGTCAGACCATTTGCTACTGACCAAGAGTTGGTATACAAGTGACAAATCCCTCTGGTCTCCTCCTGAATAGCTCAGAGGATGGCTACCAGTTCAGCTAACTGAATGCTCCCACCCCTTCCTTCATCAGAAATGCTTATGTTTTTAAGAGGATTATAAGCCACAGCCTTCCAGCATCGGGTCCCACCAATGTATTTGGTGGATCCATCAGGAAACCAAGCATATTTCTGATCCTCTGGGCTTATTTCTTCAAAGGATGTGCCCCATTTGACAGGCAACACGGGGTGGTGTTTCCCTCTGTATCTGCAGGACTCATTCAGTGTTTCCTGCTCTGTCAAGTTTTGTCCATCCTCATGTAAAAGTAATACCCTCTTTGGTTTTGGCTTAGCCTGGTTTTGTATGTCCCATTTCCATTTTATGATGCTACTTTCTTGAGTGTGCCCTATCTGGTGGGTTTTGGGGGAACTCCTGTCTCAGGTCATAATAGCAATTTCAGGCCTCATAAAGACATCATGGTTGAAGCAGAGGTGTTCCATTTCCAGCAAAGCCCAATAGCAAGCTAACAATTGCTTCTGGAAAGTGGTATAAGCTTTTCCGGCCTCTGGTAGTTTCTGGGTCCAAAACCTGAAAAGTACCCTCTTCCTATCTTGTTTCTGCCCAAGGCTCCAATTAGCATGTTGATCTAGGACAGTTACTTGGAGTTCTACTGGCCCATCCCGTATGGGCCATAGATCCAGGGCCAGTTGCACTGTTTGTTTAGCTTGTTCCAATGCCATGCTGTCTTTCTTTCCCCAGTGAAAGTCATAGCGTTTTCTAGTGACAGCATGCAGAGGTTGTAAAATGTTACCTAGGTGGGGAATATGATGTCTCCAGAATCCAAACAAGACAGTACATTTCTGGGCCTCCTTCTTAGTGGTGGGGTTTGCAAATTCTAGTGTTTTAGCTCTAGCTTTTGGTAAAATGGACTATTTCTTTGCATTCCATAAAACACCAAGGGATTTTACACTTTGTGCAGGTCCTTGAATTTCACTAGGGTTAATTTCCCATTTTTAAGATAGGAGCTGGGTTTTTACCTGCTTCAAGCCCCGGTTGACTAGTTCTTCAGTTTTACCCTGACCAGGCCGCCTGGATAGCTGCTTTTTTCAGCAATAGGCTGATAGCTTTGAGCTTGATCAGTCAAGACATTGACTGGCATCGGGCCAGGGTCAGTCTGGAAGTCAGATTAGCATTTTCCTTTTTCAGTTTACATTTCTCTTGTAGCAACCAGACCGTATCTCGAGAAATTAATTTATAAGCAGTAAGGAAACACCATCCACTTTGGGATGTCCCCTCAGCATCTCCCTTGCTGACCAGAATCCCCTGCAGCACTTCACGCACAGTCAAAGGTTTAAATTGCACTAATTTAGATTCCCAATTCTCACAAAGGCCAGTTCCCCTGGACCATTTACTCAACAAGAAGGAGAACTGGGGGAGTTCCCATCCTGGGATATGGGAAATCCCTGAGCCTCCAGCCCTGTCCTTCTGGTCAAAAAGGGGCACACTTTTGTTTCCAAATCCTATTTGTAATGCCAAAAATGTTCTGTGCTGGAAATGTTGAGAGGGAGAAGAAAAGACACACACACAATACCTTTAAGGGTAAACAACCTTTATCCCACGTAAATGGCAATGCAGACATTATAGACTAATAACATAATAAGCAAATGACATAATAAGAAAATAAATATAAGCAGATTGATATAATAAGCAAATTGCAATAAGAAGAGGAGACAGGAAAAGATATATATTTACCCTCACCAGGCTATGGAGGATTCACCACCAGAAAGGGAAGCAACAGCCACGACTCCAGAGTCAGACACCTGTCTGTGCACAGATTCACCCATTATCCACAAATCCCCCTGGCTTGATGAATCGGCTCTGTCTAGGCAAAGGGCAAGGTGAACCCCTTGGGCTGTTACACAACCTCCGCCTCCTGGCTTCAAGCAATTCTCCTGACTTAGCCTCCAGAGTAGCTGGGACTACAGATGTGCACCACAACAAACGGGTAACTTTTTATATTATTAGTATAGACGGGGTTTCACCATGTTGGCTAGGGTAGTCTTGAACTCCTGACCTCAAGTGATCCACTCACCTTGGCCTCCCAAAGTGTTGGGATTATCGGCATGAGCCATCCGTGCCTGCCCCTAAATGATTTCTTTCTATCTCCTATAGCAGTTTGAAATTTCTTAAAGGTTGTTTCAAATTGAAAAAATAAAAAGAATGTGAATAAAAATAAAATATGAACAGATAAAAAATTACAAGATATTACAAAATACATACGTAAATCTGGAGTGGTCAAAAATGACAAATTTGATTTATTTATAAGGTTTTATTAAAATTAGCTTTAATAAATAATATACTATTACCAAAGTAAAAGTTATGATTTTCTGTTATGTATTATTAACATGACAGCAAAATACTTCTGGTCACCTTTTGAACACATTCAACAAGAGAGAGATTTAAAAAAAGAAATAAAATTTTCCCACGCTCTAGGGTGGGCGTGGCTCAGCTCAGGGAGGAAGCCCTGTTTGAAAAGGCTGCTGCTTAGGCTGTCGCTCTGTGTTCACTCAGCCCAGCGTCTGATCACATCTTCTGTCACTCAGGGCCTGAGGGGGCGAGGCCTTAAGCATTATCCAATCAGGGACGCTGGGCTGGAAACCGTCCAATCAGGCACGCAGCCAGAGTGAACCGTAAGGCTTCCGGGTTTGGCGGGGCCTTTGTCTCTGCTGCAGCCGGAACTCCAGGTGTCTTCTTCACTGCTGTGTGTCCTCTGGTCCTAGAGGCCCAGCCTCTGTGGCCCTGTGTCGTGCAGGTATTGGGAGATTCACAGCTAAGACGCCGGGACCCCCTGGAAATTTATAAATGGTGAGAGTGCCGGTCCGACATCCCGAGAGAGGGGGACGCGCTGGTTGGAACCGGTGGGAAGTAGCTGTGGCGGGGCTCAGGCCTCCGGGCAGTCAGCTCCACAATCTGCACCCCAAGTTCTCCTTGCCCAGCTCAGCCTCAGTCCCGTTCAGCCATAAGATGGCGGCTACGCTGACAGCCGGGCCCACGGGCCTCCTGTCTCTTCCCTGCGCAGTGACCGTGCTGTGGCCGGGCGCGCTCTGTGGGCAGCTCTGCACCCGCAGCGCCGTATCTCTCCCAGAATGTGCAGGGACCACCGGAGGGTCATCAAGGGAGAATCCTGACTCGGGGTGCGGGTCAGGGAAGAGCTGGAAAGGGAAGAGCTTTGGTCCGTGGGGTTCACAGTTTCTGTTTTCTGCGATTAAAAATTTATGGGGCCGGGTGCGATCGTTCACGCCTGTAATCCCAGCCCTTTGGGAGGCCGAGGCAGGCGGGTCACTTGAGGTCAGGACTTGAAGATCAGCCTGGCCCAAATGGGGAAACCCCATGTCTACTAAAAATGCAAAAATTAGCTGGGTGTGATGACAAATGTCTATAATCCCAGCTTCTCAGGAGGCAGGAATGAGAGAATCGCTTGAGCCCGGGAGGTGGAGGTTGCAGTGAGCTGAGATCCTGCTACTGCACTCCAGCCTGGCAACAGAGGAAGGCTCTGTCTTAAAAAAAGTAAGCACCGGGCGGGGCGCGGTGGCTCAAGCCTGTAATCCCAGCACTTTGGGAGGCCGAGACGGGCGGATCACGAGGTCAGGAGATCGAGACCATCCTGGCT
>NW_012123931.1:6262669-6281244 GCF_000951035.1 Colobus angolensis palliatus
CGATCTGCTGACCTCGTGATCCGCCCGTCTCGGCCTCCCAAAGTGCTGGGATTACAGGCTTGAGCCACCGCGCCCGGCCGAGACTCAGTTTTTTTCTGGGGAGCCTCCCCTGCAGATTTCCCAGCTTGCTCATCCCAGCCATGGAAGGAGTCTTTATCCTGAGAGAAGCTACAGAGCCCTAGAAAGCAGGGGATCCACAGGCAGTTGCAGTTGAGATTAAGATGAAAGGAAACTGAGAGGGTCTTACTGATGATGAAATTTTTATGTTTTGCGGCACTTTCTACACTTCGTAAAATAAAAAACATTAGATTTATGTAAAAAAAATGAATTCCAAAAAATTATTGCAACAGCAGAAAGTGCCAACTAAGTATAAGATCTTTATGGCTTGCAAAGATGAAGGCAGAAAAGGGCGTTCTTTTTTAGGGAGGAGCAAACAAGATTAGAAAGGAGGTGGGAAGGGAATAGCAAATGGAGAGTGAAAAAGTCAGATTTTAGATCAGAGAATGTCTTACCCTGAAATCAGCGAGTTCTTAGGAGGGACGTAAAATGGGGTTGTATGTTGACTCAGACTCAGACTGAGGGTAGCACAAAGTTCAGGAGCCTGAAGGAGGGAGATAAGCTTAAGAAAAGTTTGACTAAGGATTATTTTATTTTAGGCTAAGTGTAGTGGCTCACGCCTGTAATCCCAGCACTTTGGGAGGCTGAGGCAGGCGGACCTGAGGTCAGGTGTTTGAGACCAGCCTGGCCAAAATGGTGAAATCCTGTCTCTACTAAAATACAAAAATTATTGGGAGTCTGAGGCGGGCAGATCACCTGAGGTTGGGAGTTTGAGACCAATAAATAAATAAATAAAAATAAAAAATTCAGGTATGGTGGTGCATGCATGTAATCCCAGCTTCTCATAAGACTGAGGCAGGAGATTCGCTTGAACCTGGGAGGTAAAGGTTGTGGTTAGCCGAGATCGCAAAACTGCACTTCAGTCTGGGTGACAGAGTGAAGAAATATTTTATTTTGAGCATGGAAGACAAATTCAGCCGATTTTTTTAATGAGAAAAAGGAGAAAATGTGCAGTGTGTGTGTCTGGCTGTGTGATAAGTAAGAAAAGAGAGCACCATCTAAGTCATAATGGGAAGAGTTTCTTTCCATAAACTGTTCCTGGAGCACACAAAGGATGGAGAATTTTATTAATCACAAATACTTTCTAGGATTATCTATGTGTTTCATCTTTCCCCATCTCTTTTCTTTGTTCTATGCTTTTCTTCCATTTGGCTTTTCCTGGGCTGCATCTCATATATGAAACTGGTAAACCTAACTACAGTGTTTTGCTGAGATCTGTGAGTAGCTCTACCAAATTATCGAACTTCAGGGAGGTTGTGGGACTCCCTAGTTTTTAAACAGTAGCTCAGAAGCGTAGAAAAGCCCATGGAGTTTGTGACTGGCATCTGCAGTGAGGACAGTGTTGTGAGACCGAGCCCTGAATCAGGGTCTGTGTTGACGCTGGGTGGTGTCAGAATTCAAATATTAGACAGTGTGTTGGTGTTGGAGAATTGTTTGATTTTCAGCAAACTCTACAAATTTGGTGCCAGAAAAAAGATATCACAGAGGCCTGGCCTGGAATAAAACTCTAGGTGTTTGGGAATGGGAGCTCTGCTGTCCGGTACACAGGCTGTCACACTGCCCATTGTCCTGTGATTCCAGGTATTCTCCCAGGGTGACAGAGGACTGAAAACTTAGAAGAAAGGAGCTCTGATGACAGACCCCCTTTTCCCACAGCTGCCACCACGGGATTCCCACCCACTCACAAACACACACACTAGACATTGACATGGCCACACTCTTCTGAGGTGTAGGCACCACCCTCAGGAACCTCACAATGGCATTTTTGATCCTAGTGTTTCTTGGCAAGAACCCACAAGTCTCTACAAGTCTCCTGACATACCCCCACCCCCAGATATTAAATCTGCAGCAGCAACCTGTTTTCTCCACCAACCTAGCATTTTGGACCAGCTGTTCATAATCTCGTATGTCTGCATGCACACAGTAATAAATCAGAGTACAGCTGCATTGGGACTACTATCTGTAGCAAAAATTGGTCCTCTCACCCACATTGCACTCTCCCACCCAGGGATTTAATTTTTTTCTTTTAGTTTTTATTTTTGTTTCGGGGTATAGTTGGGTTTGTTTTGGTACATGGGGGTTTTGTGTACAGATTATTTTGTCACTGAAGTATTAAGCATAGCACAAAACAGGTATATTTTCTGATCCTCTTAGTCTTCTACCCTCTACCCTCAACTAGGCCACAGCATCTGTTGTTCTCCTCTTTGTGTTCATGTGTTCTTATTATTTAGCTGTTACTTATAAATAACAACAGGCATTTGGTTTTCTGTTTCTGCATTATTTTCTTTTTATTTCTTTTTTTTTTTTGGAGACGGAGTTTCACTCTTGTTGCCCAGGCTGGAGTGCAGTGGTGTGATCCAGGCTCACTGCAACCTACATCTCCCAGTTTCACGTGATTGTCCTACCTCAGCCTCCTGAGTAACTGGGATTACAGGTGCGTGCCACCACGCCCAGCTAATTCTGTATTTTTAGTAGAGATAGGGTTTCTCCATGTTGGGAGGGCTGGTCTCAAACTGCTGACCTCAAGTGATCAACTGACATTTGACTCCCAAAGTGCTGGGATTACAGGTATGAGCCACTGCACCAGGCCTCTGCACTTGTTTTCTAAGAATAATGGTCTCTAGCTTCACTGATGTTATAGGAAACAACATGATTTTGTTTTTTAATGGCCACAAAGTATTCCATGATATTTATGTACCGTATTTTGTATTTATTTTATTTTTGAAGACATGGTCTCCCTTATTGCCCAGGCTAGAGTGCCATCGCATGATATTGGCTTACTTTAGCCTCAACCTCCCAGGCTCAAGCAATTCTCTCCTGCCTCATCCTCTTCTTGGAACTACACATGGGCATTACCACACCTTGCCAATTTTTCTTTTTGTATTTTCCGCGGAGACAGGATTTTGCATTGTTTTCTCAGACTGGTCTGAAACTTCTAAGCTCAGGCAGTCCACTTGCCTCAGCCTCCCAAAGTGCTGGGATTACAGGCATGAGCCACCGCATCTGACCATACCATGTTTTCTTTATCCAGTCTACCATTGATAGGCATTTAGGGCCTGTCCATGTCTTTGCTATTGTGAATAGTGCTGCAGTGAACATGCATGCGGATGTGTCTTTATAATATAATAATTTATATTTCTTTGACTGTATACCCAATTATGAGATTCCTGGGTCAAATGATAATTCTGTTTTTAGTTCTGTGAGGAATCACCACACTGCTTTTTATAGTTGTTGAACTAATTTACACTCCCACCAGCAGAGTATGAACATTCCGTTTTCTCTGCAACCTTGCCAGTATCTGTTATTTTTTGACTTTTTAAAAATAGCCATTCTGACTGGTGTGAGGTGGTATCTCATTATGGTTTTTCTTTTAATTTCTCTAATCATTAGAGATGAGCATTTTTTTTTCATATGCTTGTTAGCCACATGTATGTCTTCTTTTGAAAAGCATCTGTTCATCTTTTTTGCCTACTTTTTAATGAGGTTGTTTGTTTTTTTTTTTAAATTTGTTTAAGTTTCTAATAAATTCTGGCTATGAGATGTTTGTCAAAGGCAAAGTTTGCAAATATTTTCTTTCTTCTGTAGGTTGTCTGTTTACTCTGTTGATAGTTTATTTGCTGTGAAGAAGCTCTTTAGTTTAAATAGGTCCCATTTGTCAATTTTTGCTTTTGTTGCAGTTGCTTTTCGTAGCTTCATCCTGAAGTCTTTGCCAGTTTCTATGTCTAGAATGGTATTTCCTAGGTTGTCATGCAGTGTTTCTTATAATTTTACATTTAAGTGTTTAATTTATCTTGAGTTGATTTTTGTATATGCTGTAATGAAGGGACCTAGTGTCTGTCTTCTACATAGTGCTAGGTAGTTATTCCAGCACCATTTATTAAAGAGAGGATTCTTCCCACATTTCTCTTGTCAGCTTTGTCAAAAATCTGATGGTTGCAGGAGGGTGCCATTATTTCTGGGCTCTCTATTCTGTTGCATTGGTCTTCAGCTTAAGTCTCTCCACCCTGGCTTATCATTGGGCCATCAGCCCAGGGTCACTGGAAATTCCCTCAAAATCACGTAGGTGTCTTTGAGGCATTTGAGGATGTTCAGAGCAGAATTGTGTTAGGCTGACAAGAGTGGTTAATTCTCCTTCTGTCTCAGTGTAAGAGAAATGAGTCATCCTGTGTTTGTTCATCCCCTTGTTGGTTGGTACCCAGATGAGAGTTTCTCCAGTTTTCTGGTACTTGGACGATAAAGAAGGAAAAGATCTGGAGACCCAAATGGATAAACTAGTTGCTCCCATTTTATAGGGCCATTAAAAAAAACTATTGTGGCCGGGCGCGGTGGCTCAAGCCTGTAATCCCAGCACTTTGGGAGGCCGAGACGGGCGGATCACGAGGTCAGGACATCGAGACCATCCTGGCTAACACGGTGAAACCCCGTCTCTACTAAAAATACAAAAACTAGCCGGGCGAGGTGGCAGGCGCCTGTAGTCCCGGCTACTCCGGAGACTGAGGCAGGAGAATGGCGTGAACCCAGGAGGCGGAGCTTGCAGTGAGCTGAGATCGGGCCACTGCACTCCAGTCCAGGCGACAGAGCGAGACTCCGCCTCAAAAAAAAAAAAAAAAAAACTATTAAGCAGTCTTGGTTCCTACAATCCAGAAACTTTTAGTCTAGATAAGCAACTGGATAAATAATTGAATTATGCATCATACGCTTGGTACAATAAATAGATGTGTCCAAAATCTGAGGCTTTATTTAGGCCACTTTCTTTATATTTTTGAGACTTCTGATGTTTACATCTGAAAGGATATTTATGAACAGAAGAATTGTTATAAGTTCTTTTTTTTTTTTTTGAGACGGAGTCTCTGCCACCCAGGCTGGAGTGCAGTGGTGTGATCTGGGCTCACTGCAACCTCTGCCGCCCTGGTTCAAGCAATTCTGCTTCAACCTCCTGAGTAGCTGGGATTACAGGTGCCGGCCACCACTCCCAACTAATTTGTATATATATATATTTTTAATTTTTGTATTTTTAGTAGAGATGGGGTTTCACAATCTGGTCAGGCTGGTCTCAAAATGCTGAGGTCGTGATCCACCCATGTCATCCTCCCAAAGTGCTGGGATTATGGGCATGAGCCACCATGCCTGGCCGTATAATTTCTATTTCTTTTACCTTGCCAAGTGTACATATTTATTTTCTAATAAAATTACCCTAGAAAAGCTGGGTGTGGTTGCTCATGCCTGTAATCCCAGCACTTTGGGGGGCCAAGGCAGGTGGATCACAAGGTCAGGAGTTCGGGACCAGCCTGTCTAATATGGTGAAATGCCATCTCTGCTAATAATATAAAAAATTAGCCGGGCGTGGTGGCAGGCGCCTGTAGTCCCAGCTACTCAGGAGGCTGAGGCAGGAGAATGGCATGAGTGAGCTGAGATCGCGCCACTGCACTCCAGCCTGGGCGACAGAGTGAGACTCCGTCTCAAAAAAAAAAAAAAAATTAGCCAAGTGTGGTGGCACGCATCTGTAGTCACAGCTACTTGGGAGGCTGAGGGAGAAGAATCACTTGAACCCTGGAGGCAGAGGTTGTAGTGAACCAAGATGGCACTGCTGCACACCAGCCTGTGTGACAAAGTGAGACTACATCTCAAAAAAAAAAAAAAAAATTACCCTAGAAAACCTTAAAGGATTTGTTTAAATTGCGTATTAGAATGTAGTATAAAATAGTATAAAGTTCATAGGTTTTCTAAGCTAGAAAATATTAAAATTACAGAAATTCTGGGATTTAAGGGGTTTTTTAAGGTAAGCTTAGAAAAAGCAAAACTGGTAGTACCACAGTGGCATAGAGAGCAGAATTTTACATAGGGTCCTCACCCTGCTCCAGACCTGTTCAGATTCACCCTTTTTGGAGGTCTTGCCTCAGATAACTGATTAGAAGAGATCCGAGTTTTGGCTGGTGAATCTTGCTGCCTTTCTAGAGCCGGTGGTCACAATTTCCTGAAACTGCAAAGCAGATAAATGGGATAAATAAAGTATGTATTTTAGGGTCCTAGTTTGTAAATGTTCTATTAAAACCAGTGCTTGCAGAGACATTGTATTTAGAAACTTGTTTTCTATTCCTGCAGATCCAGTAGTTGCTCCATAAGTCACAAAAAAGTACATATAAACAGAATAAAACTTTGTCTAAACTACATTAACCTCTTTCTGTATCTCTTTCATCTGTCTATATTTAGCTTTTATTCTGTACAATTTTTTAAAAATTGATGACAGAGAAACAGAAGAAGAAATAAAAATGCTGGGCCTTTTACCTAAATCTTGAAAATTGTTAAATCCTTAGTACCAGCTCCCAGGGTGTTATGAGAATTAAATCACATAATGTGTTATGCCCAGCACAGTGCTTTGTATCACACTCTTGAGCACATAGTACCTGCTTAATAAACATTGCATCAGCACATGGGTATATATTGTTTTTTAAATACAGACTTATTCAGACATTTCTGCCTTCTGTTTCCTCTTGTAAACTTTAAAGAGCCAGCAAAGAATATAAAACTTTAGGATGGACATGGGTTGTTCTTGTTGGTACAAGTATTTAGTTGTGACAAGTGCTGAGTGTAAGGGACCCTGTGCTGTGCCTGCTTCTCTGACTAATGGTAATAATGAGTCAATGGGGGAGCAACATCAGCATTGACAGGGGGCTTGTTTAAACACCCATTCATGGACCCTTTTCAAACCTCCAGAGTCACAATACATAAAGTGGCACTGAAATTACCAAGTGAATTACAAGCTCGTTAAAGCTTGAGAGGCAATACTTAGCTTAGTGGTTATCAGCCTAGGCTTCTCATTAGGATCACATGGCCAATTTGCAGAAATCTCTTATGCCCTCCCCACAGTTTGTTTATTGTTGTGGGTGGAAGCATCCATGTTGTTTTAATAAAGGGCCTCTTGTGACTGTAAGGTGAGGCCTGAATCAGATATGAAGGCTGCAAAATACATTCATGAGAATTAAGTTCCACCTTTGCACTAAAGAGTGGCTGCAGGGCCTGTTCTGTTTGGGTTTGAAAGGGACATGTCAGTGTGGCACATTTTTCCATTACTGTAGCAGAAATGGGTGGTGCCTGTGGCAGGGGAGGGCACCTGAGGACAGGAAAGGAGAAACTTCTGTTTTCATCTTTATGGAGCAGCTCATTGTTTCTGAACCTCTTCTGTTTTAAAGGACAGAAATGGGTGGACTTTTTCTGTCTTTTTCTGCCAGTGGATGTCATGCTAGCAGGTAAACCTGTGGTACTGACACTTTTAAAGACATATTCTCCAGATGCAGGTGTAATTAGTCCACAGAATCTCATCTGAGAAGGAATTCCAGTGAAGGAGGAGATAGAAAAAAAAAGGCTTTTCTTCAGGTAAACGTGCCTCAGCCGAAAAGCTGTGTCCACTCCCACTCTGCCTCCTGGAATGCCATGCGTTTAGTACTTTCCACCCTTTACTTCTCTACTTGTGTTTTTCCTCCCTAAGGAGTTTGGTTTAAGTGCTTCTTAAAATTCTTATAATAGTCAAAGGTGTCTGAAAAATATTTCTTTGCTGTTTCCCAGAGTGTTTTCTTCATTCTCTAAATCATAATTTCTCATATGCCATGCAGATCTCTCAACAAGAATTTATGATCTGCAGTATTAAAAATGTTCCCTTTGTGGCTGTTGAACATGGAAAGATGTGGATATTCAAGATTTCTATTGGGGAAAACTGTGGTCCTTAGTAAAGACAGAGAACATGTAATGTTGAGGCTCCATTTGTGTGTGCCATTAGCTGTATGCAGAACAGGATTAAGAAATTGCTTATTGGCCGGGCGCAGTGGCTCACGCCTGTAATCCCAGCACTTTGGGAGGCCAAGGTAGATGGATCACCAGGTCAGGAGATTGAGACCAACCTGGCTAACACGGTGAAACCCCGTCTCTACTAAAAATGGAAAAAGTTAGCCGGGTATGGTGGTGGGCGCCTGTAATCCCAGCTACTCAGGATGCTGAGGCAGCAGAATAGCTTGAACCTGGGAGGTGGAGGTTGCAGTGAGCCAAGGTTGGGCCACTGCACTCCAGCCCGGGCAGCAGAGCGAGACTCCGTCTCAAAAAAAAAAAAAGTAGTAACTGCTTATTTAGGTTGGGCGTGGTAGCTCATGCCTGTAATTCCAGCACCTTGGAAGGTTGAGGTGGGCAGATCACCTGAGGTCAGGAGATCGAGACCAGCCTGGCCAACATGGTGGAACCCTGTCTCTACTAAAAATACAAAAATTAGCTGGGCATGGTGGCAGACGCCTGTAATCCCAGCTACTCGGGAGGCTGAGGCAGGAGACCCGCTTGAACCCAGGAGGTGGAGGTTGCAGTGAGCCAAGATCACACCATTGCATTCCAGCCTGGGGGACAAGAGTGAGATTTCACCTCAAAAAAAAAAAAAAAAAAATTTGCGCATTTAAAATGGGATGGCATTTATTACCCAGAAAGTTCTGAACAAAACTTATTAGGAGATACCTGCTCTCTAGGGTGCTAAATGAAGTCTACTTAAAATTACTACTAAAAATTACAGAACATAGGAGTTACCTGTATTTTGAGGTTTGCGTAAAACTGATGATTCTTTATGATTAAATCAGATTTTATTTACTTTTTTGAAAGGGGAATATTTTAATAGTGATGCTTTGTTCTTCTCTGTGCATTAGCACATCATAAAAATTTCTCCTAGTGCAGTTAATGGTTAATGATTCACTTGCTTAAATGGCTCTGACAGATTTTTTTCACTATATAGCTGATTATTTTTCTCTTCATTATTAAGTATCTTTATGCAGCTCATGTGAATAAACCATCACATTTAATCTGGCAGTTGTCCTTTTTTCTTAATTTTGTCTATATATTTTTCTTTGGAAAATATATCGTATGTTTGTTACAGGCCAGAAAAACTGAGAAAAACACAGGCTCTTCCACTTACTGGGTGTTTGACAAAATATCCTTCTTGGGCCAAAAACAGTGACATTATTGGTGAGCTTGTTAGAAATTCAAAAAATCAGACTTTATTCCAGATCTTCTGGAAAAAAAAACCCTGTACAATAAGGTCTTCAACTTATTGTATATATTTAAATTTGAAAGGTGCCTTCTAACTCAACATATCTTTTTCATCTGAATATTCACAACTCATTCCATATGGTGTAAACATAGCACTCAAAAATGTACATGTTTGTGTTCCTTAATTTTACACTTTACTATCTAGAAAAATATATGAACTGATGTTATGGATCTTATGCTGTTCTTTTTCTCAGAGAATACATTAGATAATATTTCTGTTTTGAAAGTTATTTTATTGGATAATTTTAGTCCTATAAGTCAGAACCATTTGTCTTTACTCTCTCATTTCACCTTAAGTCAAATTAAAAATTCCACCCATGACCACTTGGTAAAAACGTATGTGTGTGTGTTTCAGGGGCCGTTGCAATTTAGAGATGTGGCCATAGAATTCTCTCTGGAGGAGTGGCATTGCCTGGACACTGCACAGCGGAATTTATATAGGAATGTGATGTTAGAGAACTACAGAAACCTGGTCTTCCTTGGTGAGAAAAACTTTAATACATTATTCATAATATACACAAAAGGTTTTATTTCTCTTTTTTGTAGAATTTTTTTAGTAATGTATTCTTTTATAAAAGAGTTTCAGATCCACTTTTTCAAGAAAATCTTCAGAATTCGGTCATTTAGAAAAGAAACTCTTCGGTGCCTCTTGCCTGTAATCCCAGCACTTTGGGAGGCTGAGGTGAGGGGATTACCTGAGGCCAGGAGTTTAAGACCAGCCTGGCCAACATGGTGAAACCCCATCTGTACTCAAAGTAGAAGAAATTAGCCAGGCACGGTGGCACATGGCTATAATCCCAGCTACTCAGGAGGGTGAGGCAGGAGAATAGCTTGAACCCAGGAGGCAAAGGTTGCAGTGAGTTGAAATCATGCCATTGCACTCCAGCCTGGGCAACAGAGCAAGATTTCATCTTGAGGAAAAAAAAAAGAAAAGAAAAAAAATTTCTTCAAGATGTTTCATCTTAATCCAAGCTTTCCATATTTCTGAGGTGAGCTGTAATCTTCACTCCAAATTAGTGGTAATTCCAGAAATTTAGTGGCATAAAATAATGTAGCTTCTACCTGAAAACCTAATTACTACCACCCATTTTTGATTCAGTAGTGCCAGGCAGGAAAATTAAGAAACCTACAAATTGAAAGTTATTTTCTTTCTTTTTGTTTGTGTTTTTTTTTTTTTTTTTTTTTGAGACGGTGTCTTGCTCTGTCACCTAGGCTGGAGTGCAGTGATGTGATCTCGGGTTACTGCAACATCCACCTCTTAGGTTCAAGCAGTTCTGCCTCAGCCTCCCGAGTATCTGAGACTACAGGCACACATCACCATGCACAGCTAATTTTTGTAGTTTTAGTAGAGATGGGGATTCACCATGCTGGCCAGGCTGGTCTCGAACTCCTGACCTCATGATTCACCCGCCTCAGCCTCCCAAAGTGCTGGGATTACAGGCATGAGCCACTGCACCCGGCAAATTGAAAATATTTTCTAAATATTTAGAAATTTCTGTTATAAATTTGTATTTTGGTGTTAATTTACTAGAATATTTTATTACATTGTCTTTGCTGAGCACATTACTAGCTTGCAAGTGGAGAATATGAGCAAGATTCATGTTATTTGTTTTTAATAAAACAGGTATTGTGGTCTCTAAGCCAGACCTCATCACCTGTCTGGAGCAAGGAGAAAAACCTTTGACTATGAAGAAACATGACATGGTAACCAACCCCTCAGGTAGGTGCGAGTGAAAATGAATACAACAGAGGACACAGATAAGAGGTCCCGAGGTCAAAGAGAAAGCCAGTCCTTAAAGTGTGATTTGGGAAGCTGTGTTCCAAAGGAAATAGTTCCTGGTCAGCTGTTTTTTTTTTTTTTTTTTTTTTTATTTAAAAATTTTGCTCTTTTAAAGGGGCATAATCTGCTTATGCTTGTATCCTCTGTAAAAATTCTACTTTTCTTTCAGTGAGCCCCTTTCAAGTTCACAGTGAGAGCCAAAGTCCTCTTCATGGCATGTAAAAGACTGCACAATCTGGCTGCTTTTTCGTTGTTTTGGGGACACATACATATCCTCATGATTTTGAGAATTATTTCTCTTTTTGCATCAGGTCTGAAATGTGTGAAAGTAGTAGTTTCTGTTGAATTTTTTTTTTTTTCTGCTTAATCCTTTCTAGTTTTATTACTACATAGTTTTAAAATGTAGTTTGAAATTGTAAGATGATATCCTTCTGCTTTGTTCTTTTTTTTTCAAGATTGTTTTGGCTATTCAGAGTTTATTTTAGTTTGATGTAAATTTTAGAATTGTATTTTCCATTACTGTAAAAAAAAACCACTGCAATTTTGACAGGAAGTTTATGAAATCTATAGATCACTTTGGATAATATGACACTTTAATAAGATTTATTCTTTCAATCTCTAGACATAAAATATTTTAAAATGTATTTGGATCTTCTCATTTTTTCTTTTTTTCTTGTAAACATTTTCTTACCATCTTGGTTAATTTTTTTCTCAGAAATTTATTATTTAATGCTATATTAAGATTTTTTCTTCCTCTATTTTATCAGATAGTTTGTTTTAAGCATATGAAACCATACATACACTTGTGTGTTAATTATATATTTTGCTAATTTACTCAGTGTATTTGTTAGTTTAGATAAGTTTTAATGTACTGTTTATGGTTTTTTAAATATAAGAGGTATGATCCACAAACAGCAACTTTTACTTATTTTTCTTCAATTGCAATGGATTATTTTCTTTTCTTTTCTTTTCTTTCTTCCCCCCCCCCCCCAAGATGGGGTTGGGTTTCACTCTTGTTGCCCAGGCTAAAGTTCAATGGCATGATTTCGGCTCACTGCAACCTTTGCCTCCCAGATTCAAATGGTTCTCCTGCCTCAGCCTGCTGTGTAGCTGGGATTACGGGTGCTCACCACAACACCCAGCTAATTTTTTGTATTTTTTTGGTAGAGACCGGGTTTCACCATGTTGGCAAGGCTGGTCTCAAACTCCTGACCTCAGATGATCTGCCTGCCTTGGCCTCTGAAAGTACTGGAGTTACAGGCATGAAGCACCCCTTCTAGCCCAGTTGTGTGGGTTTCTATGTAGGCTTAACTGGCCATGAACTGTGGTCCAGGAAGCTGAAACTGAGTCATGGAACTGCTTCACAGATGGTAGTAAAGGCCAAGGTCTGCAGGCCTGCCTACATTGCTGTAAATGGGCGTCTTCTTCTAGGTCCCTGGAATGGAAGGACCTCTGCCAGACTGTGGCTGGGAGCTTGGGGTGGTTACAGAGTAAGTTCAGAATACTCAGTGGGACTAAGTTGGGTGAACCCTATCCTGCTGTAGCCATGAACTAGGGTCCTGTAGTTTCCCACCTGAATGAGGGCCTGCCTTCTGAATAGAACACTTCTCAATCTTAAGCTTTAACAGCGTTTCACAACTCCCTCCCTGGCTCTCAAATCTCCCTTAGAGGCACTTATTTTGGAGATGGCATCTTGCTACATCTTTGATCTGGTCTTTGAGACCCAGGCTGGTCTCAAAATCCTGGCCTGAAGCAGTTCTCCAACCTTAATGTACCATGGAGCTGTCATTACAGGTGTGAGTCATAATCCTGGTTCTCTCATAAAAGTATTTTTGTCAGAGATGGCTGACATTGTTTTGCCGTAAGGGAATATGAAAATACAGCACTTTTAATCTTTTCATCTCACTCTCCCTATATGTTTTTACTTTCTATTTTCTCTGTCAGATTTATTTGTAATTTTAGATTCAGATATTTAAGACAACATGCTAGAATTTGCATGGTATGCCTGAAGTAAATTGCATAATTAGTAGGCACCCATAGTTGCTAAAATAGTTATTTATAAATTTAAGTTTGCTGCAGGCAAAAAGGAATTATAGGATGTTCATCTACTTTTTTCAGCCTATATCTCCATGATAAAATAGTTTATTTCCTAATATTTATTTTACATATCAGAGGGTCTAACACTACTCTGGAAAATATATATTTTTTTATTTAACAATGTAAGGCTACTCTTTGTTTCTAAAGTTGGATTACAGCAGTTTCATTTTGTGTAAGAATACCATATTTTTTTTTTTTTTTTTTTTTGAGACGGAGTCTGGCTCTGTCTCCCAGGCTGGAGTGCAGTGGCCGGATCTCAGCTCACTGCAAGCTCCGCCTCCCGGGTTTATGCCATTCTCCTGCCTCAGCCTCCCGAGTAGCTGGGACTACAGGCGCCCGCCACCTCGCCCGGCTAGTTTTTTGTATTTTTAGTAGAGACGGGGTTTCACCGTGTTAGCCAGGATGGTCTCGATCTCCTGACCTCGTGATCCGCCCGTCTCGGCCTCCCAAAGTGCTGGGATTACAGGTTTGAGCCACCGCGCCCGGCCCAAGAATACCATATATTGAAAACATTAAAAGTAACTAATTTTAAATGCTAATTTATTTTCTCATTAGAATCTTCTATTTATAATTATACTGTATATTCTCTGAAATTTTATGGCCACACAGTGCATGCCAGTGATTCAGAATACTTGCATTTAGTGAATACATACTAATAGTTAAATATTGCAATTATCTAGAAATTTTTTTTTGTGTGTGAGATGGAGTCACGCTCTGTCACCCAGGCTGGAGTGCAGTGGTATGATCTTGGCTCACTGCGACTTCCACTTCCTGGGTTCAAACTATTCTCATACTTCAGTCTCCCAGGTAGCTGGGATTACAGACATGTGTCACCATCCCCAGCTAACTTTTGTATTTTTAGTAGAGATGGGGCTTCACCACGTTGGCCAGGCTGGTCTTGAACTCCTGACCTCAGGTGATCCCATCTTGGCCTCCCAAAGTGTTGAGATAACAGTTGTGAGCCACTGCACCTGGCCTGACAATTTTCTAAAATTATACATCAATGTTGAATACAAGATTTTATGAGTAAACATTTCTCTTGTTGTTTTGAAGTTTTGAACCCCTCTGGGGTTCAAGTGATTCTTCTGCCTTGACCTCCTGAGACGCTGGGACTACAGGCATGTGCCACCACGCTCAGCTAATTTTTGTATTTTTAGCAAAGATGGGGTTTCACCATATTGGCCAATCTGGTCTGGAACTGCTGACCTCGGGATTTGCATGCTTTGGTCTCCCAAAGTGCTGGGATTACAGATGTGACCCACTGCACCTGGCCTCAGTGTAGGTTTCTTAACATTAGTTTATTGGGTGTTTTGGGTTTATTTATGTATTACAATTGTAGACAATTTGCAATTCTTTTTGTACATTTTAAGTCAATTTAAGATAATAAATTATGCATATCTATCACAATCAGATTACATATGTATGTGTATTTATCTATAAATATTACCCTAATTTTAGTATGGCTCATGCTGTATTCTTTCTTAGCTGATTTTTGATGGTAGTTTTATCTTGTCTAAGTGACTAGTCATCAAGATAGTCTTATTTTCACCATGTGTTTAATGATGACTATATATTTGCTTTTGTGAGAGAAACACTTCTATGATTTGAAAGTAATTTTCAAAAAGATATATAATTCTGGTGGGTTTTTTTTTGTTTTTCTTTAAAAAAATTGTCTTAAAACACATAACATAAAATTTACCATCTTAAATCTATTGAAGTGTGCATTTCAGGGCCAGGCTAGGTGGAGGCTCTTATTTGTAATCCCAGGATTTTGGGAGGCCAAGACTGGAGGATCCCTGGAGCCCAACAGTTTGAGATCAGCCAGGGCAACATATGGTGACCCCTCTCTCTAAAAAAAAATTAATAATAGCCAGGTATGGCGGTGTGCAGCTGTGGTCCCAGCTACTTGGGAGATTGAGGGGAGGTCAAAATTGTACCACTACACTCCAGCTTCGGTGACAGAGTGAGACCCTGTCTCAAAAAAACAGCTGTTCATTTCAGGCATGTTAAGTATATTCACATTGTATACAAAAGACTTCTAGAAACTTTACACCTTGTAAAACTAAAAGTCATTGACCATTAAGTACTAACTGCTCATTTTACCCTCTCTCCAGGCCTTAATGGACATACCTTCCACTTTCTTATTTTATGATTTTGACTACTTAAGATATCTCATATACATGGAATCATACAGTATCCATAATTCTGTCACTGGATTAATTCAGGTGACATAATATTCTCAAAGTTCATTTAAAATTGAGAATATTGTTTTTTCTAAGGTGGAATAATACTTCATCATATGTATATGTTACATTTTCTGATATGTTTATAAATCAAGAGACATCTGGGTTGCTTTTGTGAATACTGGTACAATAAACATGGAGTTTTCAATTATATCTTCCAGGTCTTGTGTTGCATATTTTGTTTTTTTGTTGTTTTCCTTTTTTTGAGATGGAGTCTCACTCTGTTGCCCAGGCTAAAGTACAGTGGTGTGATCTCGGCTCACTGCAACCTCTGCCTTCTGGGTTCAAGTGATTCTCCTACCTGAGCCTCCCAAGTAGCTGGGATTACAGGTGCATGTCACATCACCAGGCTAATCTTTTATTTTTAGTAGAAATGGTATTTCACCATGTTGGCCAGGCTGGTCTCAAATTCCTGACTTCAGGTTATCTGCCCACCTCAGCCTCCCAAAGTGCTAGGATTACAGGCTTGAGACACTGCATATGGCCTGTGTTACATATTTTGGATATAGATTTATATATGAGGAACCTTTATAACATTTTAAAATAATAGCTGTGTCTTTGTTTTCCACTAGCAATCAACATCGGTTTTATTTTCATTGCACCTAATGGGTGTAAGTTGATTTTGTGTGTCATTGTGTTTTTTTTTATTTCTCTACAAATTAGTAATTTTGTATGTTCTTTCAAATGCTTTTTCCCATTTGTGTATTTTTATGTTTAAGCATTTTATTTAAAATATGTAATTGGCCGGGTGCGGTGGCTCATGCCACTTTGGGAGGATGAGGCAGGGGGTGATGAGGTCAGGAGATCGAGACCATCCTAGCTAACACGGTGAAACCCCATCTCTACAAAAAATACAAAAAATTAACTGGACATGGTGGTGGGCACCTGTAGTCCCAGCTACTCGGGAGGCTGAGACAGGAGAATGGTGTGATCCCGGGAGGCGGAGCTTGCAGTGAGCTGAGATCCGGCCACTGCATTCCAGCCTGGGTGACAGAGCGAGACTCCGTCTCAAAAAAAATAAAATAAAATATATTATTGTATCATTCAAGGAAATAAACAACTTTATTTTATCAGTGTTGATACTGTTTTCACCATTTTTAAAAGAGATTATTTCTCTATTTTGTATGCATGGCAACTTTGTGGAAGATCATCTGATCATAAAGAAGGGTTCATTTCTGAGCTCTCTATTCTGTTCTTTCATCTGTTTATCTTTGTGTCAGTGTCACATCGTTTATGTTACTGTAGGTTTTTTTTTTTTTGTCAGAGTCTCGCTCTGTCACCCAGGCTGGAGTACAGTGACGCAATCTTGGCTCACTGCAAGCTCCGCCTCCCAGGTTCACGCCATTCTCCTGCCTCAGCCTCCCAGGTAGCTGGGACTACAGGCACTCGCCACCATGCCCGGCTAATTTTTTGTATTTTTAGTAGAGACGGGGTTTCACTGTGTTAGCCAGATGGTCTCAATCCCCTGACCTCGTGATCCACCACCCCAGCCTCCCAAAGTGCTGGGATTACAGGCATTAGTCACCGCGCCTGGCCATGTTACTGTAGGTTTTAACTGTAGGTTGTATTGACATCTTTGGAAAATGAAATTTTTTGCCCCCTGAGCAAGAATATGTTTTAGAGTGTGTTTCATTTTCATGTATTTTTGAATTTTCCAGTTTGACTTTTGCTTTTAATTCCTAGTTTCATTCCATTTTTGTTAGAAAACACAGTGTATACTTTTAGTATTTTTAAAGTAATTGGTGGTTGTTGTTTTTTGAGACAAGAGCTTACTGTCACCCAGGCTGCAGTGCAGTGGCAGAATTGTGGCTCACTGTAGCCTCAGCCTCTGGGGCTCAAGTGATCCCCTTCACCTCAGTATTTTGAGTAGGTAGGACTGTAGATATGCACTACCATGTCTGGCTAATTGCTTGTTTGTAGTGTTAGGATCTCACTATGTTGCCCAGGCTGGTCTCAAACTTTTGGCCCCAATCAATTGCCCAAAGTATTAGGATTATAGCCAAGAGCCACGGCACACAGTCAGTATTTTTAATTTAACAAAACTTGGTATGTGTCCTAACAGAATACACCAGATGCAAATAGGAATATTGTGTATTATCTTGGTTTTGACTGGAGAGTTTTGTGTGTGTCTGTGAAGCCTAGTTGGTCTATAATATGGTTTGGATGTCCATGTTGTTCAAACCTCATGCTGCAATAGAAATCCTCAGTGTTGGATGTGGGACCTGGTGGGACATGTTTGGGTCATGGGGGCGAATTTCTCATGATCCACCCGTGTCAGCCTCCCAAAGTGCTGGGATTACGGGCATGAGCCACTGCATCTGACGGGGAATTTACTTTTAAAGGCATAATGTTATACTGGAGAGCAGGAAGAGCTGTGTTGGGTATAAGTAACAGGCTTTTCTTTATCTTCTATGTGATTCTTTGCATTGTGCTCGCCTGGGGCCCTTCATGCACTTAACTGACTTATAAATTTTTTACAAATGTATTTTGGGCAGTATGTTTTTGTTACATTTACGTGTCCAGGAAGAAATTACAGCTTGCGATATTTTGCTGTGTCATCTTGCTTAGGTAGTTTGTATAACTTTATAGGTTAGATTTGTAAATTATATTTATCTGAGTCTAGCAATCAAAGTAATGTGTTTTTATTGTTTCTTTCAGTTTTGTGTTCTCATTTTACCCAAGACCTTTGGCCAGAGCAGAACATAAAAGATTATTTCCATAAAGGGATACTGAGAAGATATGAAAAATGTGGACATGACAATTTACAGTTTAAAAAAGGCTGTGAAAGTGTGGATGAGTGTAAGGTGCACAAAAGACGTTATAATGGACTTAACCAATATTTGACAACTACCCAGAGCAAAATATTTCAGTGTGATAAATATGTGAAAGTCGTTCGTAAATTTTCAGATTCAAACAGACATAAGATAAGACATACTGGAAAAAAACCTTTCAAATGTATAGAATGTGGCAAAACTTTTAACAAGTCCTCAACCCTTACTACACATAAGAAAATTCATACTGGAGAGAAACCCTACAAATGTGAAGAATGTGGCAAAGCCTTCAACTGGTCCTCACATCTTACTACACATAAGATAATTCATAGTGGAGAGAGACGGTACAAATGTGAAGACTGTGGCAAAGCCTTTAGCCGGTTTTCATACCTTACTGCACATAAGATAATTCATAGTGGAGAGAAACCCTACAAATGTGAAGAATGTGGAAAGGCCTTTAAGCGCTCCTCTAACCTTACTACACATAAGATA
>NW_012123931.1:6281969-6295207 GCF_000951035.1 Colobus angolensis palliatus
GAAGAATGTGGAAAGGCCTTTAAGCGCTCCTCTATCCTTACTACACATAAGATAATTCATAGTGGAGAGAAACCCTACAAATGTGAAGAATGTGGCAAGGCCTTTAAGCACTCCTCTGTCCTTACTACACATAAAAGAATTCATACTGGAGAGAAACCCTACAAGTGTGAAGAATGTGGCAAAGCCTTTAAGTACTTCTCATCCCTTACTACACATAAGATAATTCATACTGGAGAGAAACCCTACAAATGTGAAGAATGTGGCAAAGCTTTTACCAAGTCCTCAACCCTTACTACACATAAGATAATTCATACTGGAGAGAAACCCTACAAATGTGAAGAATGTGGCAAAGCCTTCAACTGGTCCTCACACCTTACTACACATAAGAGAATTCATACTGGAGAAAAACCCTACAAATGTGAAGAATGTGGCGAAGCCTTTAAGTACTCCTCTTGCCTTACTACACATAAGATAATTCATACTGGAGAGCAACCCTTCAAATGTGAAGAATGTGGCAAGGCCTTTAAGTGCTTCTCTATCCTTACTACACATAGGAGAATTCATACTGGAGAGAAACCCTATAAATGTGAAGAATGTGGCAAAGCCTTCAACTCGTCCTCACACCTTACTGCACATAAGAGAATTCATACTGGAGAGAAACCCTACAAATGTGAACGATGTGGTAAGGCTTTTAAGCGCTCCTTTATCCTTACTAGACATAAGAGAATTCATACTGGAGAGAAACCCTAGAAATGTGAAGAATGTGGCAAAGGCTTTAAGTGCTCCTTTACCCTTACTACACATAAGGTAATTCATACTAGAGAGAAACTATAAATGTGAAGAATGTGGCAAAGCTTTTAACCCACTATCCTTTTTATACATAAGAAAACTCATATTGGAGGGAAACTGTACAAGTGTGATAAATGTGACAAAGCCTTTATTTCATCCTCACACCTTAGTAGACATGAGATAATTCATGTGGAAGAGAAACCCAACAAATAAGAAAATGCGACAAAGCCTTTAAGGACACCTCTGCCCTTACTAGACATATGATAATTCATACTGGAGAGAAACCCTGTGAGTTTGATGAATGTGGGAAAGCCTTTAGCCGCTATCAACTTTTACTAAATATGAGAATTTATATGAAACATAAACCCTACAAATACAAAGAATGTGACAAAGCTTTTAGGAAGTTCTGAACACTTCTCACACATAATTCATACTGGACAAAAATCGTACAAGTTTGAGGAATGTGGCAAAGCCTAAAACAAGTTTTCAATTTTTTTTTTTTTTTTTTTTTGAGATGAAGTTTCATGCTCATCACCCACGCTGGAGTACAATGCCATGATCTCAGCTCACTGCAACCTCTGCCTCCTGGATTTAAGCCATTCTCCTGCCTCAGCTTCCTGAGTAACTGGGATTACAGGTGTCCTCCAACATGCCCACCTAACTTTTGTATTTTTAGTAGAGATGTGATTTCACCATGTTTGCCAGGCTGGTCTTGAACTCCTGTCCTTAGGAGATGCACCCGCCTTGGCCTCCTGAAATACTGGGATTACTGGCGTGAGTCATGATGCCCGGCCACAAGTTCTCAAATCTTAAGAGACATGGCGATAATTCATACTGAAGAGGAAATCTACAAAGCTAAAAAATGTGACAGTGCTTTTACCAACACCTCCAACTTCTCTATACATAACAATAATTATACTAGTGTGAAACTCTAGAAATATATAAAATGCGTCAACGCCTTTATATGGTGGCCACACTTCATTGTAGGTAGGATAATTCATACTGGCAAAACTCCTACAAGTGTGAAGAATGTGGCAAAACTTTTAATCAGTTCTTAAACCTTATTTCACAGAAAAGCTAGTATCCTTGAGAAAAACTGTACAAATAGAAGGAATATGGAAAACCCATTAATTCCTACTCACATCTAACTCAACATAAAAAGGTTCCTTTTAATAAAAGCATTAAAATTGCAATTACTGTCAAACTTTCAGAAAGTATGTCTTTAAAATGAGTATTTTTTGTGAAGACAAGCATTACAAATATAAAGAGGGTTATAAAGTACATTTACTTGTATCACAGATTTTATTGCACACATTTTGTACTGAAGGAAAACCCTAAAGCAGTTGCTCAAGCTTTGTTCAACATCAGGGAATTTATATTGGAGATGAGTCCTACAAATGTATTAAGTTTAGAAACACTTTTTTTTTCCTTCAGAAACTACAGCTTAGAAAACACCAGAGAGTTTATACTAAAATATAATTTTGCAGATGCAGTAAATATGAAAAAATATTTAATTCAAAATAGATTATATATAAATGTCAGAAGTTACAGTAGAATAACTAAGGCCCTGATATTTCAGACATTATACTAAATCAGAGCATTGGGTATAAAAACTAATTCACAGCAGCAGTTTTTAGGTAAATGATTTCTATGTAACTTTAAAAGGAGTAGATTTTTGGAAGCATTGTAATTCCATTGAAAGTGTATTTGTTTCATTGAATTAAATTTTTTAAAAGCTGAATAATGATGTAATACAGATTTCAAATTATGCTGTTATTTCTATTCATGTGAGAAAGCATGTGATCAATTGCTTCTGCATCAGAGATATCAGAGGTTTTAAGAAATTATTTGGACATTATGACCTTTTCTATAAAATAATAAGAACATTAAAATGTGAGATCCATAATGAAAATACAAGTGGAGAGGCTCTTTGTAGTAAAATTCTATTAAGTAATGTATAAGATAAATGTTCAGAGCAATAACTTTATTATAGTGACGAATTATGTTTAGAACTATATTAAAATAAATGAGCATATTACCTTACTACTTGTACTTTTATGTAATAAAATGCAGTACTTTTTTTTTTTTTTGAGGCGGAGTCTCGCTGTGTCGCCCAGGCTGGAGTGCAGTGGCCGGATCTCAGCTCACTGCAAGCTCCGCCTCCCGGGTTCACGCCATTCTCCTGCCTCAGCCTCCCGAGTAGCTGGGACTACAGGCGCCCGCCACCTCGCCCGGCTAGTTTTTGTATTTTTAGTAGAGACGAGGTTTCACCGTGTTAGCCAGGATGGTCTCGATCTCCTGACCTTGTGATCCACCCGTCTCGGCCTCCCAAAGTGCTGAGATTACAGGCTTGAGCCACCGCGCCCGGCCTAAAATGCAGTACATTTTAAAACTGTTAGGGCCAGGCTTGATGGCTCACACCTGTGATTTCAGCACTTTGGGAGGCCGATGCAGGTGGGTCACCTGAGGTCAGTAGTTCAACACCAGCCTGACCAACATGGAGAAACCCAGTCTCTACTAAAAATACAAAAAAATTAGCCAGCCATGGTGGTGCATTCCTGTCATCCCAGCTACTCAGGAGGCTGAGGCAGGAGAAATGCTTGAACCCAGGAGGCGGAGGTTGCTGTGAGCCGAGATTGTGCCACGGCACTCCAGTCTGGACAACAAGAACAAAACTGTCTCAAAAAAAATAAAATTGTTAGATTGTGAACTTTATTTTATTTCATTTTTACCATATTAAGACTATTGTGCATGTAATGAACCATTATTGTGCCACTAACTATCCCACCTCACTCAAGGGTGTAGGTACAAGATGGTAGGAATATAATATACTATTTGGCACATAGTAAAATAACATCTCTATTAGTCACTTTGTTAGTGGCTTTAAACTGCAAATGAGTTAAAGAATATTGTTCCCATAGGTTAAATGTTTACTCTTTTTACTTATTGAAATTTTTTATTTGTATTCATGGATATGTAGTGTGTGTATATATTTATGCCTTATATGGCATCTTTTGACTCAGGCCTACAATAGGTAATAATTACATTATGGTAAATAAGGTGTCCATCACCTCTAGCATTTATCTTTTGTATTACCAATAGTGTAATTATATGCTTTTTCATTTTAAAATGTACAATTAAATTGTTATTGACTACAGGATTATTTTTATTGTCATAATGATTATACAGAAGTATAAATAAAATACAGCCAGGTGCAGTGGCTCACATCTGTAATTCCAGTGCTTTGGGAGGCCGAGGCATGTGGGAGAGTGGGAATTCAAGACCAGCCTGGCCAACGTGGTGAAACCTTGTCTCTACTAAAGATACAAAAATTAGCCAGGCATGGTGGCGCATGCCAGGATGCTGAGGCAGGAGAATCGTTTGAACCTGGGAGGTGGAGGTTGCACTGAGCTGAGATCATGCCACTGCACTCCAGCCTGGCTGACAGAGTGAGACTCCATCTCAAAAAAAAAGAAAATAAATTAAAATCTATACATTTATGAGTCCTGAAAAATTATTAATATTTGTAATATAGTGTTCCTTGAACATGTGGTCTCTGCCTGCAAGCATACAGACTTTTAGTTTTAATTTACATAGAATTAAATATACACATATTACTCTGAAGATAAATCTTAGGTGTAAGAAAATTATGAAGTGAGTGTTGCTGTGTGAGTATAGGTTTGCATATATTTTCAGAAGAAAAGGGCAATTATTGCAACAAGACAAATTATGTTAATTAGGTGATTAACAAAACTAAACACTTTAAAAATGCTGAAAGCAAATCTATACTCTGCTTTGTATTGAATTTGTTAATATAAAATGTTCTGGCTTGTGATTCGGATTCTCCCCAGAATCTGCCTATTAAAGCACAGGCAACTTTGTCTCCAGAAACAACTCTCTTAAGTACAGTAGTAAAAGCTCTCTTCAAACAGTAAAAAAAAAAAAAAATCATTTTTAACACTTATTTAAATGAACATTCAATCAAAATTGAATAATTGGATATATTTTTATTGTTCTGTGTGTGTGTGAATATATAAACAGTGCATAAAAAATTAAGCCAGAAAAAAGGTGTTAGTTAATATTTGTAATGAATAAAACTGAAAAGTAGTTAATTATTATATCCAGTTGATATCTTTGTTTATGTAGATAACAAAAGCAGCAGAAAGACTTTTTTTTTTTTTTTCAAGATAGAGTCTCGTTCTGTCGCCCAGGCTGGAGTGCAGTGGCGTGATCTCAGCAACCTCCCCCTCCTGGGTTCAAGCAATTCTCCTGCCTCAGCCTCCTCAGTAGCTGGGATTACAGGCGTGTACCACCATGTCGGATTAATTTTTGTGTTTTTAGTGGAGACAGGGTTTCATCTTGTTGGCCAGGTTGGTCCCAAACTCCTGACCTCATGATATGCCTGCCTCAGCCTCCCACAGTGCTGGTATTAGAAGCATGAGCCACCATGCCTGGCGAAAGACGATTTTAAAAGTTTATTATGGTGGGTAGGCAACATTCTAAGATAATACTCTGGATTCCCAGTCTGTTGCACACCTGCTGTGTAATACTTTCCTCTTGAGTGTAAAAAAAATGTGTGACTATGGTGGGAAATCACTTATGAAATTAGGTTACTCATCTGTAGACTTAATCAGAGGTAGTTTTAAGAGAAAGAGACACATCACAGAAAAACACCCCTGCTGACCTGAAAGTAAGTGACTTCTAGGTAGAACATGTTGTAAGCTGGTTGTGGGTGGCCACATGGCAGGAAACATATTTGTAGATTGTCATCATTCCTGCCTCCTGCATGTTGATTCCAGTAAGGAGCATAAGAGGATTCTATGGCAGAGGGTAAAAAATGGCAATCTCATTCATTCAACAAATAATCACCTCTCATGTGGGATAGCTTAAGAAAAACCAAAGACCACAACAGGACCACATTAATGGGAGAAAAAGGGTAACCTGGGTAAAAGTGCTCTCTGACATTATGGAACAATATTTAGTAAGCTATACTGAATGATTGGCCTCTGGGATACCAACAGTCTACCAACAAGGATGAATTTATTCTATTTCAATCAGCATGTCTGTACTGTTCTTGTGACCCAGGTTTACACTATTCATTACAGAAATGCCATGAAGGCCAGTTGGTAATGTCCTGGAATTGAACTTGCTTCAAAAAGCATACCTAATTGTCTGTTTTCAAATTTGAAAAACCTTAAAAACAATGCATTTATAAATAACTTCTAATTATAGAGGATTCTACTATACTGTAATGCAAGATTAAACTGTAAACACCTTAATATTAGTAGTTTTTAAATGCATGATTAGTTATGTAGATAGTTTCTTTTAGGTTGACATGACCACAGTAACAATTAGAGAAAACATTTGAAATGGAATAAAATTAACCAAAACCACATTTTTTCAGTGGCTTGGCATAATTGCCATACTTATGGAAATGGAAATGGCCAGATGACTAACAAGAAACAAAGACAAGATTTAGGCTTTGCTCAATGATTGTTTTTTACCTTTTGAAATCTGAAATCCTGGCTAAAGTATTCAAAGGGAGTATGGGGCTTTCCAGGGTTTCCAAGTAAATGAAAAAAGAATTAATTTTATTTTATTTTTTAGATGGATTCTCACTCTGTCGCCCAGGTTGCACTGCAATGGCACGTTCTCAACCCACTGCAACCTCCGCCTCCCTGGTTCAAGTGATTCTTCTGCCTCAGCCTCCCAAGTAGCTGGGATAACAGGCACTGCCATTAAGCCCGCATAATTTTTGTATTTTAAGTAGAGATGGAGTTTCATCATGTTAGCCAGGCTTGTCTTGAACCCTTGACCTCAGGTGATCCACCCGCCTCAGCCTCCCAGAGTGCTGGGATTACAGGCATGAGCCACTTTGCCCGGCCAGAAGAATTTTGGTAGGCAGGAAAATGCACATTATGTACACACATTACTCTTCTCTTCAACACTGAAAAACTGAAGATTGTAAATGTAGTCTCAATTTAGAGTGAATTAACAAAAGATTTGTTTTTCAAAAAAGCAAATGTATAAAATTAATGGGTAACAGATGCCATTAGCTGCTAAAAAATAGTATGACTAATGTTAGCATCTATGCAAATAACAGCCCAATTAAATTAAGACTCTAATTGATTTGTTTTTCTAAGACCAGCCGAGCGGGCACAAAAGAACCAGTGGGTAGGCAAGTGTAGGAGCAAAACTGCAAGTTTATTTTGGTCACCTAAGGTGTGGGGGGGAGGTCTATCGGCCTCCGGCAAAGGAGGCCGACAGAGTCCCCCGGTGGGGCTCTCGGACGGAGTTCCCACAGTCCCGACATCCTGACAGGAGTGGGGCTGTGAGAAGGCCGCGTGGGACGCTGGCCAAGAGCAGCTTTTCTCGGAGTGGGAGGGCAATAGGCGGGGCACGGGCGTGTCGGGGCTGTTTCGCAGGTGCGACCAGGTAAATCTTGGTCTCTTCAGATTGACATCACCTGGCGCATGCCCGGTTGATCTGCACCCTCCCTGGGCACTGGCTGCATTTTTGCACGTGGGTAAAGTTGGTGAAGAAGAACCCGGAAGTGCACCATCTTGCCTCCGTTCATCCAAACAGTCCAACCTTTTATTGATAATAGTGATAAAGGGGTGCCGTGGTCTGTCTGGCTACTTCCTGCTGTTAAGGGGCATCATTAAGGTCGGGGCCTATGGTTGGTATTTGGACACACGGATGAAAAATAAAATAAGGCACAGTATTAGTATAGGAATGAGGAATGGAAGCATTTGTTGGAATATGGGCAAAACCCAGAAGGATAGTCCTGGCAAGGCTGAGGAGTATGAGATAGTTAAGAAAATTTAGTAAGTTTGAGGCGAGTGGGGGAAAGCCAAACTGATTTCCACTGATTGCTTTCAGTAGGGGCCCTTTTTAGCTGGGAATGAGGAACGAGTGCGCAAAGTAGTTGTTGGCCAGGCAGCAATTAAGGAGTGGAGTTTTTGTGGAGTGGATGGCTTTCCGCTTACTCCTACTACAGAGATATTGGATGGAAGGCTAGGTCCAGAGAAGGACGGCAAAACAGAATAGGTAGCCTCACTGTCGATTAAAAAATTGTCTTACCCGCTACCAGGAGAGTTACCCGCGGCTCGGCGAGGGTGATGGGGGGCCCCGAGTCTCGGCACCTTCAGTTGTCGTCGTCCAGATGTAGGAGCTGGAAGGAGCTCCCAGGATCCTGGGAAAGGGGGTCACGTGGAGACGCAGCACCTGTTCTCAGGGTGGGGCAATCAGACTTCCAGTATCCTCCCTGCTGGCAAGCAGGGCAGGGGGTTGCTGGTAGATGAGGGTTAGGACATTCACTGGCCCAATGTCCTGATGCCTTGCACTTATAGCAAGGCTGCGTTGGGACTTGGGGACCCTGCGGACACCTGTTGGCATAGTGTCCTGCCTTGCCGCACTTATAGCAGGCAGGCTCCTTTTGTAGCTTTGGAGTCTGTGGGGTGTGTGCTCTCTGGTCTGGGGTTACGACTGGGCTGTAAAGCTGCTGCTAGGAGCTGTAACTTCTGCTCAAGGCGAGCCTGCCATCTCCTCTCTGGAGTTATAGACCTTAAAGGCCAATTTAACTAGGTCTTGTATTGGTGTCTGAGGACCATCCTCTACCTTTTGAAGTTTTTTACGAATGTCAGGAGCTGTTTGAGAAATGAAATAAGATGCCAAGATGGTGGCCCCTGTGGGGGAGGCCGGATCTAACCGACTATATTGGGTTAGAACCTCAGTCAGTTTAGAGGTTAGGATAACCTGGAGGTCATGCCAAGTTAAGTCATAGGCCTGACAAAGGTGTCTAAATTCCTTTATGTATATGGTAGGATTAGCTGAGAAATCACCTAAACGCTTCTCAATTTTGGAAAGATCGGCCAATGAAAAAGGGGCATGTACTCTGACTATCCCCTCCACCCCAGCCACCTCTTGCAAAGGTGCTAACACTGTAGGAGGGTGTGGGCACAGATAGGGGACTCAAGACAGCCAGTTGGGGGCCCCGAAGGAGGCACAGGACCGAGTGGATTACTAGTAGATAAGGAGGAGGAAGGAGGAGTCTGGATGGGGGGAGGGACGGGGGTGGAGAGAGCGGGTAGAGAAGGAGGAGTATGGGGACGAGAGCCTAAGGCCTAAAAGCCTTGTATGTAATTAATTTCAGACCACTTGCCTAGCCGCTGGCAGAAATTGCTGAGGTCAATCACGCCACAGTGGAAAGGAAAATTAACCGCTTCCTCCTAAGGTCTTGTTCAAGCTGTAAGGTTTTTAAATTGGCTAGGAGGCACCCTAAGGGGGTGCTCTTTGGAAATTTGGACTGGGGGGGTTTCCCGTTTGTTTCCTCTTTACTTACACAATGGACACAATGGAAATGGAAGTGGATCTCTGCCTGGCTTCAAAGCGTCCTTTGGAACCAGCAGAGACAAACTGGAGGCTCATGAAGCCAAAGTGGAGATTACCTTCAGGCGGACATCTCCGTCCTGAACGGGTCTCCCGAGCCACATGGTGGCTCAAAATTGGGCCTCGGACCTGTGCAGGATTTTGGGCCGAGGGAGGTAAAGAGGAGACAAGGGCACTTACCCCAGAGACTGGGGGGTTTCCCGTTTGTTTCCTCTTTACTTACACAATGGACACAATGGAAATGGAAGTGGATCTCTGCCTGGCTTCAAAGCGTCCTTTGGAACCAGCAGAGACAGACTGGAGGCTCATGGAGCCAAAGTGGAGATTACCTTCAGGCGGACGTCTTCGTCCTGAACGGGTCTCCTGAGCCACATGGTGGCTCAAAATTGGGCCTCGGACCTGTGCAGGATTTTGGGCCGAGGGAGGTAAAGAGGAGACAAGGGCACTTACCCCAGAGAGGCCATGAGAGTGAGGGAAGCGGGTCTCAGGTCCTGGTCCGTCTGCGGTGTGGGAGCAGGAGGAGGTTCCTCAACCCCTAGAGGCCTGAGGAGGGGTCTCCTCCCAGGTCTTCGGCACCAACTGATTTGTTTTTCTAAGACCAGCTGAGCAGGCACAAAAGAACCAGCGGCTAGGCAAAGGGTAAGAGCAAAACTGCAAGTTTATTTTTGGTAACCTAAGGTGTGGGGAAGAGGTCTGTCGGCCTCCGGCAAAGGAGGCTGGCAGAGTCCCCCCCCGTGGGGCTCTCGGATGGATTTCCTGCAGTCCCGACATCCCGACAGGAGTGAGGACTCAGGAAGGCTGCGTGGGATGCTGGCCAAGAGCAGCTTTTCTAGGAGTGGGAGGGCAATAGGCAGGGCACGGGCGTGTTGGGGGCGTTCCGCAGGTGCGACCAGGTAAATCTTGGTCTCTTCAGATTGACGTCACCTGGCGCATGCCCGGTTGATCTGCACCCTCCCTGGGCGCTGGCTGCATTTTCGCGCGTGGGTAAAGTTGGTGAAGAAGAACCCAGAAGTGCACCATCTTGCCTCTGTTCGTCCAAACACTAATAGCTGCATGTGGAAAGCATTGCTGTGCAGTGTGGTGCACCTCCACTCAGCATTTTCTGCCTCTTTACAGACATACCAATTTCCCCTGAGTCACTCAGGGTACATACTGGTGTTAGAAATGCTTTTCTCTGGTGCTGTAAAGAAATAGCACTTGAACATAAATTTAATTTTTCTTAGCAAGGGTACACTTACCAGCAGTACACTTACCAGCAGTTTTGCCATGAGAGTACACTCAACAAAGGAGATGGGGTCATTTATAACGTGATGTACCCACCCTAGTGCTGTGTCTGGTTTTTATTGGCTGGAATAGGACCTCACATTCTGTATTTGTCCCAATTGTTTAGCAATTTAGAACTTTTTTTTTTTTTTTGAGATGGAGTCTCGCTCTGTCGCCCAGGCTGGAGTTCAGTGGCTGGATCTCAGCTCACTGCAACCTCCCCCTCCTGGGTTCAAGCAATTCTCCTGCCTCAGCCTCCTCAGTAGCTGGGATTACAGGCGTGTACCACCATGTCGGATTAATTTTTGTGTTTTTAGTGGAGACAGGGTTTCATCTTGTTGGCCAGGTTGGTCCCAAACTCCTGACCTCATGATATGCCTGCCTCAGCCTCCCACAGTGCTGGTATTAGAAGCATGAGCCACCATGCCTGGCGAAAGACGATTTTAAAAGTTTATTATGGTGGGTAGGCAACATTCTAAGATAATACTCTGGATTCCCAGTCTGTTGCACACCTGCTGTGTAATACTTTCCTCTTGAGTGTAAAAAAAATGTGTGACTATGGTGGGAAATCACTTATGAAATTAGGTTACTCATCTGTAGACTTAATCAGAGGTAGTTTTAAGAGAAAGAGACACATCACAGAAAAACACCCCTGCTGACCTGAAAGTAAGTGACTTCTAGGTAGAACATGTTGTAAGCTGGTTGTGGGTGGCCACATGGCAGGAAACATATTTGTAGATTGTCATCATTCCTGCCTCCTGCATGTTGATTCCAGTAAGGAGCATAAGAGGATTCTATGGCAGAGGGTAAAAAATGGCAATCTCATTCATTCAACAAATAATCACCTCTCATGTGGGATAGCTTAAGAAAAACCAAAGACCACAACAGGACCACATTAATGGGAGAAAAAGGGTAACCTGGGTAAAAGTGCTCTCTGACATTATGGAACAATATTTAGTAAGCTATACTGAATGATTGGCCTCTGGGATACCAACAGTCTACCAACAAGGATGAATTTATTCTATTTCAATCAGCATGTCTGTACTGTTCTTGTGACCCAGGTTTACACTATTCATTACAGAAATGCCATGAAGGCCAGTTGGTAATGTCCTGGAATTGAACTTGCTTCAAAAAGCATACCTAATTGTCTGTTTTCAAATTTGAAAAACCTTAAAAACAATGCATTTATAAATAACTTCTAATTATAGAGGATTCTACTATACTGTAATGCAAGATTAAACTGTAAACACCTTAATATTAGTAGTTTTTAAATGCATGATTAGTTATGTAGATAGTTTCTTTTAGGTTGACATGACCACAGTAACAATTAGAGAAAACATTTGAAATGGAATAAAATTAACCAAAACCACATTTTTTCAGTGGCTTGGCATAATTGCCATACTTATGGAAATGGAAATGGCCAGATGACTAACAAGAAACAAAGACAAGATTTAGGCTTTGCTCAATGATTGTTTTTTACCTTTTGAAATCTGAAATCCTGGCTAAAGTATTCAAAGGGAGTATGGGGCTTTCCAGGGTTTCCAAGTAAATGAAAAAAGAATTAATTTTATTTTATTTTTTAGATGGATTCTCACTCTGTCGCCCAGGTTGCACTGCAATGGCACGTTCTCAACCCACTGCAACCTCCGCCTCCCTGGTTCAAGTGATTCTTCTGCCTCAGCCTCCCAAGTAGCTGGGATAACAGGCACTGCCATTAAGCCCGCATAATTTTTGTATTTTAAGTAGAGATGGAGTTTCATCATGTTAGCCAGGCTTGTCTTGAACCCTTGACCTCAGGTGATCCACCCGCCTCAGCCTCCCAGAGTGCTGGGATTACAGGCATGAGCCACTTTGCCCGGCCAGAAGAATTTTGGTAGGCAGGAAAATGCACATTATGTACACACATTACTCTTCTCTTCAACACTGAAAAACTGAAGATTGTAAATGTAGTCTCAATTTAGAGTGAATTAACAAAAGATTTGTTTTTCAAAAAAGCAAATGTATAAAATTAATGGGTAACAGATGCCATTAGCTGCTAAAAAATAGTATGACTAATGTTAGCATCTATGCAAATAACAGCCCAATTAAATTAAGACTCTAATTGATTTGTTTTTCTAAGACCAGCCGAGCGGGCACAAAAGAACCAGTGGGTAGGCAAGTGTAGGAGCAAAACTGCAAGTTTATTTTGGTCACCTAAGGTGTGGGGGGGAGGTCTATCGGCCTCCGGCAAAGGAGGCCGACAGAGTCCCCCGGTGGGGCTCTCGGACGGAGTTCCCACAGTCCCGACATCCTGACAGGAGTGGGGCTGTGAGAAGGCCGCGTGGGACGCTGGCCAAGAGCAGCTTTTCTCGGAGTGGGAGGGCAATAGGCGGGGCACGGGCGTGTCGGGGCTGTTTCGCAGGTGCGACCAGGTAAATCTTGGTCTCTTCAGATTGACATCACCTGGCGCATGCCCGGTTGATCTGCACCCTCCCTGGGCACTGGCTGCATTTTTGCACGTGGGTAAAGTTGGTGAAGAAGAACCCGGAAGTGCACCATCTTGCCTCCGTTCATCCAAACAGTCCAACCTTTTATTGATAATAGTGATAAAGGGGTGCCGTGGTCTGTCTGGCTACTTCCTGCTGTTAAGGGGCATCATTAAGGTCGGGGCCTATGGTTGGTATTTGGACACACGGATGAAAAATAAAATAAGGCACAGTATTAGTATAGGAATGAGGAATGGAAGCATTTGTTGGAATATGGGCAAAACCCAGAAGGATAGTCCTGGCAAGGCTGAGGAGTATGAGATAGTTAAG
>NW_012123931.1:6295257-6300691 GCF_000951035.1 Colobus angolensis palliatus
TTTTTTTGAGATGGAGTCTCGCTCTGTCGCCCAGGCTGGAGTTCAGTGGCTGGATCTCAGCTCACTGCAAGCTCCGCCTCCTGGGTTCATACCATTCTCCTGCCTCAGCCTCCTGAGTAGCTGGGACTACCAGCTAATGTTTTGTATTTTTTTAGTAGAGACGGGGTTTCATCGTGTTAGCCAGGATGGTCTTGATCTCCTGACCTCGTCATCCATCTGTCTCGGCCTCCCAAAGTGCTGGGATTACAGGCTTGAGCCACTGCACCCGGCCAATTTAGAACTTTTTAAAAGAGGCAAAGGCAGAGGGGAACAAAGGAAAGAGGAAGTAACTTGTGGAATGCTGATAAAGGTAAAAACACCTTCAAATAAAGAGGAGGAACAGGCTATGGCCTAATGCTTGCTTGGATTAGTATAAGCATGCCAGGGCAAATATTTAGGCTACACTGGGGGAGCTAAGAACATAAAGTACATTGATTTTTTTTTATTATGGCTAGCAGATATTTAAGAATGTTAGCACAGGTCTTTGAATAAACTTTGCTTCTAAGAGAAGTTGCTATTTATTCCTAATTAGACAGGGAGAAAAGTCTTTAAAGAGGAACCTCTACTTTACTTTTTACACTGGGAACTGAGAATGCTGTATTCAGAGTGATTGCTGAAAACATGGTTAATACACTTCTTCCATATGATAATAAAATGTTATAAATCTTACTCTACCTCAGAAAAGCTTTTACTAAAAGATTATCTATAGTACTTGATTTGAGTTCATGAAAAATTTTAATATTCCAGATAATTCAGACAGTTAAATGTCAATGAAATCTCATAAAACATTTGAATAAGATAAAGTCTTCTTAGCGAAGAATTTTATATTACCAGTAAATTGAGAAAAAAAAAAAAATAGAAAACCAGGCCGAATGCAGTGGCTCACACTTGTGATCTCAGCATTTTGGGAGGCCAAGGCAGGTGGATCACCTAAGGTCTGGAGTTCAAGACCAGCCTGGCCAACATGGTGAAACCCTATCTCTACTAAAAATGCAAAAAATTAGCTGGGCATGGTGGCAGGTGTCTGTAATCCCAGCTACTGGGGAGGTTGAGGCAGAAGAGTTGCATGAACCTTGGGAGCAGAGGCTGCAGTGAGCTGAGATCATGCCATTGTACTCCAGCTTCAGCAGCAAGAGCAAAACTCCATCTCAAAAAAGAAAAAAAGAAAAAGAAAAAAACATCTTAAGTAAAAATAACAGTGTTTGACATGTGAGTAGCAACCAAACAAGTACTATTCATGACCACTGGTTTTTTTTTGTTTTGTTTTGAGACAGAGTCTCGCTAGGTCACCCAGGCCAGAGTGCAGTGTTGTGATCTCCGCTCACTGCAACCTCCGGCTTTCAGGTTTAAGTGATTTTCCTGCCTGAGCCTCCTTAGTAGCTGGGACTACAGGCGCCCGCCACCACGCCCAGCTAATTTTGTTGTTTTGAGAGGAGTCTTACTTTGTTGCTGAGGGTGGAGTGCAGTGGCATGATCCTGGCTAATTGCAACCTTGGCCTCACAGGTTCAAGAGATTCTCCTGCCTCGGCTTCCTGAGTAGCTGAGATTACAGTTGCCCACCACCACGCCCAGCTAATTTTTTGTGTTTTTAGGAGAGATGGGGTTTCACCATGTTACCCAGGCTGGTCTTGAACTGCTGACCTCAAGCAATCCACTGGCCTCGGCCTCCCAAATTGCTGGGATTACAGGCGTGAGCCACTGCACCGGGCAATTTTTGTATTTTTAGTAGAGACAGGGTTTCACCATATTGGCCAGGCTGGTCTTGAGCTCCTGAACTTGTGATCCACCTGCCTCAGCCTCTCAAAGTGCTGGGATTACAGGCATAAACCATCGTGCTTGACCTGATCATTGTTAAAGTAGCAACAGCACCACGTGCGTTTCTAGGACCTGCTGGCCTGTTTTCACTGATATAAAGTGAAGAAGGCATTGAAATAGCAAAGGCAGGTGATATAAATTGAATACTCAGATGAAATAACGTTTTAAATAAAAATTAGTATTTGATGTCATATAACTATAGGTGAGACTATTAGTGTGAGGTCATATTTTTACTTATATTGACAAAATAATCATTCACAATATTCTTATTTAGAACACTTTTCCTTTTCTACTGTGTATTTGCTAGCTTTTGATCAAATATTACAGGAGCTCAATGGAAATCAACAAAATGAATCTTTATTTTACAAGAAGCACTATTGATGCACATGCCAATTTTATTTTTTCAGTTTGTTCTTTGTTACGGAGAAGTGGCTCTCCTGCCAGAAAACTGCTACTCTCATCTGTACCCACACTGACTAGCAGTGAGGGGAAGTGAAGTGGATAAAAAGCAAATGTGTCTTCTCTATATCTTTTTTCATCCATTGGCTGAAGAACAGGAAAATGTGGAAAATAAAAGAAAATATAACCCCTGAAAAGTCATGAAGAAGGTCTCTTAACCAGACAAAAAATTTGATAGGGGATTTGTTTGTTTGTTTTAGTATTGTACCGTCTGCTTCTATGAGTTTAGTTTTTCTTTCCACTTTACATAGAAATAGGATTATGTGGGCCGGGCACAGGGGCTCAAACTTGTAATCTCAACACTTTGAAGGGCCAAGGTGAATGGATCACTTGAGGTCAGGAGTTTGAGACCAGCCTAGCCAACATGGGGAAACCCCATCTCTACTAAAAATAAAAAATTTGCTGGGCGTGGTGGCATGTGCCTGTAATCCCAGGTACTGAGGAGGCTGAGACAGGAGAATCTCTTGAACCTGGGAGGTGGAGCTTGCAGTGAGTGGAGATGGTGCCACAGCACTCCAGCCTGGGTGACTAAAACAAAACTCCATCTTTTTTTTTTTTTTTTTTTTGAGACAGAGTCTCGCTCTGTCACCCAGGCTGGAGTGCAGTGGCCAGATCTCAGCTCACTGCAAGCTCCGCCTCCCGGGTTTATGTCATTCTCCTGCCTCAGCCTCCCGAGTAGCTGGGACTACAGGCGCCCGCCACCTTGCCCAGCTAGTTTTTTTTGTATTTTTTAGTAGAGACGGGGTTTCACCGTGTTTGCCACGATGGTCTCGATCTCCTGACCTCGTGATCCACCTGTCTCGGCCTCCCAAAGTGCTGGGATTACAGGCTTGAGCCACCGCGCCCGGCAAAAAATCTCCATCTTAAACAAAAATAAAAACAGGATTATGTTTTTTTGTTTTTTTCTGTGCTGACTTATTTTACTTAGCATAATGTCTTTCAGGTTCATGAATGTTGTTGCAAATAACAAGACTTTCTTATTTTTAAGGGCTGAATAGCATTTCATTGTGTACATATACCGTATTTTCTTTCTCTATTCACCCACTGATGGACACTTAGTTTGATTTCATACCTTAGCTATTATGAGTAATCAACTTCCTTCTTGCTCTTTTATTTTGTTGTTGTTTGGTTTTGTTTTGTTTGAGATGGAGTCTCATTCTGTCACCCAAGCTAGAGTGCAATGGTGCAATCTCAGCTCACTGCAAACTCTGCCTACCAGGTTCAAGTGATTCTCATGCCTAAAGCCTCTGGAGTGAGATTACAAGTGTGCGTCACCACACCAGGCTAATTTTGTATTTTTAGTAGAGGCAGGCTTTCACCATGTTGACCAGGCTGCCTTTCATTTCTTTGTATATTTCTTTCTTCCTTTCCTTCTTTATTTCTAGAAGTATTTTAATTTTAATATATAAATTATGACTGGAAAAACCTTCATTTCTCTGTCTTTGCTTACTATTATGGCTGATTAAAAAATAAGTTTTTGAAATTTCCTGGATAAAGGGTATTACTTTATTGTTAACATAACTTCAGACAATATAGAAAGGAAAATCAACATTTGTTAGTAAAATGGAAATTATCTAGCTACTGGCAGTCATTTAGTCTCTCACCCAACATGAATGCTACATCTTGGTGTCATCTCTCCCAGTTGTATGAAAGAGGCTACTGATCAAATTGTTCAGCATAGCATTTTGTGAAGTTTAACACATTTGTTCTGAAAATTAAGCTGATCTACTACCAGAAAAGTTGATTTTTTGATATGTGTAATTTGACTCTATTTAAATTCTTTAGAAAATTAAACTAACAATATTTATTTAAAAGTTTTTTGGAAATTAAAAATGCTTAAGAAACATTTATAAAAACTAAAAGTAAAAATAATTTTAGATTCTCAACATCTCTAAAATACTTCAAGTTCTCCTCTAACTGTATATATATATATATATATATATACACACATACATATATATACAGAGAGAGAGATTTTTTTCTTTTTTTGAGACCGAGTTTCACTCTTGCTCAGGCTGGAGTGCAATGGCACAATCTTGGCTCACTGCAACCTCCACGTCCCGGGTTCAAGCGATTCTGCTGCCTCAGACTCCTCAGTACCTGGTATTACAGGCACCCACCATCAAGCCTGACTAATTTTTGTATTTTTAGTAAAGATGGGGTTTCACCATGTTGGCCAGGCTGGTCTCAAACTCCTGACATCAAATGATCTGCCTGCCTCGGCCTCCCAAAGTGCTGGGATTACAGGCATGAACCACCGGCCCAGCCCAGTGTTCAACTTTTCTGAATCAATTAACTCAGCTCAGATAATTTCAATCAGCCAAGCAGCTTACCTCAGGGGATTCCAAGCAGCCCATTAGCACACCCCAGGAGAATCCAATCAGCAAATTAGCTCAGCCCCACTGATTAGCCCAGGTGATTTCTAACATTCAACTAGGTTTTTCTAGGTGATACCAATCAGCCAGTTAGCTCAGCTGATAAGCCAATTAGTTTAGCACAGGTGATGTTCAACCACCACTTCACTCAGCCCAGGTGATTTCAATCAGTGAATTAGCTCAGACCAGGTGATTCTAATCAACCTATTGATCAGTCCAGGTGAATTCAATTAGCCAATTAGCTCAGTCCAGGTGGTCCCAATCAGTCTATTATCTAAATAGCGGCTACAGATTCATTAAGGTATGCCCAAAATGGTAAATGGAAATAGCCCATGCACACCGAAAAGAAATTCAGGGCCCTATATGCTAACCCCCACAGTGTATATCACACAGCTTTACAAAGCCTTAAGCCTGAAGCTGAATCTTTATGTTTCTATAAACAACATTGTATAGTTATGTTCCATTCTGACATACTATTGTGCAAAACAGAAGGCAATAAATTCTACATCTGCATTCTTAGTATATGCTCTATAATTTAACAAGTGGGAAAATATTGTATGTATACATTAATATTTACATAGACACATTCATATGTTTGTGTTTAGGTATCTATCATGTATGTATATTCATATATATACCTACATATATATAAATATATATATGCTGGGCGCGGTGGCTCACGCCTGTAATCCCAGGACTTTGGGAGGCTGAGGCGGGCGGATCACAAGGTCAGGAGATCGAGACCA
>NW_012123931.1:6300951-6302069 GCF_000951035.1 Colobus angolensis palliatus
TATGAAGCTGGAACAATCTTTGTATGTATGTTCATACAGAATAAAGACATTGAATATGGAAGTATTGATACCTATTGCTATAAACAGTAATAAAAAACCTTCCATACATGTATAAAAATATTTTCCTTATAGAATACTATGTCTAGAATAGTACAGAAATAGAGGAATGCTCTGATATACATCCTGCTGCACTTAATATTCAAAGGAAGCACTGGGCTTTGTTGTGCACTTCTGGAAGATGAATACTTACTAAGGCCATTGGCGTTATTTACCGCCATGTCAGGGTTGACTTTTATTGTTGTATGTAGTGTCAGAGATGAACCAGCCCCAGTCCAAAGGTCCTAACCTAAATGTGGAATACTTATTCTTTCTCTTTAGAACTTCCATCAAGACAAGTACTGCATTTTTTTCCCAGAGTGCGAGATGTAAAATCACACTCTTTTTGTCTTTGTGGCAGAAGTCAGGTATCTACGGTAATGAAAAAGAAGTCTAGGTCTCTTTTTAGAAGACAGATGGAGATGATGGAAGCAAATATAATGGTACATGGTACTTGGCCACATTTCAAGTGGGTGATAGTGAACAGTCACTGAAGTGCCACAGGTGGCTCTTATTTCCCAGGTCAAATCTTCTTTGTGAGGAAGGCTCAGCCCACTGATGTCTAGCATTTCTGGCAGTTCCTAGATAGATGAACAAAACCTCATGGGACTGGTTTAATGGGACCAGAATGAAAAATACCCAGGTTCCAGGTTATTAAAGACATTTTTACATTTATGAAAAAAATGTAATGTGGTGTGTGGCTTGGTTTGAATAAATCTTCAGAGCTCAGTAGCTGATTGATTTACCTAACCTGTAGGTAAAGAATATGGAAATAACCTCTGATCAAGTTTATATTATAGGCTTCTTTCTGTACATATATGTATATAATAGGTAGCTAGATAAACATATACACAGAAAGTGAATCACACGGGTATGTCTATGAAATGTTTATTTGTGCATACGACCCTTAAAAAAAAACCTCAGAAATAGGCCGGGTGCGGTGGCTCAAGCCTGTAATCCCAGCACTTTGGGAGGCTGAGACGGGCGGATCACGAGGTCAGGAGATCGAGACCATCCTGGCT
>NW_012123931.1:6302169-6305819 GCF_000951035.1 Colobus angolensis palliatus
TAAATTAAATAAGCAAATTAGGAGAAACCAGGTAATTGCAATGAGCCAGTTTGCACAACCCAGGTGATCCCAACCAGCCAAGTAGCTCAGCCCAGATGGATACAATCATCAAATTACCTAAATGGTGACTGTGGCTTTGTCAAGACAGGCCCCAAATACTGGATGCGAACAGAACATACACACACTGAGGAGACATGCAGAGCACTGAAATACTGCCCTGGACAGATGTGTTCCACGACTTTATTTTCAGCTTATTTCTGTAGCCTTGCCTTTGAAGATAGAGCTTTGTTGATATTTACATAAACAAAATTGTATAACTATGTTCCATTCTGACATGTTATTTAACAAAAGAAAAAAGAAGTAATTCTACATCAGCATCTTTAGTGCATGCTAAAAGATTAAAGATGTCTTTTGGGGAACATGTTTTATATACATAAATGTTTAGATAGAAATATTTATAGACTTCTCTATGTAATTGTCTTCCTATGTATATTTATATCTAGATGTATCAATCTTTGTATTGATATGAAACACTATGAATAGTGAGATAAAAAGTAACTTCCTGTCGAGTGCGGTGGCTCACGCCTGTAAGCCCAGCATCTTGAGAGGCCGAGGCAGGTAGATCACTTGAGGTCAGGAGATCAAGACCAGCCTGGCCAACATGGTGAAACCCTATCTTTTCTAAAAAAAATACAAGAAACTAGCCAGACTTGGTGACAGGCATCTGTAATCCCAGCTAATAGGAAGGAGGAGGCAGGAGAATTGTTGAGCCTGGGAGGTGGAGGTTTCAGTGAGCCAAGATCGCATCCATACACTCCATCCTAAGCAATAGAGCAAGATTCAATTCAAAACAAAAACAAAACAAACAAACAAATGATGGTATGTAAAACCTTTAAAGTACTTTTGTAGAATATAAAAACCAATATGTAAATATGCATAAATACATTAATAGATACACTATATACAATAATTTTAATATCAATAACAAACTGGAAAATATAGAGGCATAGTTTTGTATTCAATTGAAGTTGTTATGAGATTAAAATATATTGCTTTAACTTTAAGATGTATGTAATCTACAGTTTTCAAGATGATTACAAAGATAATATTTATAGAAAGTATGCAAAAGACAATAAAAAATAATCAAAGCATGCCAGTACAAAATTAAAGAGAGCAAAAAAGGAAATGCAAAAAATATACCACTAGAAACACATAAAACAATAACAGTATAACTGGCAATAACAACTTCATTTCTTTAAGCAATCATTTTAAATATAAACTTATCAAACCAATTAATAAAATGAAATGTAAGCTTAGGACTTTGGAAGGCCAAGGTAGGCTGATCACTTGATCCCAGGAGTTCAAGAGCAGAATTGGCAACATGGCAATACTGTCTTGATAAAGAATACAAAAAAGTTAGCTGGGTGTGATGTCACATACTTGTAAGGCAGCTACTTGAGAGGCTGATATGAGAGGATCATCTGAGTTTGGCAGATTCAGGCAGCAGTGAACTGAGAAAATCAGTCTGGTTGACAGAGTGAGACACTATCTCCAAAATACACAAGGCCGAGTGTGATGGCTCATGCCTGTAATACCAGCACTTTGGGATACCAAGGCAGGTAGACCACCTGAGGTCAGGAGTTCAAGGCAAGCCTGGCCATCATGGTCAAACCCCATTTCTACTTAAAATAGAAAAAATTAGCCAGGTGTTGTGGCAGGCAACTGTACTCCCAGCTACTTGGGAGGCTGAGGCAGGAAAATTGCTTGAACCTCAGAGGCAGAGGTTGCAGTGAACTGAGATCACATCATTGCCCTCCAGTCTAGGCAACAAGAGTGAATCTCCATCTGAAACAAAATATATACACACACACACACACATATATATATAAATTATATATATATAATCATATAAAGAAAAATATATAGAATGCCTGAGTGGTTTTTATAAGGCATGCAGTATGCTGCCTACAAGAGACTAATTTTAGCGTTGAGTCAAATAGGCTAAAAGTAACACAATAAAAAATGTATATTCCATGAAAATAGTAACCACAAGTGAGTGAGATGGTCATAATTATATTGGACAGAATTTATTTAAGCCAAGTATTACCATGAAACAATGACTAATATTATATTATGATAAAGTGAGTTGATTTAACAGGAATCTACAGTATTTATCTATCTATATGTATATGTGTATATAACATAAGAGCTTTAAAATATATAAAGCAAATATTGACAAAAGTGAAGCAAGACATACATAGCAACAAAATAATTGCAGACATCAAGACCCCATTTGAAGTACTAAATAGAAAATTCAAGGCCGGGCGCGGTGGCTCAAGCCTGTAATCCCAGCACTTTGGGAGGCCGAGACGGGCGGATCATGAGGTCAGGAGATCGAGACCATCCTGGCTAACACGGTGAAACCCTGTCTCTACTAAAAAATACAAAAAGCTAGCCAGGCGAGGTGGCGGGCGCCTGTAGTCCCAGCTACTGGGGAGGCTGAGGCAGGAGAATGGCGTAAACCTGGGAGGTGGAGCTTGCAGTGAGCTGAGATCCAGCCACTGCACTCCAGCCTGGGCGACAGAGCGAGACTCCGCCTCAAAAAAAAAAAAAAATTCAGATAAAAAATCAGAAAGAGAAAACTGAGACATTATAGACTATATTAATTATTTTGCAAATAGAGGAATACATGGCAGTGCATAATTTATAAAGGAAAAGGCTTATTTGGCTCACAGTTTGGCAGACTGTATAAGAAGTCTGTGCCAGCATCTGCTTCTGGTGAGGATTTCAAGAAGCTTAAAATCATGGTAGAAGGTAAAGAATAACTGGACATATTATATGGTAAGAGACAGAGAAAGTGTGAGGTGAAGGAGTCAGGTTCTTTTAATGAACCAGCTCTCATTCGAATTAATAGAGTGCAAATTTTTTGGTTACCAAGAGGATGTATCAAGCCATTCATGAGAAATTTGCCTCCATACACAAACATGCCCCACCAGGTCTCACAACCAACATTGAGGATTTATATTGCAGTTTGAAATTTGGAGAACATGGACATCCAAACCATACTATAGACCAACTAGCCTTCACAGACACATACAAAACTCTCCAGTCAAAACCAAGATAATACACAATATTTCTATTTGCATCTGGTGTATTCCATTAGGGCACAATATTTCTATTTGCATCTGGTGTATTCCATTAGGACATATAGCAAGTTTTATTAAATTTTAAAATACTGACTGGGTGCAGTGGCTCTTGCTGATAATCCTAGCACTTTGTGAGACCAAGGTAAGAGGATCCATTGGTGCCAAAAGTATGAGACCAGCCTGGGCAGCATAGTCAGATCCTAACACTACAAACAAGCAAACAATTAGCCAGACATGGTAGTGCATGTCTGTAGTCCTAGCCACTCAGAAAAGTGAGGTGAAAGCATCACTTGGCCAGGCGCGGTGGCTCAAGCCTGTAATCCCAGCACTTTGGGAGGCTGAGACGGGTGGATCATGAGGTCAGGAGATCAAGACCATCCTGGCTAAGATGGTGAAACCCCGTCTCTACTAAAAAATTACAAAAAACTAGCCGGGCGAGGTGGCGGGCGCCTGTAGTCCCAGCTACTCCGGAGGCTGAGGCAGGAGAATGGTGTAAACCCGGGA
>NW_012123931.1:6305869-6307552 GCF_000951035.1 Colobus angolensis palliatus
GTAGTCCCAGCTACTCCGGAGGCTGAGGCAGGAGAATGGTGTAAACCCGGGAGGCGGAGCTTGCAGTGAGCTGAGATCCGGCCACCGCACTCCAGCCCGGGCGACAGAGCAAGACTCCGTCTCAAAAAAAAAAAAAAAAGAAAGCATCATTTGAGCCCAGGAGGCTGAGGCTACAGTGAGCCAAAATTATGCCACAGCACTGCAGCCTGGTGACAGTAAGATCTTGTCTCAAAACAACAACAAATCACTTTAAAAACACTAAAATTATAGACTGTGTGTTTTCTAACAAAAATTGAATGAAACTAGGAATAAAAAGCAAAAGTCAAACTAGTAAATTCAAAACCATGTGAATATGAAACACACTCTTCAACATATTCCTGCTCAGGGGGCAAAAAATTTTGTTTTTCAAAGATGTCAATACAACCAACAGTTAAAACTACAGAACACAAACAATGTGATACAGAAGCAAAGATGAACAGATGAAAGAACAGAATGGAGAGCTCAGAAATGAACCCTTCTGAGTATGATCAAATGATCTTCCACAAAGTTGCTATGAGCACAAAATAGAAATAATCTCTTCAAAAAATGATATTGAAAACTGAATATCAACACTGATAAAATGAAGTTGGATTATTTCCTAGAATAATACAGAAATATATTTTAAATAAAATACTTAGACATAAAAAAACTAACAAATCTTTTTTAAAAAACTACAGGAAAAAGACATGGCATTGGTCTTGGCACCATTTTCTTAGATACAAAATTAAATGATTGAGCAGCAAATGAAATAACAGAAAAGTTTAATTACAATAGGCTTCAAAATTTCTGAATATCAAAAAACAATTCAAAAGTAACAACGTCCCTTAGAAAATAGGTGAAAACATTTGCAAATTACATGTGAAATAAGTTAATACTCAAAATATATAAACTCTTAAAACTAAACAATAAAGTTGAATAACTTGATTTAGAAATGGAGAAACAAAATTTTCATTAGAAGAGTACACAAATGTGAAAAAGCATTTGAAAGGACACAAAAAATTGCTAATTTGTAAAGAAATAAAAAAACACAAAGACAAACAAAATCACCTCATACCCATCGATGGCCATGATAAATTTTTTACAAAACACCAAATCTGTTGATGATACAATAAAAATGAAACCGATGTTGAATGTTGATGGAAAACAAAGATGCAGCCATTATTTTAAAAAGTTATAAATGTTCCTCATTTATAAATCTATACCCAAAATATGTAACAAAGGCCAGGCACAATGGCTCAAGCCTATAATCCTAGCAATTTAGGAGGTGGAGGGGGCAGATCACCTAAAGTCAGGAGTTTGAGACCAGCCTGGCCCCATCTCTACTAAAAATAGAAAAAGTTAGCTGGGTGTGGTGGTGGGCATCTATAACCCCAGCTACTCAAAAGGCTGAAGCAGGAGAATCGGTTGAACCCAGGAGGCAGAAGTTGCAGTTAGCCGAGATCACACCACTGCACTCCAGCCTAGGTGACAGAACAAGACTCTGTCTGGGGGGGGGGGGGGAAGAGTTTCTAGGCTGGGCATGGTTATTTACATCTGTAATCCCAGCACTTTGGGAAGCCAAGGCGGGTGGATCACTTGAGGTCAGGTGTTCGAGACTAGCCTGGTCAGCATGGTGAAACTCCATCTCTACTGAAAATACAAAAA
>NW_012123931.1:6308207-6318302 GCF_000951035.1 Colobus angolensis palliatus
GTTAACCAGGATGGTCTCGATCTCCTGACCTCGTGATCCGCCCGTCTCGGCCTCCCAAAGTGCTGGGATTACAGGCTTGAGCCACCGCGCCTGGCTATTGTAATTTTTTTATAGAGAAGGATCTCCATATATTCCCCAGGCTGGTCTCAAACTTTTCAGCTCCAGATATCCTCCTGTCTTGACCTCCCAAAATTCTGGGATTACAGATGAGAGCCACAACCACAGCTGGCCCTGAAATATACACTTCAATAAATTTAAGATGGTAAATTTTATGTTACATGTTTTTAAAACAAGAAAAACTGAAAAAAATCCAGAATTGTAAATCTTTTTAAAAATTAACTTCAAATCACAAAAGTGTTTCTCTCACAAAAGGAAAATATATATTCATCATTAAAAATATCATGAAAACAAGACTATCTCCATGACAACTCATTTAGACAAGATGAAACTACTAACAAAGAATCAGCTAACAAAGAATAAGCCATAACTAAAATTGGGATATTTATAGATAAACATGCATGTCAGGCCTCTGAGCCCAAGCTAAGCGATCATATCCCCTGTGACCTGCACGTATACATCTAGATGACCTCAAGTAACTGAAGAATCACAAAAGGAGTGAAAACAGCCTGTTCCTGCCTTAACTGATGACATTACCTTGTGAAATTCCTTCGCCTGGCTCAGAAGCTCCCCCACTGAGCACCTTGTGACCTCTGCCCCTGTCCGCCAGAGAACAACTCTGTTTGACTGTAATTTTCCATTACCTACCCAAATCTTATAGAACAGCCCTGTCCCTATCTCCCTTCACTGACTCTCTTTTCAGACTCAGCCCGCCTGCACCCACGTGATTAAAAAGCTTTATTGCTCACACAAAGCCTGTTTGGTGGTCTCTTCACATGGACAGGCCTGACATTTGATGCCAAAGACCTGGGACAGGAGGACTCCTTCGGGAGACCAGTCCCCACCCTCACTCTGTGAGGAGATCCACCTATGACCTTGGGTCCTCAGACCAACCAGTCTAAGGAACATCTCACCAATTTCAAATCACATAAGTGGTCTTTTCACTCTCCTCTCCAGCCTCTCTTGCTACCCTTCAATCTCCCTCTCTTGCTACCGTTCAATCTCCCTGTCCTTCCAACTCCAGTTCTTTTTCCTCTCTAGTAGAGACAAAGGAGACACATTTTATCTGTGGACCCAAAACTCCAGCGTCAGTCACAGACTCGGGAATACAGTTTCAACTTGGTGTTTAATCACTGTGGGGACACCTGCCTCATTGTTCACCCACATTTCATTGGTGTCTGATCACCACGGGGACACCTGCCTTGGTCATTCACCCATATTCCCTTGGTGGCAAGTCAATTGCCAGGACACCTGCTTTGGCTGCTCACCCACATTGCAGCCCAGGGCTGCTCACCACCCTCTTCTCTGTGTCTCTACCTTTATCTTTAAACTTGCCTCCTTCAGCTGGGCATGGTGGCTCATGCCTGTAATCCCAGCACTTTGGGAGGCTGAGGCAGGCAGATAACCTGAGATCAAGAGTTCGAGACCAACCTGACCAAAATGGAGAAACCCTGTCTCTACAAAAAATACAAAATTAGCCAGGCATGGTGGCACATGCCTGTAATCCCACCTACTAAAGAGGCTGAGGCAGGAGAATCACATGAACCTGGGAGATAGAGGTTGCGGTGAGCTGAGATCGTGCCATTACACTCCAGTCTGGGCGACAAGAGTGAAACTCCATCTTAAAAATAAATAAATAAAATTAAATAAATAAATAAACTTACCTCTTTCACTATGGGCAACATTTTGCCCTCTATTCCCCCATCTTCTCCCTTAGGCTGTGTTCTTAAAAACTTAAAACCTCTTCAACTCTCACCTGACCTAAAACCTAAGTATATTATTTTCTTCTGCAACACTGTTTGGCCCCAATACAAGCTCTATAATAGTTCTAAATAGCCAGAAAATGACACTTTTGATTTCTCCATTTTACAAGACATGGATGATATTTGTTGAAAAATGGACAAATGGTCTGAGGTGCCTGACGTCAAGGCTTTCTTTTTTTTTTTTTTTTTGAGACGGAGTCTCGCTCTGTCACCCAGGCTGGAGTGCTGTGGCCAGATCTCAGCTCACTGCAAGCTCCACCTCCCGGGTTCACGCCATTCTCCTGCCCCAGCCTCCCGAGTAGCTGGGACTACAGGCGCCCCCACGTCGCCCGGCTAGTTTTTTGTAGTTTTTAGTAGAGACGGGGTTTCACCGTGTTAGCCAGGATGGTCTCGATCTCCTGACCTCGTGATCCGCCCGTCTCGGCCTCCCAAAGTGCTGGGATTACAGGCTTGAGCCACCGCGCCCGGCCAAGGCTTTCTTTTACACATCTGTCCCTCCCTAGTCTCTGTTTCCAATGCGACTCATCCCAAATCCTCCTTCTTTCCCTCCCGCCTGTCCCTTCAATCCCACCCCAAGCATCGCTGAGTCTTTTGAATCTTCCTTTTCTACAGACCCATCTGACCTCTCCTCCCTGGACTGCTCCTCCCCAGGCCAAACCAGGTCCCAATTCTTCCTCAGCCTCCGTTCCACCACACTATAATCCTTTTATCACCTCCCCTCGTCACACCTGGTCTGGCTTACAGTTTCGATTCGCGACTAGCCCTCCCCCACCTGCCCAACAATTTCCTCTTAAAAAGGTGGCTGGAGCTGAAGCCATAGCCAAGGTTAATACTCCTTTTTCTTTATCTGACCTTTCCCAAATCAGTTAGCATTTAGGCTCTTTTTCATCAAATATAAAAACTCAACCCAGTTCATGGCCCATTTGGCAACAACCCTTAGATGGTTTACCACCCTAGACCCAGAAGGGCCAGAAGGCCGTCTTATTCTCAATATGTATTTTATTATCCAATCCACTCCCGACATTAGAAAAAGCTCCAAAAATTAGGTTCTGGCCCTCAAACCCCACAACAGGACTTAATTAACCTCTCCTTCAAGGTGTACAATAATAGAGAAGAGTTAAAATTACTTGCCTCTGCTGTGAGACAAAACCCAGGCACACCTCCAGCACACAAGAACTTCAAAATGCCTAAGCCAGAGCTGTCAGGCATTCCTACAGGACCGCCTCCCTCAGGATCTTGCTTCAAGTGCCAGAAATCTGGCCACCCACCTGGCTAATTTCTGTATTTTTAGTAAAGATGAGGTTTCACAATGTTGGTCAGGCTTATCTTGAATTTCTGACCTTCGATGGTCCACCTGCCTTGGCCTCCCAATATTCTGAGATTACAGACATGAGCCAATGTGCCCAGCCTCTGCAGTCTCTTATATGCCATAAAGATGTCTTTGGCTCTCACTGTGAACTTGAAGGAAGCTCACCAAAAGAAAAGTAGAATCCTTAGAGAATTTAAAATGACAAGACAGAAGATGCCCATTTAAGGGAGCAAAATTAAATAAATGAATAAACAACACAGCTGCCCAGGAACTATTTTCTTCGGAACACAGCTTTCTGAATCACATTTTAAAAACTGGCTTTCTCATTGACCTTGGGACCTGTTATCTGTGTAGTCTGTGGTATTCAATTTCACTCACACCTACCTGGGGGTTTGGCAATCATCTCATGTCTCTTTATAGTCAAAGGTTTTTTTCCTTGCTCCAGACAGGTGATCAGATCTGTCTTAGAGACAACAATACCTGTTTTATTAAAAATAAATAACATGAATCTTGTTCATATTCTCCAATTACAAGCTAGTAATGTGCTCAGCAGAGCAGATGTAATAAAATATTCTTGTAAATTAATAAAAAATACTAATTTATAACAGAAGTTTCCAAATATTTAGAAAATACTTTCAGCTGGGTGCAGTGGCTCACACCTGTAATCCTAGCACTTCAGGAGGCTGAGGTGGGCAGATAACCTGAGGTCTGGAGTTCAAGACCAGCCTGACCATCATAGAGAAACCCCATCTCTACTAAAAATACAAAAAATTAGCCGGGCATGGAGGCACATACCTGTAATCCCAGCTACTCAGGAGGTTGACACAAGAGAATTGCTTGAACCCAGGAAGTGGAGGTTGTGGTGAGCGGAGATCATGCCATTGCACTCCAGCCTGAACAACAAGAGTAAAAATCTGTCGAAAACAAAAGAAAAGAAAAGGAAAGGAAAGAAAAGAAAAGAAAGAAAGAAAGAAAGAAAGAAAGAAAGAAAGAAAGAAAGAAAGAAAGAAAGAAAGAAAGAAAAGAAGAAAGAAAAAAGAAAGAAAGAAAGAAAAAAAGAAAGGAAAGAAAGAAAAAATACTTTCAATATGCAGGTTTCTTAATTTTACTATCTGGTACTACAGAATCAAAAATTGGTAGTGGCAATTAGATTTTCAGATGGGGGCAACAATATTTTATACCACTAAATTTCTGGAATTACCACTAATTTAGAGTGAAGAATACAGCTCAACTCAGGAATGTGGAAAGTTTGGATTAAGATGAAACATCTTGAAGAAATTCTATTCTAAATGAACAAATTCTGAAGATTTTCTGGAAAAAGGAATCTGAAACTCTTTTATGAAAAGAATAAATTACTAAAAAACATTGTACAAAAAAAGAGAAATAAAATATTTAGGGTATATTATGAATTATGTATTCAAGTTATCCTCACCAAGGAAGACCAGATTTCTGTGGTTTTCTAACATCAAATCCCTATATAAATTCTGCTGTGCAGTGTCCAGGCAATGCCACTCCTCCAGAGAGAATTCTATGGCCACATCCATAAATTGCAATGGTCCCTGAAACACACACACACACACACACACTTTTACTAAATGGCCATGAGCAGAATTTTTAATTTGACTTAAAGTGAAATGTGAGAGTAAAGAGAACTGGTTCTGACTTACAGGACTGACTAAAATTATTCAACAAAATAATTTTCAACACAGAAATATTCTCTACTGTATTCTCTAACTCTGAGAAAAAAGAGCAGCATAAGATCCACAACATCAGTTCATATATATTTTCCTAGATAATAAAGTATAAAATTAAGGATGTGAACAAGAACATGTACAGTTTTGAGAGCTATATTTACATCATACAGAATGAGTTGTGAATATTTTTCAGATGAAAAAGGTTGAGTTAGAAGGCACCTCTCAAATTTTAATATACTTAATAAGCTGAAGACTTTGTTATGCAGACCTTTTTTCCATAAGATCTAGAATAAAGTCTGATTTTTTGAATTTCTAACTAGCTCATCAATAATGCCAGTGTTTTTGGCCCAAGAATGATATTTTGTCAAACAACTAGTAAGTGGAAGAGCCTGTGTTTTTCCCAGTTTTTCTGGCCTGTAAACAAAGATAAGAGCCTTCATATTTCAAATAAAAATATGTAGTAAAAAAAAAAAGGAAAAAGGACAGCTGCCAGATTAAATGTGATGTTTTATGCACATAAACTGCATAAAGATACTTAATAATGAAGAGAAAAATAATTAACTCTATAGTGAAAAAAAATCTTTCAAAGAGCTATTCCACCAAGTGAATCACTAACTCTGTCACCCAGGCTGGAGTGCAGTGGCATGATCTCAGCTCACTGCAACCTCCGCTGCCCGGGTTCAAGCGGTTCTTCTGCCTCAACCTCCCAAGTAACTGAAATTACAGGCACGCACCACTGTGCCCTGCTAATTTTTGTATTTTTAGTAGAGATGGGGTTTCGCCATTCTGACCAGGCTGGTCATGAACTCCTGACCTTGTGATCCGCCCGCCTTGGCCTCCCAAAGTGCTAGGATTACAGGCATGAGCCACCACACCCAGACTTTCTAGGGTAATTATATTAGAAAATAAATAAGTGGCTGGACGTGGTCTCATGCCTGTAATCCCGCCACTTTGGCAGACCGATGCGGGCAGATAATGAGGTAAGGAGATTGAGACCGTCCTGGCTAACACGGTGAAACCAAGTCTCAGCTAAAAATACAAAAAGTAGTTGGGCCTGGTGGCAGGCACCTGCAGTTCCACCTACTTGGGAGGCTGAGGCAGGAGAATTCCATGAACCCGGAAGGTGGGGGTTCTAGTTAGCTGAGATAGCACCATTGCACTCCAGCCTGGGGGACAGAGCGAGATTCCATCTCAAAAAAAAAAAAAAAAGTAAAGAAAAGAAAAAAAAGAAGTTAATTATAATAACAATTCTTCTGTTCATGAATATCCCTTCAGGTATAGACATCAGAAGTCACAACAATATAAAGACAGCGGCCTAAATAAAGCCCAAGATTTTGGACACATCCATTTATTTTACTAACGATATGATGCATAATTCAATTATTTATCCAGTTGCTAGTCTAGACAAAAAGTTTCTGGGTTGTAGGAACCACGACTGCTTCATGTATTTTTTTAATGGTGATATGAAATGTAAGCAACTCCATTATCTATTGGGGTCTCCATATTTCTCATCCCTGTTTATCATCCAAGTACCAGGAAACTGGAGAAACTCTCATCTGGGTACCAACCAAAGACATTTCTTGTATGAGGAGAGGAACAAACACAGGATGACTAAATTTCTCTTACACTAGGAGAGAAACAGAATTAACCATTCTTCTGAGTCTGACACAATTCTGCTATGGACATCCTCAAATGCCTCAAAGACACCTGGGTGATTGTGAGAGAATTCTCAGTGACCCTGGATTGATGGCCCAATGATAAGCCAGGTTGGAGAGACTCAGGCTGATTCTAAACAGAAAATAGAACTACCCAGGTGGAACTCCACAACCTGGATCACTTGTTCTGATTTGCTAGCTCTTGGATAAAGGAAAGAATGAAAATACTCTACTCCAGTATCACATTTTACAGGTAAATATAGTTGTGGTCATGGCTCTGGATACTTTGTGGCCTTGATCTCTCACTCCTAAGATGCTTATTTACACTTACAGATTATGCCATCAGATTCTATTTCCTCCTGGAGACTCTCACGTAACTGTAGAAGGTCAATGAAGATGTGAAAAATCTCAAAGAGCCACACTCCCAAATGGGGGCTGTAAGATGTCTATGCTGATATCTCACAATGCAGAAAATGCCTTTTGTTAGTTTTCTGTATATTCTCAATTCAAAGTCAGTCCCTTTTTTATAAATCTAGGTAGAGGCCAGACCTTATCTGAAGATTCTAGGTAAGATACCTAGAATCTCTGCATCCTCTGGTATTACAGCAAGTGGAGTACAATCAAAAAAGAAATCCCAGCCGGGCGCGGTGGCTCATGCCTGTAATCCCAGCACTTTGGGAGGCCGAGGTGGGCGGATCACGAGGTCAGGAGATCAAAACCATCCTGGCTAACACAGTGAAACCCTATCTCTACTAAAAATACAAAAAAAAAAAAATTAGCCGGGCGTAGCGGCGGGCGCCTGTAGTCCCAGCTACTCGGGAGGCTGAGGCAGGAGAATGGCGTGAACCCGGGAGGCGGAGCTTGCAGCGAGCCAAGATCGCGCCACTGCACTCCAGCCTGGGGGCAGAGCGAGACTCCATCTCAAAAAAAAAAAAAGAAATCCCCTCATAGAGGCTTCTCCAGCACATTCTAAATGATAAGTCTACCTCAAAAAAAAAAAAAAGTTGACACAACATGAATGTAAGTAGACAGTTTATTTGGGTCAAGCTTAAGGATTACAACCTGAGAGCAAATACTCAAGTTGCCTGGAATCTACAGTTTGATTAGCAGCAGTTACAAGAGGAGTTGTAAAGACAAAATAAAGGGACAGAGAGTGGGTTGATAAAAAGTTATTTGTCAAAAATTTTTATGTATTTAAAGAAATAACATTGATTATTGATTAGATATATATCATTATGGTTTATGGTATGAAATATAGTGTCCAATGCGGCATTATTAGTTTTACACATATGTACTTGTGGCAATAGTGAAGAGTTTCAAGAGATGAATACACAGTTCAAATGGGGGAGAAATAACTGCACTTTTATTTTAATGTCTCTCTGAGTTTGATAACCAAAGGACTTGCATTTTTTAGATAAAATTTTTTATTTCTCAAATCTGAAGACCAGGACTCAAAATTTGGAGCTGTAGGTTTAGAATCTGAATGGCTGCAGTATCAGCAGGTGTTACCAGCACATTTGTGGACATTTTAGCAAAAGGAAGAAGGAGAAAGTGGAGATTCTCATATCTACACATCTACTCAATGCACACATGTTACTCTAATTGAGTTTGTGGGCCCCATGGTCTCTGAATCCGTTTCAGGTTTGAAGATACAAGAGTCATTGAGAAAGATAAAATGATTGATTGCTGCCCTGTGAAGTTTGTAGAAATTTGGTCTAGCCTCTCTAGAAGTGACTGTAGAGAACTATAGATACCAAATATGAAGAGACACAATTCTGCCTGCATATTTAGGGGACAGCATGCACTTTGCTGCACAAGTGTGAGTTGGCTAGAAGCCTGAGAGGGAAAGCCCTCTCTAGAGAAAATTCTGGCTGGCACCTTATGTGTTTATGTCATGTCTGATAATTTTAGACACTGTTTGGAAACAATGATTAAAAGAAAAATTTGGGGCCGGGCGTGGTGGCTCAAGCCTGTAATCCCAGCACTTTGGGAGGCCGAGACGGGTGGATCATGAGGTCAGCAGATCGAGACCATCCTGGCTAACATGGTGAAACCCCGTCTCTACTAAAACATACAGAAAACTAGCCGGGCGAGGTGGCGGGCGCCTGTAGTCCCAGCCACTGGGGAGGCTGAGGCAGGAGAATGGCGTGAACCCGGGAGACGGAGCTTGCAGTGAGCTGAGATCCAGCCACTGCACTCACTGCACTCCAGCCTGGGTGACAGAGCGAGACTCCATCTCAAAAAAAAAAAAAAGAAAAAAGAAAAATTTTACCCAGCCCCAGTAAAATGCCACAAAAACAAAACAGGAAAAAAAAAAAAAACATTTTATTACACAATTAAACTTGAATGTGACATTAATCATAGTCAATCTGCTTAAGAGACTGCAAAGGCAGAAAGATGGTCACCATAATTAGTTCACAAGTACAAGAATTTCCAGCACCATGTCACACATAATTTATCCTAAATTTACATGGAGATTGAAGAGGCCATCTGTGTTTGCTAATTGCTTATATTCAATGACAAATAAACTTTTCACATCTTCATAACGGGAGGTAGTTTAGCATCTCTAATCCATGTATCCACTAAAGCTAAGCTTTCACTCTGTTACGAAAATGGTTGAATAGGGTTCTACTTTTTTGGCTATTTACATTCTAGAGCAGTGGCTCTGTACTGCCTGGCACTGGCCTACAGCACTCCTGCTTGCTTTCTCCTGGTTGCTAGTGTCCCCTTGACCTGTATCATCTGCCTCTGAGGCACAGCCCAGAGCACAGTTTGCATTTTATGTGAACCACATTTGCTACAGCAGCACTCTAATATCACATCAGAGAGTAAAGTTTGAGCTGCAGGAGGAGAGCCTGCAGCCCTCGTGGGTAGAATTGCACCTTCACAATAACGAGAATGTGAGCAGTGTTTCAGCCCCAGTTTCTACTTATAATGGTGAAATGGAAAAAATACTGCTGAATTTCCAGCATGTGTCAAGACAGAGATAGCTCCAAAAGTTCTCACTGTGACAGCCCACCTCATTCAGACACCATGGGATACTACCACGGCTTTTGAAACAGACACCCAAAGCATTGGAGAGAAAATCAGATCTCCTTCTGAGCAAGACTATTTTGAGGGAAAAAAGTTTAAATTATCTTAAGAAAAACCTCAGATTAGGTATAAGATTGATCAAGTCAGCCAGAAAAAATTCCCCTAAAAGTAATTTCTTTCTAAACACCCGAAGTGCGCAACTACTCTCAGCAGGGGAAACATGAGCATTATAAAGAAAGGGAGCAGATTTTCATTAGAATTTTATAAAGTTTCTGCCGGGGGCAGTAGCTCAAGCCTGTAATCCCAGCACTTTGGGAGGCCGAGACGAGTGGATCATGAGGTCAGGAGATCGACACAATCCTGGCTAACACGGTGAAACCCCGTCTCTACTAAAAAAAAAAAATACAAAAAGTGAGCCGGGCAGGTGGGGGACGCCTGTAGTCCCAGCTACTCGGGAGGCTGAGGCAGGAGAATGGCGTGAACCCGGGAGGCGGAGCTTGCAGTGAGCTGAGATCCGGCCACTG
>NW_012123931.1:6318513-6321305 GCF_000951035.1 Colobus angolensis palliatus
AATAAATAAATAAATAAATAAATAAATAAATAAATAGAGCGAGACTCCGCCTCAAAAAAAAAAAAAAAAAGAATTTTATAAAGTTTCTTTCTATCTCTGCTGCTCTCTCAACTCCCAGCCATTGAATGGGGGTTCTATATTGAAATGCATCTGACAACTTCCAACAACACTCTTAGATGAAGAAATAGAATCTGACTGTGTTCATATAGTGGAATATATTAGAGCTTGCAACATAACTAACTGAAGAGCTATTACAGTGTTTAGGTGGCTACATCACCTGTCTTTATTTGTCTTAGAGTAGCAGCATTCCAATTTAGTGAAATAAAAGATAACAAAATTGTGCTTACTCATAATTATCCATATTGAAAAAAGTAATAAACATGTCAGACTAATTATCTACTGCTACAATTTGGTAGTAAATTTTCTTTGGATATTAGATATAAATATCTAACTATGAATAATTTTAATGAACAAGTCATAATACACGTAGTTTTTTTTTTTTTTTTTTGAGACGTTCTCACTCTGCCACCCAGGCTGGAATGAAATGGCACAATCTCAGCTCACTGCAACGTCTACCTCCTGGGATTAAGCAATTCTCCTGCCTCAGCCTCTCAAGTACCTGGGATTCCATGTGAGTGACACCACACTTTGCTAATTTTTTATTTTTAGTAGAGATGGGGTTTCACTATGTTAGCCAGGCTGGTCTTGAACTCCTGAGCTCAGGTGGTTTGCCCGCCTCAGACTCCCAAAGTGCTGGGATTACAGGCGTGAGCCACAGCGCCCAGCTATATATGTAGCATTTTTAAAAATTGCAACTATACTTCAGTTAAAACACTTTGTATTTCAAAAGTGTAAATAACAATATTAAAATAACTAAGTGATTCATTCAAAGTAACTATTGTGGGTTTATATTTATACTATTGTAGAAAATACTGTATTTTGGCTCATGCCTGTAATCCCAGCATGTTGGGAGGCTGAGGCGGGTGGATCACCTGAGGTCAGGAGTTCAAGAGCAGCCTGACCAACATGGCGAAACCCTGTCTTTACTAAAAATTTGAAAAATTAGCTGGGCATGGTTGTGCACACCTGTAATCCCAGCTACTTGGGAGGCTGAAGCAGGACAATCGCTTGAACTGGGGTGGCAGTGGTTGCAGTGAGCCGAGATAACAGCAGTACACTCCAACCTGGGCAACAGAGTCTGACTGTCTCTCAAAAAAAAAAAGAGAAAGAAAGAAAATACTGTTTAATTTTTATGAATGCACGTTGTCTACAAACACTACACATAACTATGCTAATTGTTTTGAAATAATCAATAGAAAGCAAGGTACAACTACAGACCCCACTGTTCATTTTATGCACTAAACTGTGCTCGCTTTTGCAGTATAAGTACTTCAGCCTGCAAATAAGTACCTTGGATAATCAAGTTTCTGTCAAAGAAACTAAGTATCCTTTAGTCTTCATCATTCTATATTGCTAAATTTGATCCTGTCTTTGTGCTAAGCTTCTATGTGCTCTTAAAATGAGCTTTACTCTGAACAAATCTGTGTGTACTTTTAATGACCTAAAATTTAAAAAATAAACTTTTGCCAAAGCAAAAACAAAGCAATGAATCTCAGGTTACAAATAAAGACAATCCTGGGTCAAAAAGAATGACAAAAGGTTTATTTAGCTGTTAATATGATTTACATATATTTCCCAAAAAAGCAGAGAAAAATATCTATATATAATCTAAATCCCTTAAGAAAAGAGAGAACAGCAAAATATTTTTTGAGACTTTTAATGAATTTATTTATTTATTTTACTTTAAATTTTGGGGTACACGCGCAGAAAGTGCATGTTTGTTACATGCACGTGCCATGGTGTTTTGCTGCACCCATCAACCTGTCTATTTCTCCTAATAGCTATTTCCTCCTAATGCTATCCCTCCCCTAGCCCCATATCCCCATTTTTGGAACTTTTTTTTGTTTTTTTTTTGAGATGGAGTCTCACTCTGTCGCCCAGGCTGGAGTGCAGTGGCGCGATCTCGGTTCACTGCGACCTCCGCCTCCTGGGTTCACGCCATTCTGCCTCAGCCTTCCAAGTAGCTAGGACTACAGGCGCCCCCCGCCACGCCCAGCTAATTTTTTGCATTTTCAGTAGTGACGAGGTTTCACCGTGTTAGCCAGGATGGTTTCCATCTCCTGACCTCGTGATCCACTCGCCTCGGCCTCCCAAAGTGCTGGGATTACAGGCATGAGCCACCGCACCCGGCCTTTTGGAACTTTTTAAAAAGTTTTTGAACTCTTGGACATCAGGTTTTGCACACTGTATGCATTTGAAACAATGTTTATGGGGGAAAAAGCAGAAGGGAGAAAAATGTTATAAAAAATCCATGAGTGCACAAGACCAATGCAACAGACTAGAGAGCCCAGAAATAACGCCACCCTCCCACCACCATCAGATTTTTTCCAAATCTGACAAGAAAAATGTAGGAATAATTATGTATTTTACAAATGGTGCTGGAATAACTACCTAGCACTATGTAAAAGACTGAAACTGAACCCCTTTATTACACTGTATACAAAAATCAACCCAAGATAAATTAAGGAGTTAAATGTAAAACTTAAAATTATAAGAAGCCCTCCAAGATAACCTAAGAAATACTATTCTAGACATAAAAACTGGCAAAAACTACATGATGAAGCTACATAAAGCAATTGCAGGCCGGGCGCGGTGGCTCAAGCCTGTAATCCCAGCACTTTGGGAGGCCGAGACGGGCGGATCACGAGGTCAGGAGATCGAGACCATCCTGG
>NW_012123931.1:6322035-6334278 GCF_000951035.1 Colobus angolensis palliatus
CAGGATGGTCTCGATCTCCTGACCTCGTGATCCGCCCGTCTCGGCCTCCCAAAGTGCTGGGATTACAGGCTTGAACCACCGCGCCCGGCCTAGAATGGCTATTTTTTAAAAGTCAAAAAATAACAGATGCTGGCAAGGTTGCAGAGAAAACGGAATGTTCATACTCTGCTGGTGGGAGTGTAAATTAGGTCAACAACTGTAAAAAGCAGTGTGGCAATTCCCTACAGAACTAAACACAATTATCATTTGACCCAGGAAATTCATAATTGGGTATACACCAAAAGAAATAGAAATTATTATATTATAAAGACACATCCACAGGTATGTTCACTGCAGCACTATTCACAACAGCAAAGACCTGGACAGGCCCTAAATGCCTGTCAATGGTAGACTGAATAAAGAAAATACGGTATGGTCAGATGCAGTGGCTCATGTTTGTAATCCCAGCACTTTGGGAGGCCGAGGCAGGTGGATTGCCTGAGCTTAGAAGTTTGAGACCAGCCTGGGCAACATGGCAAAATCCCGTCTCCACGAAAAATACAAAAAGAAAAATTGGTCAGGCACGGTAAAGAAGGTGTGTAGTCCTTGATACTTGAAAGGATGAGGTAGGAGAGAATTGCTTGAGCCTGGGAGGTTGAGGCTGAAATAAGGCAATATCACACCATAGCATGCTAGCCTGGGAAATAAGTGACACCCTGTCTCCAAAAATAAAATAAAATAAAAGATTTAGTAAAAACAAAATATGGTACATAAACATCATGGAATACTCTATGACCATTTATAAAAAAGATCGTGTCCTTTGCAATAACATCAAAGAAGCTTGAGGCCATTATTATTAGAAAATTAATGCAAAAAGAGAAAACCAAATGCATATTATTTACAATTTAGAGCTAAGTTATAAGAACACATGAACACAAAGAGCGGAACAACAGACACTGAGGCCTAGTTGAGGGTGGACAGTGGGAGGACTAAGAGGATCAGAAAACATACCTGCTTGACAATAGGCTTAGTACTTCAGTGACAAAATAATCTGCACACCAAAACCCCGTTACATAATTTTAGCTATATAACAAACCCACATGTGTATCCCAAAACAAAAATAAAAGCTGAAAACAAAAACAAAAACAAAAACCTCCCTGACTGGGAGAGAGTGCAATATAGGTGAAAAAACTGATTTTTGCTACAGATAGTGGCCCAGGTGAGGCTGTACTCTGATTTATTTCTGTGTGAATGCAGGCAGATGAGAATATGAACAAGTAGTCCAGACCCAAGGTTGGTGGAGAAAACAGGGTGCTGATGGCTTAATGGTGACAATGACACAACTCCTTGTCCGGTAGTCAGGTATTCTGCTGTTGGCTCTATGTCCACATATCCAATACAGTCCAGCGGGAGCCACCCAGTCCTAATGATATCCTAGATGGGGCCAAGCAGTTAGTAACTTAGGAAACTTACTGAATTCGTTCTTTTCTGTATGGTTTAGGCCCCACCAAGTGATTGCCGTTGCTGTACTGTTATACAGCTTTTGTCCAAGGAAACTGAGATTTCCCACAGGGACAGTGAAGTTTTTCCTTTTTCTAGGTATGCAATATTGCCCAATAATGGAAGTTTTTAAGACCTAGAAATTGTTAGTTTGAGTCTTCTGGACTTGAGTTAGGTCAGGAAGTGGATCAGTAGGCACTAGTTCTCGGGCTTTCCAAGGACACTGGTCTCCCATAGTGGTCCCTCCACATACATAACAGGAAGTTACATTGAGGAAATGGTCTACATTTTCTGCTGTAGTCTAGCTCCATCAATCTCTAGAACTACATATTTTCCCTTTTCCCAACAGGGGTCTAGGGGATTGGTAATTATTAGTTCTAAGGGTTACAGTAGCCATCCATATAGAAGAAATTGCTCTTTTTTTTTCTAAATCCAAACAGGATCTTTATCTTTTTTTTTTTTTTTCAGGTAGCCTAAATGACACAAGACCAGTAATTACATGTGTTATTACACAAGCCTAACTCATGGCAAATGTACTTATTTTCTGCTGTATAACTTCTTTTCTAATCTAGAGAGCCACATTTTAATCCTCACTGGTTACTACTGGTTACTATTAATGGCAACACAAGCATCAAATTTTTTTTTTTTTTGAGGCGGAGTCTCGCTCTGTGGCCCAGACTGGAGTGCAGTGACCGGATCTCAGCTCACTGCAAGCTCCGCCTCCTGGGTTTACGCCATTCTCCTGCCTCAGCCTCCCGAGTAGCTGGGACTACAGGCGCCCGCCACCTCGCCTGGCTAGTTTTTTGTATTTTTAGTAGAGATGGGGTTTCACCATGTTAGCCAGGATGGTCTCGATCTCCTGACCTCGTGATCCACCCGTCTCGGCCTCCCAAAGTGCTGGGATTACAGGCTTGAGCCACCGCGCCCGGCAGGTACTTCTCATTTACACAGGTTGAAATTGTTTGAGTAATTTTTCCTAAGGCCTGTAGCTGTCGCTGTAACTCAATTTCACCTAGATCTTGTGGAGTGCCTGGGAGTTCCAATAATACAGGAAGGGGCCTAGGATATAATATTTCATAGGAAGAATATCCTGTTCTCTTTGAAGGGTTGCATCTAATCTTGAACAGTACCAGGGTTAAAGGTACCACTTTAATCCTGTTTCCTAACAACTTTCCCTAAACTGTTTTTGATTGTCTGATTCATCCACTCCACCTTTCTGGAACTCTGCAGTTGGTAAGCAGCATGCAGTTTCAATGTGATCCCCAATACCTTTGACGTTTACTGTACCAAGTCAGCTACACACGCTGGCCCATTGTCCAAGCCGAACCATAAGGGCAGTCCAAACCTAGGGATGAGGTCTCAAAGAAGCACACAGGTTGCCTCACCAGCTTTCTCTGTTCATATTGGATAAGCCTCTACCCACCCAGAGTAGGTACACACGAGAACTAGTAAATACTTATTACCTCCACACTTTGGCATTTCTGTGAAGTTCACCTGGAGATCTTCAAAGGGGGCTGCTCCGTATGTCTTTATACCTGGCAGAACAGCTGGACCCTGTCTTGCATTGTGCTGTCGGCAGATAACACATAGCTGTGCTACTGTTTTGGCAAGAGCTGATAAATGGGAGATGTAAAAATACCGGCCTAACAACTTTTCAAGTGACTCCTGACCTAGATGGGTAGTTTCATGCACAGCCAGTACAACCACTGCTCCAAGTAGCTGTGGCGCAGCTATTCTCCCATCCGGTAACCAGATTCATCCTTCTTTTATTACCTGTACCCTTTCCACTTGGAGAAAGTTTTTTTCTTCTTTACAATAAGTAGGTACAAGTTCAGGTGCTTAAGGGAGCAAGGGGGCTGTGATTGATGCCAGGTAAGAGGTGGATGCTGCCTTTTGAGCCTGTGAGTCAACTCAGGAGTTCCACTGGAGCCCAGGCTGTTTCTTCCCACTCCCAGCTACTCAGGAGGCTGAGGCAGGAGAATGGCGTGAACCCAGGAGGTGGAGCTTGCAGTGAGCAGACTGCACTCCAGTCTGGGTGACTGAAGGAGACTCTGACTCAAAAAAAAAAAAAAAAATCATTTAGAGACAACCTCGGTGGCTCATGCCTCCTGTAATCCCAGCACTTTGGGAGGCCAGTGGGCGGATCACTTGAGGTCAGGAGTTCAAGACCAGTCTGGCCAACATGATGAAACTCCATCTCTATTAAAAATACAAAAAATTAGCAGGGTATGGTGGTGCACTTTTGTAGTCCCAGCTACTCTGGAGGCCAAAGCAGAAGAATCGCTTGAACCCAGGAGGCAGAGGTTGTGTAAGACCCAAGCGGTTCATCTTGCCCTTTGCCTAGACAGAGCTGATTCATCAAGGCAGGGGAATTTGTGGAGGAAAACTTAAATAATAAATTTGATCCCAATTGAATGTGGACACAAACAATGGTCACTGTCAGGCCTCTGAGCCCAAGCCAAGCCATCGCATCCCCTGTGACTTGCACATATATATGCCCAGATGGCCTGAAGTAACTGAAGAATCACAAAAGAAGTGAAAATGCCCTGCCCCGCCTTAACTGATGACATTCCACCACAAAAGAAGTGAAAATGGCCAGTCCTTGCCTTAAGCGATGATATTATCTTGTGAAATTCCTTTTCCTGGCTCAGAAAGCTCCCCCACTGAGCACCTTGTGACCCCCACTCCTGCCCGCCAGAGAACAACCCCCGTTTAACTGCAATTTTCCTTTACCTACCCAAATCCTATAAAACGGCCCCACCCTTATCTCCCTTCGCTGACTCTCTTTTCGGACTCAGCCCGCCTGCACCCAGGTGATTTAAAAGCTTTATTGCTCACACAAAGCCTGTTTGGTGGTCTCTTCACAAGGATGCGCGTGACATTCAAAAAGAGAGTGAGTACAAGAGAGAGAATTTTCTCATGCTCTGGGGTGGGCCTGGCTCAGCTCAGGGAGGAAGCCCTGCCTCTAAAGGCTACAGTTTAGGCTGTCTCTCTTCACTTAGCCCAGCATCTGATCACATCTTCTGTCACTCAGGACCTGAGGGGTGGGACCTAAAACATTATCCAATCAGAGACGCTGGGCTGGAAACCGTCCAATCAGGCATGCAGCTGGAGGGAAGAGGACCGCTTTCCGCTTTTGGCGCGGCCTTTGTCTCTGGCTGCACCCCGACCTTCAGGTCTCCTCTTCACAGCTCTGTGCCCTATTCTCCTGGAGGCCCAGTTTCTGTGGCCCTGTGACCTGCAGGTATTGGGAGATCCACAGCTAAAACGCCAGGACCCCCTGGAAGCCTAGAAATGGTGAGAGTAAGGGGGCCTACATCCCGAGACAGGAAGAGGGGTAGGGTGGAACCGGTGGGAAGTAACTGTGGCGGGACTCAGTCTTTTTCGCAGTCAGTTCCACAACGTGCGCCCCAAGTTCTCCTTGCCCAGATTGGCGTCAGTCCCCTTCAGCCGTAAGATGGCGACTGTGCTGACAGCCGGGTCCTGGGCCTCCTTTCTCTTCCTCTCACAGTGACTGTACCCTGGCCTGGAGCCCTCCTTGGGCAGTTCTGCAGCGGCAGCGCCGCATTTCTTCCAGATTGTGGAGGGACCATCGGAGGGTCGTGGGGAGAATCCTGACTCGGGATGTGGGTTCATGAATGAGAAGAGCTTTGGTCCGTGGGGTTCAGTTTCTCTTTTCTGTTATTAAAAATGTATGGTGCCAGGAGCTGTGGCTGCCTCCAGTAATCCCAACACTTTGGGAGACTGAGAAGGGCCGATCACTTGAGTTCAGGAGTTGAAGACCAGCCTGGGCAAAATGGGGAAACCCCGTCTCTACAAAAAATACAAAAATTAGCTGGGTGTGATGGCGAATGTCTCTAGTCCCAGCTACACGGGAGGCAGAGGGGAGAGAATCGCTTTCACCCAGGAGGCAGAGGTTGCAGTGAGCTGAGATCGCGCCACTGCACTCTAGCCTGGGAGACAGAGCAATATTTCATCTAAAAAAAAAAAAATTATGGGAGTCACCGCAAAAATATCAAATAATTTAATCAAACAGTCATTCAAGAGCATCCAGCTATAGTTTGTAGTTTGTGGTCCATGGGAGGGGCTTGAAGGAAACACATTTATAAGGTGCATGATGATGAAAACCAAATTCAATAATTGATCAGGTATAGTTACGTAGTTTCTTAGTTTGTATAGTTAAGGTGGAGATTTCCTGGTTATGTAATCAGAGCTTAATTGGCAGTTTATAGTTTTTTAAGCCTGAGTTTTGTTTCCCGAAGGTAGTAATTTAGCAAAAACTGCACTTGAGTTTAGATTTTTATTTTAGAAGTAGGAATCCGAGGACTAGAGGCTCCTCAGTCTGATTGCCTGCCACTTAATTATTTTCACACCCCACAGGGCAGTGATTTTCCCTGGCATTTTTCACATGTGTCCCAAGCAGGGCCTCAAATGTACCCCATGTTCCTCAATCATTTTTTTAAAAGCATTGCATAACACTATTGAAAAGACTTGTTTTCTCTTTGTAAATGTTTCCCAGAAGAAGAAAGCAAAGAATAATCCCCTGACACTGTATTGTAAAAAGTATCTGTGCCTGTTTTTCTTTTGTTGTTTCTGTTTTTTGAGACGGAATCTGGCTCTGTTACCAGGCTGGAGTGCAGTCAGGCGATCTCGATTTACTGCAACCTCCGTCTCCTGGGTTCAAGGGATCCTCCTGCCTCAGCCTTTGGAGTAGCTGGGACTACAGGCGCGCGCCACCACGCCCAGCTAATTTTTTGTGTTTTAAGTGGAGACGGGGTTTCACCATATTGGCCAGGATGGTCTCGATCTCTTGACCTCGTGATCCACGCAGCTGAAAGACATCTCCTGGTGCACTTTTTTTTTTTTAAAAGATAACCCCTTGAGGCTGGGCGCAGTGGCTCATGCCTATAATCCCAGCATGAAGATTGTCTTCACCCAGGTTTCCAATTCTTGGAGACACGTTGCTTGTCAGCCAATCAGATGCTGGTATTGAAAACAAATACTTTCTGCCCCCTGGATTCTCTTGTGAGGGGTCGGGGGTAGAAAAATAATGAAAGAAAAATAGTGAAATTTTGTTTAAAAAAACACTCCAAAAGCCAAAAAAAAACTGACCCCAGTGAGATGGTGTAAAAGTTTACGAAGTAAAATGCACCTGGGGCACTCACTGATGCACAGCACAGTGTCTTCTGGGGGTGTGGTTATTGAGCATGTAAGTGAACAGGATGGGGTGGGTGATTGAATCTGTACCTTCAAAAGATGTGTTCACTTATTTTGACCTCTTTTTTTTTTTTTTTTTTTTTAAGACAGTCTCACTCGTTGCACAGGCTGGAATGCAATGGCTAAATCTCGGCTCACTGCAACCTCTACCTCCTGGGTTCAATTGATTCTCATGCCTCAGCCTCCCAAGTATCTAGGACTACAGGTGCACACCACTAGGCCCTGCTAGCTTTTGTATTTAGTAGAGATGGACTAGGTTGGTCCCAAACTTCTAGTCTTAAGTGATCCACCTGCCTTGGCCTCCCAAAGTGTTGGGATTGCAGGCATGAGCCACTCACCCAGCTGACATCAGCTTTTGTTTTGTTTTGTTTTGTTTTGTTTTTTTGAGATGGAGTCATGCACCTTATAAATGTGTTCATCATGCACCTTATAAATGTGTTTCCTTCAAGCCCCTCCCATGGACCACAAACTACAAACTATAGCTGGATGCTCTTGAATGACTGTTTGATTGAATTATTTGATATTTTTGCGGTGACTCCCATAATTTTTTTTTTTTTTTTTTTTTAGACGAAATCTTACTCTGTCACCCAGGCTGGAGTGCAGTGGTCGGATCTCAGCTCACTGCAAGCTCCACCTCCTGGGTTTATGCCATTCTCCTGCCTCAGCCTCCTAAGTAACTGGGACTACAGGCACCCACCGCCTCGCCCGGCTAGTTTTTTGTATTTTTTTTTAGTAGAGACGGGGTTTCACTGTGTTCACCAGGATGTTCTCGATCTCCTGACCTCGTGATCCGCCCGTCTCGGCCTCCCAAAGTGCTGGGATTACAGGCTTGAGCCACTGCGCCCAGCCCGACATCAGTTTTTTTTTTAACTGCGATTTGCATTTTATTAGTAGGCCTTGAAAGGTAAGAAAATATTTACAAAGAAAAGAGATGAGTTTAAAACAATTAATATCTAACCACATATTCCATTTGTTAATAATTCTCATTTATCTTTTTCTTTCCTACAGTGAGTTTAGGAATTTTCTCAGGTGTGTTTTTTATGGCTGAGTGATTTCAAACAGAATTCCAAGCCTTAGCTTTAAGAATACTAGCTACCAAAGGAAAAAATAAGAAAAATCTCTTTCACTTTGGCTGTAGACAATATATTTCCACAGGAAAATGTGGTAGATAATTGATGAGTTACATAGATTCATCAAAACATCAGTACCTCCTTTTGCTGGGTAAATTGGTGAAAGTGAATATCTCAGTTCTATATCCTATTGTCTTGATTTCTGAGTTTAATGCTAAGTTATATGTGATGAAACATGGTACCTTCTACAAGTGTTCCCATTAGACTAATTTTTCCTACATTATTTTTAATAGAAATAATAAGATAATACATATATTGTCTGAAAGAAGTAGGTATATTTGTTTTTCTTATGAAGGCATAAAATACAAGCACTTTAGCCAGGTGCAGTGACTCAACACCTGTAATCACAGCATTTTGGGAGGCTGAGGCAGGTACATAACTTGAGGTCAGGAGTTCCACACCAGCCTTCCCAACAGAGTGAAATTCCATCTGTACTAAAAATACAAAAATCAGTAGGGTATGCTGGTGCATACTTTGTAGTTTCAGCTGCTTGGGAGGCTGAGGCAGGAGAATGACTTGAATCCGGGAGGCAGAGGTTGTTGTGAGCTGAAATCATACCATGGCACTCCAGCCCGGGTGACAGGGTGAGACTCTATCTCAAAAAAAAAAGTGTAACCACCTTAAAATTTCCATCCCTTATGTAAACACTGTGTTTGAGGAATTTCACTGGATTTTTCAAACAGTTTCAAAAACCAAGTGAATAACTCTCACATGGAAATTAAAGCTTGAACCTGGTGACTCCAAGCTAAGGCTAATATTAAGCCTGCAACAGGAGGTTATTAAAGCCCAAGTTAGTTATTTCTGGGGAACTTTTCCTTCAGATGTTTCAGTCTGCTCACCCCAGCCGTGGAAGAAGGAGCCTTTATCCTCAGAGAAGCTGCAGAACCCTGGAAAGCTGGGGCCCCAAAGGCAGATGCAGTTAAGGTTAAGATGAAAGGAAACTGGGAGGGTCTTACTAATGATGATGAAGTTGTTCTTGTTTTGAGGTACCTTCTACACTTTGTATAATACAAATGTTAGATTTATGTAAAAAAAAAAAATGAATTTCAAAAAAGTATTGCAACAGGAGGAAGTACCAACTAACTATAAGAAGTTTATGGCTTGCATAGATGTAGGCAGGAAAGGGCGTTCTTTTCTAGGGAGGAGCAAACAAGATTAGAAAGGAGGTGGGAGGGCAATGGCAAATGGAGAGTGAAAAAGATTATAGAAAAGAGAATGTCTTACCCTGAAATCAGCGTGTTCTCAGGAGGGACATAAAATGGGGTTATATGTTGACTCAGACGGAGGGTAGCTCAAAGTTCAGGAGCCTGAGGGAGGGAGATAAGCTTAAGTAAAGTTTAAGAAATATTTACTTTTAGGCTGGGTGTGGTGGCTCACGTCCGTAATTCCAACACTTTGGGAGTCTGAGGCAGGCAGATCACAAGGTCAGGAGTGCCAGACCAGCCTGAGATGGTGAAACCTTGTCTCTACTAAAAATACAAAAATTAGCCGAGTGTGGGGGTGCATGCCTGTAATGCCAGCTACTCAGGGGGCTAAGGCAGGAAAATAGCTTGAACCCGGGATGCAGATGTTGCAGTGAGCCAAGATCACGCCACTGTACTTATGCCTGGGTGACAGAGTGAGACTCCGGCTGAAGAAAAAGTCAGAAATATTTTATTTTTACCACTGAAGACAAATTCAGCTGATTTTTTTTTAATGAGAAAAAGGAGAAAATGTGCAGAGTGTATGTCTGGCTCTGTGATAGGTAAGAAAACGGAGCACCGTCTAAGTCATAATGGGAAGAGTGTTTCTTTCCATAAACTGTTCCTGGAGCACATAAAGGATGGAGAATTGTATTAATTGCAAATATTTTCCAGCATTGTCTATGCATTTCATCTTTCCCTATCACTTTTCATTGTTCTATGCATTTCTTCCATTTGACTTTTCCTGGTCTGCATCTTATATATGAAACTGGTAAACTGTGGTTACCAGTGTTTTGCTGAGTTCTGTGAGTAGCTCTACAAAATTATTAAACTTAAGGGAGGTCATGGCAGTCCCCATATATTAAACATTAGCTCAGAAGCGTACATGGGACCATGGGGTTTGTGATTGGCATCTGCAGTGAGGACAATGTTGGAACCCAAGCCCTGAATCAGAGTCTGTTCTGACTGTGGGTGGTGTCAGAATTCAAATGTTAGGCAATAAGTTGCTGGATAATTTTTTGATGTTCAGCAAACTCTACAGATTTGGTGCCAAAAATAAGATATGACAGAGTCCTTGCCTGGAATAAAACTCTGGGTGTTTGGGAATGAGAGACTCTGCTCTCCTGTACACAGGCTGTCACACTGCCCATTGTCCTGTGATTCCAGGTCTTCTCCCAGGGTGACAGAGGACTGAAAACTTAGAGGAAAGGAGCTCTAATGACAGACCCCCTTTTCACACAGCTACCACCACAGGATTCCCACCCACTCCAAAACACACACATTAGATATTGACATGTCCACACTCCTCCCAGGAGTAGGCATCACCATCAGGAACTTCACCACAGTGTTTTTGATCCGTGTTTTTTACCAGAAAAAATAAGTGTCTTCAAGTCTTCTGGCATATCCCCTCAGACACTAAATCTGCTGCAGCAACCTGTTTTCTCCACCAACCTAGGGTTCTGGACCACTTGTTCATAATCTCATCTGCCTGCATGCACACAGAAATAAATCAGAGTACAGCCCCACTGGGACCACTATCTGTAGTGAAAATCAGTCCTTTCCGCTACATTACATTCTCTCTCACCATGGGATTTTTTTTTTCTTTTAGCTTTAATTTTTGTTTCGGGGTTCACATGTGGGTTTGTTATATAGCAAATTATGTCATGGGGGTTTGGTGTGCAGATTATTTTGTCCCTGAGGTACTACCCATAGCACCAAACAGGTATGTTTTCTGATCCTCTGAATCCTTGCACCCTCCACCCTCAACTAGACCTCAGTGTCTGTTCTTCTCTTTGTGTTCATGTGTTCTTATTATTTAGCTCTTATAAATAATAACATGTATTTGGTTTTCTTTTTCTACATTAGTTTTCTTTTTGGTTTGTTTTGTTTTTTGTTACTGTTTTGGTTTTTTGAGACAGAGTTTCACTCTTGTTGCCCAGGCTTGAGTGCAACAGCATGATCTCCACTAACCACAACCTCCATGTCCTGGGTTCAAGTGATTCTCCTGCCTCAGCCTTCTGAGTAGCTGGGATTACAGGTGTGCACCACAACGACTGACTAATTTTGTATTTTTAGTAGAGATTCGGTTTCTCCATGTTGGTCAGGCTGGTCTCAAAGTCTCAAACTTAGGTGATCCACCCATCTCGGCCTTCCAAGGTGCTGGGATTAGAGGCGTGAGTCACCGTGCCTTAATGTTATTGCAAAGACCTGATTTTTTTTATTATTATACTTTAAGTTCTAGGGTACATGTGCACAATGTGCAGGTTTGTTACATATGTATACATGTGCCATGTTGGTGTGCTGCACCCATTAACTCATCATTTATTTTAGGTATATCTCCTAATTCTATCCCTCTCTCCTCCCCTCATCCCACAGCAGGCCCCAGCGTGTTATGTTCCCCACCCTGTGTCCAGCTGTTCTTATTGTTCAGTTCCCACCTATGAGTGAGAACATGCGATGTTTGGTTTTCTATCCTTGCGATAGTTTGCTCAGAATGATGGTTTCCAGCTTCATCCATGCCCCTACAAAGGACATTAACTCATCCTTTTTTATGGCTACATAGTATTCCATCATGTGTATGTGCCACATTTTCTTTATCTAATCTATCATTGATGGACATTTGGGTTGGTTCCAAATCTTTGCTATTGTGAATAGTCCCACAATAAACATACATGTGCATGTGTCTTTATAGCAGCATGATTTGTAATCCTTTGGGTATATACCCAGTGATGGGATGGCTGGGTCAAATGGTATTTCTAGTTCTCGATCCTTGAGGAATTGCCACCTGTCTTCCACAATGGTTGAACTAGTTTACAGCCCCACCAACATGTAAAAGTGTTCATATTTCTCCACATCCTCTCCAACACCTGTTATTTCCTGACTTTTAATGATCGCCATTCTAACTGGTAGGAGATGGTATCTCATTGCGGTTTTGATTTGCATTTCTCTGATGGCCAGTGATGATGAGTATTTTTTCATGTGTCTGATGGCTACATAAATGTCTTCTTTTGAGGAGTGTTTGTTCATATCCTTTGCCCACTTTTTGTTGGGGTTGTTTGATTTTTTTTCTTGTATATCTGTTTAAGTTCTTTGTAGATTCTGGATATTAGCCCTTTGTCAGATGGGTAGATTGTAAAAATTTTCTCCCATTCTGTAGGATACCTGTTCACTCTGATGGTAGTTTCTTTTGCTGTGCAGAAGCTCTTTAGTTTAATTAGATCCCATTTGTCAATTTT
>NW_012123931.1:6340037-6341467 GCF_000951035.1 Colobus angolensis palliatus
TTCCAGTTTTTGCCCATTCAGTATGATATTGGCTGTGGGTTTGTCATAAATAGCTCTTATTATTTTGAGATACATCCCATCAATACCTAGTTTATTGAGAGTTTTTACCATGAAGCGCTGTTGAATTTTGTTGAAGGCCTTTTCTGCATCTATTGAGATAATCATGTGATTTTTGTCTTTGGATCTGTTTACATGATGGATTGTGTTTATTGATTTGCATATGTTGAGCCAGCCTTGCATTCCAAGGATAAAGCCAACTTGATTGTGGTGGATAAGCTGTTTAATGTGCTGCCGGATTCAGTTTGCCAGTATTTTATTGAGGATTTTTGCATCCATGTTATTCAAGGATATTGGTCTAAGATTCTCTTTTTTTGTCGTGTCTCTGCCAGGCTTTGGTAGCAGGATGATGCTGGCCTCATAAAATGAGTTAGGGAGGATTCCATCTTTTTCTATTGATTGAAGTGGTTTCAGAAGGAATGGTGCCAGCTCCTCTTTGAACCTCTTGTAGAATTCGGCTGTGAACCTGTCTGGTCCTGGACTTTTTTTTGGTTGATAGGCTATTAATTATTGCCTAAATTTCAGAGCCTGTTATTGATCTATTCAGGGATTCAACTTCTTCCTGGTTTAATCTTGGGAGGGTGTATGTGTCCAAGAATTTATCCATTTCTTCTAGATTTTCTAGTTTATTTGTGTAGAGGTTTTTATAGTATTCTTTGTTGCTATTTTTTTGTTTCTGTGGAATTGGTAGTGATATCCCCTTTATCTTTTTTTATTGCATCTATTTGATTCTTCTCTCTTTTCTTCTTTATTAATCTTGCTTGTGGTATATCAGTTTTGTTGATCTTTTCAAAAAAGCAGCTCCTGGATTCATTGATTTTTGTTTGTTTGTTTGTTTTTTTGAAGTTTTTTTTTGTGTCTCTCTCTCCTTCAGGTCTTCAGACAATCGGTAATAACAAACTCCTCCAAGCTAAAGGAGGATGTTCGAACCCATCACAAAGAAGCTAAAAACATTGAAGAAATGTTCAACAAATGCCTAACTGTAATAGACCATGTAGAGAAGAACTTCAGTGACCTGACGGAGCTGAAAACCATGACACGAGAAATACGTGATGCATATACAAGCCTCAGTAGCAAATCTGATCAAGTGGAAGAAAGGGTATCAGTGATTGAAGATCAAATGAATGAAATGAAGCAAGAAGAGAAGTTTAGAGAAAAACAACTAAAAAGAAATGAACAAAGCCTCCAAGAAATATGGGACTATGTGAAAAGACCAAATCTGCGTCTGATTGGTGTACCTGAAAGTGACGGGGAGAATGGAACCAAGTTGGAAAACACTCTTCAGGATATTATCCAGGAGAACTTTCCCAACCTAGCAAGGCAGGCCAACATTCAAATTCAGGAAATACAGAGAACACCACAAAGGTACTCCT
>NW_012123931.1:6346062-6351913 GCF_000951035.1 Colobus angolensis palliatus
TCTCTGGGACACATTTAAAGCAGTGTGTAGAGGGAAATTTATAGCACTAAATGCCCACAAGAGAAAGCAGGAAAACGTCAGAAAGCAATTCCTTTGAAAGCTTCTCTGCAGTTTCGGTCTGAACATATTTCCTTTTACACCGTAAGCCTCAGAGTGCTACCGAATATCCCATCGCATGCTACATATACACAGGGTTAGAAAACTGCTCAATGGAAAGAGAGGCTTGACTGAGTGACAGGAATTAAGATGGCAGACAGCAGACACCCTAACATCACAATTAAAAGAATTAGAGAAGCAATAGCAAACACATTGAAAAGCTAGCAAAAGGCAAGAAATAACTAGGATCAGAGCTGATTCTTTTTTAATGGGCTTCATTGATGTTATTGCAGAAGACATTATTTTTTTTTTTAATGGCCACAGAGTATTCCATGATGTTTATATGCCATATTTTGTTTTTTTACTATATCTTTTATTTTATCTTTGGACACTTGGTCTCACTGATTGTCCAGGCTAGATTGCCATGGTGTGATTTTGGCTTACTTTAGTCTCAGCCTCCCAGGCTCAAGCAACTCTCCCTTACCTCATCCTCTCAAGTAGCTGGGACTACAGTGTGCATTACCATGCCTGGCCACTTTTTCTTTTTGTATTTTCTGTGTAGACAAGATTTTGCTATTTTTTTTCAGGCCAGTCTCAAACTTCTAAGCTCAGGCAACCCACCTGCCTCAGCCTTCCAAAGCTCTGGGATTGCAGGCATGAGCCACCGCTTCTGACCATACCATATTTTCTTTATCCAGTCTACCATTGATAGGCATATAGGGCCTGTCCATGTCTTTGATATTGTGAATAGTGCTGCAGTGAACATGCATGCGGATGTGTCTTTATAATAGTTTATATTTCTTTGGGTATATACCCAATTATCAGGTTCCTGAGTCAAATGATAATTCTGTTTTTAGTTCTGTGAGGAATTGCCACACTGATTTTTACTGTTGTTGAACTAATTTACACTCCCACCAGCGAGTATAAGCATTCCCTTTTCTGTGAAACCTTGGAAGCATCTGCTATTTTTTGACTTTTTAAAAATAGCCATTCTGACTGATGTGAGATGGTATCTCATTGTGGTTTTTCTTTTAATTTCTTTTTTTTTTTTTTTTTCAAGTTGGAGACTGACTGTCACCCAGGCTGGAGTGCAGTGGCATGATGTCGGCTCATTGCAACCTCTGCCTCCCAGGTTTAAGCAATTCTCCTGTCTCAGCCTCCTGAGTAGCTGGGACTACAGGTGCCCACTACCATGCCAGGCTAATTTTTGTATTTTTATTAGAGACAAAGTTCCACCATATTGGGCAGGCTGGTCTCAAACTCCTGACCTTGTGATCTGCCTGCTTAAGCCTCCCAATGTGCTGGGATTACAGGTATGAGACACCGTGCCAGCTTCTTTTTAATTTCTTTAATGATCACCTATGAGTTTTGTTTTTCATGCTTGTTAGCCACATGTATGTCTTCCTTTGAAAAGCATCTGTTCATGTTTTTTGCCTACTTTTTAATGAGGTTTTTTTTTTTCTTGTAAACTTTTTTAAGTTCTTATTAATTCTGGATATTAGACCTTTGTCAGAGGCAAAGTTTGCAAATATTTTCTTTTCTTCTGTAGGTTGTCTGTTTACTCTGTTGATAGTTTCCTTTGCTGTGAAGAAGCTCTTTAGTTTAAATAGGTCCCATTTGTCAACTTTTGCTTTTGTTGCAATTGCTTTTGGTAGCTTCATCCTCAAGTGTTTGCAGGTTTCTATGTCTAGAATGGTAGCTTTTAGGTTATCTTGCAGGGTTTCTTATAATGTTATGTTTTACATTTAAGTCTTTATGTTGAGTTGATTATTGTATATGGTGTAATTAAGGGGTTCAGTTTAAGTGTTCTACATAGTACTAGTTAGTTATTCCAGCACCATTTATTAAATAGAGAATTTTTCCCACATTTCTTTTGTCAGCTTTGTCAAAAATCTGATGGTTGCAAGAGGGTAGCATTATTTCTGTGCTCTTTATTCTGTTGCATTGGTCTTGTGCACTCATGAATTTTTTATAACATCTTTCTCTCTTCTGCTTCCCCCCCCATAAACATTCTTTTTTTTTTTTTTTTGGAGATGGACTTTAGCTATTGTTGCCCAGGCTGGAGTGCAGTGGCACGATCTCGACTCACCACAACCTCCACCTCCTTTGTTCAAACCTCAGCCTCCCGAGTAGTTGGGATTACAGGCATGCGACATCACGCCAGCCAATTTTGCATTTTTAGTAGAGACAGGGTTTCTCCTTGTTAGTCAGGCTGGTCTCCAACTCCTGACCTCGGTTATCTGCTCACCTCAACCTCCCAAAGTGCTGGGATTCCCGGTTAGAGCCACTGCTCCCAGGCTAACATTCTTTCAAGTGCATCCAATTTGCAAAACTTAGGTCATTCACCAAGAGTTCAAAAACTCTTTAAAAAGTTCCAAAAAATTTTTTTCTTATTCTTTTTCCTTAAGCGATTTAGATTATATGTAGATATTTTTCTCTGCTTTCTTGAAATATCTAAACCATATTAACAAATAAACTTTCTGTGATTTTTTTTTTTTACTTTAGATTATCTTATCTAGTACTTCTGATGTATTGCTTTGTTTCTAATTTTAAAAAGTTTATTTTTGGCCGGGCGCGGTGGCTCAAGCCTGTAATCCCAGCACTTTGGGAGGCCGAGACGGGCGGATCACGAGGTCAGGAGATCGAGACCATCCTGGCTAACACAGTGAAACCCCGTCTCTACTAAAAATACAAAAACTAGCCGGGCGAGGTGGTGGGCGCCTGTAGTCCCAGCTACTACTCCCTGCCTAGTATAGATTCTTCATAGCTGATTTTACTAAGCATCTGATAATGAATATTTCATTTGCTTTCCATTTTTGCTACTGTAATCCATTCTTTAATGACATCGCAGTTCTCTGATTCCTTTTATGGTTGTATTTTTTTTTTTTTTTTTTTGACATGGAGTTTCACTTTTGTTGCCCAGGCTGGAGTGCAGTGGCATGATCTTGGCTCACGTAACCTCTGCTCCCCAGGTTAAAGGGATTCTCCTGCCTCAGCCTCCCAAGTAATTGGGGTTACAGTCACGTGTCACCACACGCAACTAATTTTGTATTTTTAGTAGATAGGCTGGTCTCGAACTCCCAAACTCAAGTGATCCACCTGTCTCAGCCTCCAAAAGTGCTGGGATTACAGGTGTGAGCCACCATGCCTGGCCCATTTTTAGTCTTTTAAAGTAAACACATTTGTGTTTAGATAAAAGCTCATTTTAAGAGCACACGGAAGCTTAGTAGAAACATAGAATTAAATTTATACAGAGTGATAAACACTAAAAGATGGTTTCTTTGAAAGAAACCTGATTAGCCAAGGTAGTTATCCAAAATTTGCAGGCTGAAGTACTTACACAGCAAAAGCAAAAAAAACAGTTCAGGGCATAAACTGAACAGTAGAGTCTGTAGTTGTACCTAGATTTCTACTAATGACTTCAGAATAATTAGCATAGTTATGTATAGCATTTGCAGACACTACACATAACAATACATTCATATACATTAAACAGTATTTTCTTCTTTTTTTTTTTTTGAGACAGAGTCTCTAGGGCTTGCTCTGTGCTCACTGCAACCACTGGGACCTGGGTTCAAGCAATTCTCCTGCCTCAGCCTCCTTAGTAGCTGGGATTATAGGTACATGCCACCATGCCTGGCTAAGTTTTTGTATTTTTAGTAGAGATCGGGTATCACCATGTTGGCCAGCTTGATTGTGAACTCTTGACCTCAGGTGATCCACACATCTCAGTTTCCCAAAGTGCTGGCTGGGATTACAGGTGTGAGCCATAAACAGTATTTTTTATAATACTATGAATATAAAGCCACGATACTTACTTTGAATGAATCCCTTATATGGTTATTTTAATATTGTTATTTACAGTTTTGAAATATAAACTTTGAAGTATAGTTAAAATTTTTTTAAATGCTACATGCATTACTACTAGTTTATTAAAATTATTCATACTTAGATATTTGTATCTAATACCCCAAAAAAGTACTACAAATTGTTACAGTAGATATTAGTCTGACATGTTTATTACTTTATTCAATAGGGATAATTATGAGTAAACACAACTTTAGTGTCTTTTATTTCACTAAATTGGAATGCTGCTATTACAAATGAAATAAAGACAGGTGAAGTGGTCACCCAAAAACCATGATAGCTCTTCAATTAACTATGTTGGAAGTTCTAATATATTCCACAATGTGAACACAGTCAGATTCTATTTCTTCATCAAAAAGTGTTGTTGGAAGTTGTCAGATGTATTTCAATATAGAACACCCCTTCAATGGCTAGGAAATGAGCAGCAGAGATGGGAACAAAAGCTTTATAAAATTCTTATGAAATTCTGCCCCCTTTCTTCATAATGCTCATGTTTCACATGCTGAGCGTAATTGTGCACTTTGGGTCTTTAGAGAGAAAATGCTTTTAGGGGAATATTTTCCGGCTAACTTGATCAATCTTATATCAAAACTGAGCTTTTTCTTAAGATCTTTTTAACTTTTTTCTCTCAAAATTATCTTGCTCAGGTGGAGATCTGTTTTTCTCTCCAATAATTTGGGTGTCTGTTTCAGAAGCCCTATTAGTAAGTATCCCATGGTGTCTGAATGAGGTAGGCTGTCACCGTGAGAACTTTTGGAGCTATCTCTATCTGGACTCATGCTAGAAATGCATCTAAATTTTTTCCATGTCATCATAATTAAAAACTGGGGCTGAAACATTGGTCACATTCCCATTGTTGTGAAGGTGCAATTCCACTCACCAGGCCTCCAGGCTCTCCTCCTGCAGCTCAGGCTTTCTCTCTGATGTGACACTAGAGTACTGCTGTGGGAATTGTGGTTCACATAAACTGTGAGCTGTGCTCAAGGCTGTGCCTCAGTGGCAGATGATAGAGGTCAAGAGAGGACACTAGAAACCAGGAAAAAGCAAGCAAGAGTGCTGTAGCCAATGCCGTAGAGTGCAGAACCACTGCTCTAAAAAGCAGCCAAAAGGAGAGAACTCTTTTTCAATCATTTTTGTAGCAGAGTGAAAGCCTGCCTTCAGCAAGTACCTGGTTTCAAGCTGCTAAACTACCTCCTGTTATGAAGATGTGAAAAGTTTATTTGTCATTGAATATAAACAGCAAACACAGATAGCCTCTTCAATCTCCAGGTGAATTTAGGATGAACTATATATGACATGGTGCTGTAAATTCTTATATTTGTGGACTAATTTTGGTGACCATCTTTCTGTCTCTGCAGTCTTTTAAGCAGATTGACTATAATACATGTCACATTCAAGTTTAATTGTGTAATAAAACAGTTTTCTTTCTGTTTATTATTGTAGAATTTTTCTGGGGCTGGAGAAAATTTTTCATTTAATTATTTTTTCCAAACACTGTCTGTAATTACCAGATATGATATAAACACATAAAGTGCCAACCAGAATTTACTGTAGGGGGGACTTTCCCTCAGACTTCTGGTCAACTCACACTTGTGCAACAAAGTGCATGCTGTCCCCTAAATATGCAGGCAGAATTGTGTTTCTGCCTGTTTGGTATGTATAGTCCTCAACAGTCAATTCTAGAAAGGCTGGACCAAATTTCTACCAACTTCACTGGGCCACAATCATTTTATCTCCCTCAATGATTCTTGTTATCTTCAGACCTGAAACTGATTCAGAGACCGTGGGGCCCAAAAACCTAATCAGAGTAACATGTATTCATTGAGTACACATGTAGACATGAGAATCTCCACTTTCCCCTTCTTTCTTCTTTTTTTTTTTTTTTTTT